>NC_091982.1:26533590-26850465 GCF_044704955.1 Pristiophorus japonicus
ACAATTTTGACAATCACCATACTCAGTCTTCTCAGAGTTCAGTCACTGATGAAATAAAGTCATAATTTGTGTGTCAGAGATATTTGTAATTTCTGTTACTAGTTATCTGCGAGCTCCCTGTCACTCCATCTCCAACTGAGAGGGACGCAGATTTATCTCCAGGGTATCCTCTGCATCAGATAGCTGGACTATTTGTTGCGGTCCACCTCCAGTTCTCTCCCTCTCCCTCTCATTTTGTGATCTCCTCTCCTACAAGGGATGAAAGGAACAGACCTGTGAGTCAGTGAAGGTCAGCTATTCACCCGATTGATGCAGTGTATTTGTTGAGGGTGACTATGAGATAGATGCATCACATTGCATGATGATTGGGGTGAGTGGCAATGGTGGATTGATAAATAGGGAGGTAATGAAGTACATAGAAAGTGAAGGCAGGGTGCTGCTGAAAGTTGAGTGGGTGTGAGGACTGATGTGATGGAGAAAGCTTAGCAAGACAGAGTGAAAGAGGATGGATGATTAAACCACAGGATATAGTTGAAACAGCAAATGTACTCACTTTTTCTGACCTGGTTACATCATTAAACCACTTTCTACATTGCATCCATGAGTCCTTCCATGACATGGGCACAACGCTCCTGTTGCTCATCTCCTTAGCTACCACCTTCCTGGTGAGAGCAGCAGGTTTCTTCCATTGCTGGGGAAAAGTATGTCCCTCCTGCTCCTGGCTGCACCCACAGTAATTCCAGCGATGCATCATTGAATCTGGGTGCCGCCTTGGCTCGATGTCCACCATATATCCTCAACACCTCCAATTTCCATTTGTGCCCTGTCCCTTTACATACAGCGGCGAATGCATCATGCAGGTGCATATCATACCCACTGTGTAGCTTGGAGACGCAAAACTCAGAAGTCAAAATGAATGAATTGATATAATTGTGTTGAGATTGCAGATTCCGGCTCACTCAGTCGACCTCTGGGTTTCTTCCACACAATTCCAACCCCTGCCCTCCCCCCACAATCGAAATCTGCCTTCATATTAATCACGGGGCCAATAAATCTATCATAAATCACCATCCTGCTTGATGAATAGCTCTTTAAAATTGTGCTCCAAAACAGCAAAATTCAATTACCAGATCAAAGACCAGCCTTCTTTTCGTTGATGCCAAAATAGGCTTTTTGGCCATTTTGGATGTTACAATAATTTAACAAGATTTATTTTAACTTTAATTAGATTTGATTTAAAAAATATATACCACTGTTTACAGTATATATTTTTCAATTTTCTGCACAAATGTTTAAATAGATAATTCAGTTTAATCGCCTTGAGCAGTTCCACCCAACACCTCGTCTGACGTTGATGACTTCATGTAAATAGAGCCATTGTGGTTAAATTAATTTTCTGTGCACGACAGATATAGAAAAACAAAACCAGGATGCTGTGGTTTGGTGAGAAGGTTCAAAGAAATATTTTCTGCTTTTCCTTGACTTTACTGAAACAATATGCTTTTCTTGCATCCAGAGAATGAAGTCTTCCTTATTTTGAACTTAAATTATAGCTTTAAAAGGATTTAGATTTACTGTCAAATGAAGATCTATTCAAAATATCAATAAAATATTCTAGAATATAATTACTTAAAAAACTATGAAACATATGGTGGAATGCAAGAGAAAATTGGATCACAATAAGAACAATCAAAAGAATCATCATAGGCAGACTCTCGAAATCGAGGAAGACTTGCTTCCACTCTAAAAATGAGTTCTTAGGTGACTGAACAGTCCAATTCAGGAATTACAGTTTCTGAAGGAAAGGGTGGATGGGACTGGTTTGCCGCACGCTCTCAGCGATGAGACTCGAGGTGCTCAGCGTTCTCCCGGATGCACTTCCTCCACTTAGAGCGGTCTTTTGCCAGGGACTCCCAGGTGTCAGTGGGGATGTTGCATTTTATCAAGGAGGCTTTGAGGATGTCCTTAAAACGTTTCCTCTGCCCATCTTGGGCTCGCTTGCCGTGTAGGAGTTCTGAGTAGAGCGCTTGCTTTCGGAGTCTTGTGTCAGGCATGCGAACAATGTGGCCCGCCCAGCAGAGCTGGTCGAGCGTGGTCAGTGCTTCGATGCTGGCCTAGTTGAGGACGCCAACGTTGGTGCATCTGTCCTCCCAGGGGATTTGCAGGACCTTGTGGAGATAGCATTGGTGGTATTTCTCCAGCAATTTGAGATGTCTACTGTATATGGTCCACGTCTCTGAGCCATACGATTATCACTACAGCCCTGTAGACCATGAGCTTGGTGACAGATTTGAGGGCCTGATCTTCGAACGCTCTTTTCCTCAGGCGGCCAAAGGTTGCGCTGGCGTACTGGAGGCAGTGTTGAATCTCGTTATCGATGTCTGCCCTTGTTGATAATAGGCTCCCGAGGTATGGAAAGTGGTCCACGTTATCCAGGGCCGCGCCGTGGATCTTGATGACTGGGGGAGTGGTGCTGTGTGCAGGGTAAGACCTTTGTCTTACGGATGTTTAGTGTAAGGCCCATGCTTTCGTAAGCCTCAGTGAAGATGTTGACTATGATTTGGCGTTCAGTCTCTGAATGTGTGCAGGCGCAAGTGTCATCCGCGTACTGTGGTTTGACAACAGAGGTTTGGGATGGTCTTGGACCTGGCCTGGAGACGACGAAGGTTGAACAAGTTCCCACTGGTTCTGTAGTTTAGTTCCACTCCAGCGAGGAGCTTGTTGAGTGTGAGGTGGAGCATTGCAGCAAGGAAGATTGAGAAGAGGGTTGACGCGATGATGCAGCCCTGCTTGACCCCGGTCCGGACATGGATTGGGTCTGTAATGGATCACAACGTGCATGTCATCGCGGAGCAGGCGGAGAATGGTGACAAACTTTTGGGGGCAGCCCAAACGGAGGAGGACACTCCATAGTCCCTCGCGGTTGACAGTGTCAAAGGCCTTTGTAAGGTCAAAGAAGTCCATGTACAAGGGTTGTTGCTGCTCCCTGCCTTTTTCTTGCAGCCATCGCACTGTAAAAATCATGTCCGTTGTACCCCGAAGAGGACGAAATCTGCACACTGAGCTCCTCAGCCACAGGAAGAAGATGGTTGAGGAAGATTCTAGCGACGACTTTCCCAGTGGCTGATAACAGGGAGATTCTTCTGTAGTTGCCGCAGTCGGACTTGTCTCTTTTTTAAAGATGGTCATGATTACTGCATCTCTGAGATCTCCCGGCATGCTCTCATCCTTCCAAATGAGAGAGATGAGGTCATGCATTCGTGCCTCTCCGCCATACTTTAGTGTCTCAGCGGGGATTCCATCCGCTCCCATTGCCTTGTTGTTCTTAAGCTGGCGGATGGCCTTTTCTACCTCGTGCAGGGCTGGGGTTTTGCTGAGATGTTGGCGGATAGCATGCTGCGGGATGGAGTCGAGGGCACTCGAGTCAAAGGCAGAGTCTCAGTTAAGGAGATCTTCGAAGTGCTCCTTCCAGCAGGTCCTGACTGCCTCACTGTCCTTGATGAGTATCTCCCTGTTCTTGGCCAGCAGTGGGGTGGGGCCTTGAGTGTTTGGGCAGTAGGTGGCCTTGACTGTGATGAAGAATCCTCGCACATCATGGCTGTCGGCCAGCTGCTGACTCTCCTGTGCTTTCTTCATCACCATCTGTTCTTTAGGTCGCGGGCTTTTTGTTGGACCTCAGCCTTAAGCCGTCTGTAATGCCCTGTGCTTGCGATTTATTAGCTGTTGTATCTCCTGGTCATTCTCATCCTGGTGTTTCCTGGTTGAGTGATCGAGTGTCTCTTCGCAAGCATTGGTAACGGAGGCCTGGAAGGCAGACCAAGCGCTGAGGACATTCTGCGTCTAAGGGACATCAAGGTACGCCAGGTTAGCAGTGAGGCACTGGCTGTATAGAACTATCTTAGCTGGGACTTTGAGTGCCCCGGCATTGACTTTTTTGCGGCACTACTTCTGCTGCCGTCGCTGCTTTCGGGCTATTTTGATGTTGATGACGGATTCGGCAGTTGTCGATCCAGCAGTCGTCAGCTCCTGTCATGGCACGGGTGATGCATACATCCTTGCAATCCCTGGCTTGGACGTTGACATAGTCAAGCGAGTGTGTTGCCACGATGCCTTGTACTTGTCCCTTTGGCGGAACAAGGTGTTGGTGATGTCAAGGTCGTGCTCTAGGTATTTTGTCAGGAGGAGGGTACCGCTGGAATTGGCCTTCCCTACCCCTTCTCTGTCGATCACACCTCCCCAGAGGGCTGGGTCCTTGCCGACCCTGGCGTTGAAGTCACCGCGGAGGATCAGTTTGTTGTCCGTAGGGACGTGGGACAGGGATTTTTCGAGGTTGGAGTAAAAATCCTCGTTGGTCTCATCTGTTGCATCGAGTGTTGGGGCATAAGCACTGATGACTGTGACACATTGGTTCCAGGATAGGGTGAGTCGGAGAGTCATGAGACATTTGTTAATCCCGCAGGGAAGTCTCTGAGGCAGTCGACCAGCTCGTTCTTGATAGTGAAACCGACTCCGTGGAGGTGGCGTTCTTCCTCTGGTTTGCCTTTCCAGAAGAAGGTGTAACCTCCACCTTATTCCTTGAGCTGGCCTTCCCCTGCCCGCCGGGTCTCACTTAGGGCGGCAATGTCGACATCGAAGCATCTAAGTTCCCGGGCCAACTATGGCGGTGCAGCGTTCCGGTCTGTCGCTGTTGGAATGAAAGACGGCCAAAGGCAGGCATGCACACAGTAACTCAGAGAGACATACTACCAGTAGCAAGCAGACAGAGGACTAATTGAGGAAGCAAATCTATGATAAGGTGTTTATACCTGTATGCTCAAAGTATTAAGCATTAAGTATTAAGCATAAGCTGCCTGAACATGAGACTGTTCTGACAGTATAACCCATGACATATCAGGTATGACAAATATGAAGCATAAGTTTATGATTATTCAGTTGTCATCAAGTAGATACATAAGGGAGGGGCCAAGCTACTCAATTCAACTACAGACATGATTTGTTCAGATATGTGTCTGATCAGCAATTTTTTAAATGAACAATTATTTAAATTTAGTTTGGCTCCAATTTCTGTTTTGGAAGGATTTATCAGCCTGCCCTTTCCAAATTATTGAGGTAGGATTTTAACCATCAAGGGTCTAACCGGTGCAGCACACCAGCCAACCGCCCCATTGTGTCAGCGGGAGGCCCTATTGGGGTGATAGTCAATACTGAGGAGGACTGCAACAAATTACAAGACATTAATAAACTTGCAGAATGGGCATATGATTGGCAAATGAAGTTCAACGCAGATAAATGTGATGCATTACATTTTGGTAGGAAGAATAGGGAGGTTACTGATTACTTGGGGGCTGAGAGTCTAGCTGGGGTAGGGGAACCAAGGGATCTCAGAGTACAAATACACAAATCGCTAAACGTTAAGACACAGGTTAACAAGGCCATAAAAAAGCAAACCAAGCACTAGGGTTTATTTCTAGAGTTATAGAATTGAAAAGTAGGGAAGTTATGCTAAACCTGTATCGAACCTTGGTTAGACCACACTTTGAGTAATGCATACAGTTCTGTTCGCCATATTATAAAAAGGATAGGGAGACACTGGAGAGGGCGCAGAGAAGATTTACAAGGATGACACTAGAAATGCGAGAGTATACATATCAGGAAAGGATGAACAAAAAAAAATGAACAGGGTGGGTCTCCTTTCTCTTGAAAAAAGAAGGCAGAGGAGTGACCTAATAGAGGTTTTTAAAATTATGAAAGATTTTGATAGAGTGGATACAGAGAGAATGTTTCCACTTGTGGGGAAGAGCATAACTAGAGGTCATCAATAGAAGATCGTCACCAAAAAATCTAATAGGGAATTCAGAAGAAACTTTTTTACCCAGAAAGTGGTGAGAATGTGGAACTTGCTACCCCACAGGGAGTGGTTGAAGCGAATAGTATAGATGGATTTAAGGGAAGGCTAGACAAGCATATGAGGGAGAAGGGAATAGAGGGGTACGCGGATAGATTTAGATAAGGAAAGCCGGTATGGGAGCACAAGCCTGCATTTCTGAAATGCTTTGCTTCGGTGCAGTCTGGAGATATCTAAAGGGTTAAAAGTTGAAGATTGAAGTTTGTATTAAAACAGAACGATTGGATCGAAACAGGCTGCTAAGACAATATAGAGCCATTTAGCCATTGAAATGTGTCTATCTGATCACCTGTGTGTTTACAGTACCTCATGGTGGGAGTCGATTTATGGTAATGAGACTTGACTACAGGATAATGAGTAGCTGGTCATTTATCTGTATGTTAAGTATTTGAGTGTACCTTTAATACTATGCAAGGAAACAATCTGGTTTGTGTATAGTAGTTCAGAAACTCCCACTCAACATGGCAGGAGTTGTTAACCGCACTGCGCCTGGGGGCACTAACTGCAGGTGCAAATGAGTGGAATTTCTAGCCCTAAGAGTTGATTTTATGGAGGTATATCAAGTTGTTAAGGGTATAGAAAATGTTAGCACAGAATATTACTTCAAATTAAATTGTGGGAGTGGAACAAGGTTCAAACTAGAGAGGCATGCTTTTAGGACAGACGTCTGGGAATTCTTCACACAAAGAGCGACCATACGTGGTATAACCCCAGATAATGTAGTGGAGGCAAAAACCCAAGACTCATTGAAGAAACAATGGGATGCTATGCACAGGTGTGGGGTGTAGCTCAGTGGCAAAGCATTTGACTAGCAGGATGTGCTGATTGGGTGAGATGAAGAGGGATGGGAGGAGGTTGGTGTGGAGCATAAACACCGGCACGGACTTGCTGGGCCGAATGGCCTGTTGCGGCACTGTAGGTGTGACATCCTCTGTACCACATCACAAACACACACATACAAGATGGCTCCATTACACAGGAACTTGTCAGGTGACCTCGTCACACGATCCTTTTATTGTCTAAACAGCAGTGGTTGCGTTAACACAGTAGTCCACGAGGTGGGGCTCTACATCACAGTAGGCTAGGTGTAACTCTATACGGTGGGCGAGAGGTAGTGTTAGGGTTGCTTTCGATGAATGGATCAAGATGGGTTGATTAGCCTTTCTCAGCCATAGTTATCTTCTGTGTGTGCATGCCTGCCTGCTCTCCAGCGGCAGGTCGGGGCCATAAAAGGAGCAGCGAGCGGCAGCCATGGGCAGCGTGGCAGTGTACCACGGCAAGGTACAGCGTGAGCTGGTGCAGGAGGGCAACGGGAGTGAAGAGGGACGTCATCAAGGCGATGATTAGCGCGTGGGCAGATACAGCAGGAGCGGCGAGGTCGGGGCGAAGGAGCGGCAAGAGACTGTGGAGGGATGTGATCGGGTCCTGGGAGAGGCACAAGTTCGGGGCCAGGGGCCCAGGGGCAGCACAGACCAGCCCACACTGTGATATGTGTGTGTACTAGGTCCGTGCAGCAGAGCAGGTCTCCAGTCATCTTGGTTAATCCTTGCCACTGGACCAAGACCTGACTCTGTCGAGCCCGTGTGGTGGCTGGTGTGCAACGGCCACTCCATGTTAAAAAAATCCACACACAGGCATCTTCCACCCTTCAATACGTAGTTCGGGACCTGGAATATTAGTTCCTTCATTGAAACACCTGTGAACTCATCCCTTTTTGGTGTGGAAGCAAGTCATCCTCGTTTCGAGGGACTGTCTATGATGAGTCGTGATTTCAGGACAATGCCATTTTGATTCTACATCGTCTGCATGTTAATTGTCTAAATGTACTATACAGGAAAACAAGAGTTCAAAGACTTTTTTGGTGTAAAAATGAGAGGGAAGGCTGTTTGACCCACACACGTTAGACACTGGAAACTCGGAAGGTGTGTGTGTCAAAAGCAGCCATGGAAATTGGAACAAGCAGAGAGCTGCCTTTGTGAAGTGTCTCAGTAACTTTCATACTTGGTTTGTATAGTATGAATGTCTAAATAAAAGACCTGATCCTGCCATTTATTATAACTGAGTGTGTGTGTAATTCGATGTTTAAAGCAACGAAGCGAAAAGAGCAAGAAAGCTGTACAACAGACAGGAGGAGGCTCGAGTGCAGCATCAATGCCGACATGGATTGGTTGGGCCGAATGGCCGGTTTCTGTGTTGTGTATATCTTATGTAATCCTATGTAATCCTATGTATTTCAGAAGTCGGCTTTCATTGATATATATGTGGTGGGCTGTAGGTGCCAAAAGGGTATCCCAATATAGCTCTCCAGCTCCGGGCCAGACCAATACCAGGTGGTCAGGAGGCCTACTTGGCCTGGAAAAGGTAGATTCGCAAGCAGTTGCGATCACAGAGGGGGGAGCCTCTTGATGACGGCACCCTTACTTCTCCTGACTCTACAAATATAATTTTAGCACTTACCTGGAAGGGCCTCTTCTGCTGTTCCACCGGGTTTTAATGAGCAGAGTGACCATGATGGATGTTCCCCCCGCAGTGGGCATTTAAAGTGCCACCAGAGTCCTACGCACAGCATTGGACACTGGCTTGCATAAGTTACTGAGACCTCTGCCTGAATCAGGCAGGTTTCATCGGTAGTCCAGCAGAAGGCCCTGAAATATATCACAGCAAAGCAGGAATGACGCAGTAAGTCTATTTATATCCATTTCTACAGGGCAGAGGGAGTTAAAATATCTGAATCTAACTGAGGCTTAGAATCATAGAATTTCACAGAAGAAGGGCATTTACCTGTGCTGACTCTCTGAAAGAGCTATCCACCTAATCCAATTCTCCTACCTTTTTCCCATGAATTTTTAGATTTCTTTAAACAGCTATAGCCACAACAGCCTACTTGCATAAAGCATTGGTAAGCCTCCTGCTACTTCTGCAGCCAGAACCACTCTTAAATATTATGGCACTGATTTGCAATGTTGTAGAGAGTTCAATCGAAAGAATCTCAGCCTTCATGGCTCGGACTATGCCTCTAGATTTTATTAGTGGTAACACACCCATCTCTACCACAAATACACCTCTCTCGATCCCACTACTGCCTACGATTTATCACACTGCTTGTCCGACATCACGTTTTCGATAAGCAGTAATTTCCTCGAATAAAATATTGGGACGACCGAACCCATTGTCATCGGCCCCCACCACAAACTATGTCCCCCAGCCACTAATTCCATTCCCTTCCCAGGCCACTGCCTGAGGTTGAACCAGACCATCCTATTTGACTCTGAACTGAGCTTCCAACCCTATGGGCACCCCTGTGAGCGAGTAGGGTCTCGTGCGGTAGCTGAGCAGTACTCGGGACAGGCGGGTTTGGAGTGAGCATTCTGTGACTCGTTTAAGGCTCTGTTTGATTGTTTGTACTGCCCGCTCTGCCTGCCCATTGGAGGCTGGTTTAAATGGGGCCGAGGTGACATGTTTGATTCCATTGCTGGTTATGAATTCTTTAAATTCGGCACTGGTGAAACATGGCCCGTTGTCACTGACCAGTATGTCAGGCAGGCCGTGGGTGGCAAACATGGCCCTCAGGCTTTCAATGGTGACAGTGGTGGTGCTTCCTGACATTATTTCACATTCAATTTTGAAAAAGCATCCACCACCACCAGGATCATTTTACCGAGAAACGGGCCCGCATAGTTGACATGGATCCTCGACCATGGTCTAGAGGGCCAGGACCACAAACTTAGTGGTGCCTCTCTGGGCGCATTGCTCAACTGAGCACACACACTGCATTGCCGTATACAGGACTGTTAGTCAGAGTCGATACCGGGCCACCATACGTGGGATCTGGCTATCGCTTCTATCATTACTATACCCGGGTGTGTGCTGTGGAGATCCGAGATGAACGTCTCCCTGCCCTTTTTGGGTAGCACTACACGGTTACCCCGCAACAGGCAGTCTGCCTGAATGGACAGCTCGTCATTTCGCCGCTGGAACGGCTTGATTCGCTCTTGCATTTCAACGGGGATGCTGGCTCAGCTCCCATGCAGTACACTGTTTTTTACTAGGGACAGCAGAGGATCTTGGCTGGTCCAAGTCCTAATCTGGCGGGCCGTGACAGGTGATTTATCATTTTCAAACGCTTCCATGACCATCAACAAGTCTGCGGGCTGCGCCACCATCAACAATTTTGCAGGCTGCGCCATTTCCACCCCCGTGGTGGGCAATGGTAGCCGACTGAGAGCATCCGCACAGTTCTCGGTTCTTGGTCTGTGGTGGATGGTATAGTTATATGCTGATAGCGCGAGTGCCCACCTTTGTATGCGGGCTGGGGCATTAGTATTTATCCCCTTGTTTTCAGCAAACAAGGATATGAGGGGCTTGTGATCGGTTTCCAGCTTAAATTTGAGGCCAAACAGGTCCTGATGCATTTTCTTTATCCCGAACACACACGCTAATGCCTCATTCTCAATCATGCTGTAGGCCCTCTCGGTCTTAGACAAGCTCCTGGAGGCATAGGCGACAGGTTGCAACTTCCCCGCAACGTTAGCACGTTGTACTACACACCCGACTCCGTACAACGATGTCTTTTACATGAGTTATACAATACAAGCAACTTGTTGGAGCATAAAATGTTTCTGGCTTTCTCAAAAGCAATTATTTGTTTTTTTCCCCCATACCCAGTTCTCACCTTTGCGCAATAACACATGTAGGGGCTCTAAGGGGGTGCTTAACCCCAGTAGGAATTTACCAAAATAGTTGAGGAGTCCCAGGAACGACCGCAGCTCCGTGACGTTCTGTGGCCTGGGCACATTCCTGATAGCCTGTGTCTTGGCGCCTGTGGGCTGAATGCTGTCCACCGCGATCTTTCTCCCCAAAAACTCCACTTCTGTTGCCATGAAGACCTCTTTGGCCGCAGCCCTACACGATCCAGTTGCTGGAGGACCTCCTCCAGGTTTTGTAGGTGCTCGGCGGTGTCCCGACCCATGACCAATATGTCGTCCTGAAAAACCACCGTGTGTGGTACCGACTTGAGTAGACTCTCCATGTTTCTCTGAAAGATCGCTGCAGCCGACCTAATTACAAACGGGCATCTGTTGTAGATGAACAGTCCCTTGTGCATGTTGATGCAGGTGAGGCCCTTTGAAGACTCCTCCAGCTCCTGCGTAATGTAGGCCGAAGTCAGGTCAAGCTTGGTGAACGTCTTGTCTCTTGCCAGCGTCGCAAATAGGTCGTCTGCCTTAGGTAGCGGGTATTGGTCCTGTAGCGAGAAACAATTAATAGTTACTTTATAATCACCACAAATCCTGACCGTGCCATCACTTTTGAGTACTGGAACAATCGAGCTGGCCCACTCGCTGAATTCCACTGGGGAGATGATGCCCTCACGTTGCAGCCTGTCCAACTCGATTTCCACTCTCTCCCTCATCATCTGAGGTACCGCTCGCGCCTTGTGGTGAATGGGCCGTGCCTCTGGGACCAAGTGGATCCGCACCTTCACCCCGGAAAAGTTTCCAATGCCTGGCTCAAAAAGGGAAGGAAATTTGTTAAGAACCTGGGTACATGAGGCCTCATCGACATGTGATTGTGCTCGGATGTCATCCCGGTTCCAGCGGATTTTGCCCAGCCAGCTCCTTCCAAGCAGTGTGGGGCCATCGCCTGGGACAATCCAGAGTGGCAGTTCGTGCACCGTGCCCTCGTAGGTGATCTTGACCATGGCGCTGCCCAGGACAGTGATGAGCTCTTTGTTGTACATTCTCAGTTTCGTGTGGATGGGGCTCAGGGCTGGTCTGAGTGCCTTGTTGCACCACAGTCTCTCAAATATCTTTTTACTCATGGTGGATTGGCTAGCACCAGTGTTCAGTTCCATGGCTACGGGTAAGCCATTCAATTTTACATTTAGCATTATAGGTGGACATTTTGTCGAAAATGTGTGCACCCCGTGTACTTCAGCATCTGCCTCCTCTCTCTGAGGCTCAAAATTGCTTTGATCCACTATGGACCGATCTTCCTCTGTCATGTGGTGGTTAGTAGGTTTTGCAGAGCATGCAGCTTGTCTGCAAGCTCGTTGGAGGTGCCCTATTGTTCCACAGCTCTTGCAAACATACCCTTTGAAGCAGCATGAATAGGCTGAATGGAAGCCTCCACAATGCCAACAAGGTGTGAATTGCCTTGCATTCATCCTTTGTTGCGGACTCTGAGTCATCTGGGTCACCTGAGGCCTGCTGGCAGTTGCAGACTTATGGGTTCTGTCCTGTACATTTCTGCTCGCAAACACAGTTCCAGTTAATTTATGAACATTGCTAGCACTTGTGTGCTGAGAGATTTGTTTAGTGTTATCACTGGTGGACATAAATGCCTGTGCTATCGCAATGGCCTTACTGAGGGTCGGTGTCTCTACAGTCAAAAGTTTTCGTAGGATGGTCTCATGGCCAATGCCCAGTACAAAAAAGTCTCTGAGCATCTGCTCCAGGTAGCCATCAAACTCACATTGTCCTGCAAGTCGTCTTAGCTCGGCGACGTAGCTCGCTACTTCCTGACCTTCAGATCGCTGGCACGTGCAGAACTGATACCTCGCCATCAGCACGCTTTCCCTCGGGTTAAGATGCTCCCGAACCAGTGTATACAGCTCCTCATACGACTTATCTGTGGGTTTCACCGGAGCCAGAAGATTCTTCATGAGGCTGACGGTCGGTGCCCCGCAGACCGTGAGGAGGACCGCTCTCCTTTTTGCAGCGCTTCCTTTCAATCCAGCTCGTTGGCTACAAAGTACTGGTCTAGCCGTTCGACATCGGCTTCCCAGACCTCACCCTCCAAGAACTTCTCCAGGATGCCCACAGTTTGCTGCATCTTTGCATTGGATTCGTGTAGTCATTGCCAGTTGCTGTGTTCCTAACACAGATGAGACTGCACACAGGGAGGTTAAAGTAACAGTGACCTCAGTCTTTATTAAGACACTCCAGAGTGAGGAACAGGTCTTAAGGGGCTGCCTTATATACAGTGCTCCCAAGGGATGCTGGGATCCCTTGGGACTTCAGGGGATGCGCTCCCAGGTGGCGGAACATGGGAGTGCATGCTTTACAGATACACAACAAGAAAGTCTGCCGTTAGTTAGACTTGCCCCTGTACTCTTTTGCCTGTTAAGTTGCTGAAAGTGTGGGCTGTTAATGGCACAGCGAGGGAAACAGAGCATTTGGGACCTGAGTGAACAGGGCACCCAACAGTGCAAAGCCTTAACCAAGCATTGGGAAATAAACACAGGAAAGACTGAGGGCTCAATTTTCCCATAAGCATTTTTTGGGCGTACTTGAAGAGTTACGCCCGATTTTTTGGGGCCTAAGTACGCCCCCAAAAATATTCTAAGTTTCCCCATTGGATTTCTTCATTTTGGCATGGCATAACCCGACCTTTAGTTTTGGGGGTGGAGCCTTGATCTGCGCCAAAGAGATCCGGCTACCATGGTAACCAGGGACACAATGTGAGCTAAGGCTGCAAAGTGAAGCATACAGCCAGCTCCCAACACATTAAAAGAATTGAAAAACACATAGCAGCAACTTATCTCCAACCCCGCCCGAAGGGCTTGCAGGTCCGGTCCCATTCTCGGTCCCCATTCTCCCAGTCCGGTCCTATTCTCGGTCCGTGGATTTTTTTTTTCTTCTCTCTCTCTCTCTGTGAATGTGTGAGTGAGCCGGGGACCGAGAATGGGACCGGACAGCCTTCGGACAGAGTTGGAGGTAAGTTGTTGCTATGTATTTTTCAATTCTTTTAGTGTGTCCGGGCATCTTCTCCACCGATTTCCTTACCTGCGGCGATTTCCTTAACTCTCCAGAAGGTTTTTCTGGAGAGGCCACATACACTGGCCTAAGCAGAACTCTCAGCTGGCCAAACTTCCCAAAATGGCCAGAATTGGCATAGGTGGCTGGTTACGCCCCCTTTGGCTGAAAAAAAATCTGACCGAAAAAAATCGTAAGTAACTGAGTTACGCTGGTGCAAATTGATTGAGGAAACTCTGTTTTTTTTTCAACTTAGACCAAAAAGAGCAGCCTGCTCAAAAAAAAACGACGTACATCACTGGGGATAATTGAGCTCCGAGAAGGAGCGTGAATTAAAGGGGGTTTATTCAATGTCAAATCAGGTACAGAAAGAAAGATATAAAGGGAAAGAAAGATTTGATTAAGAGACAAAAAAGAAAAGTAAGAAAAACATAATTTTCATTTTAAATTTGACATTTATAAAATTACCCCAAAAAATTCAAAACCTTGAAGGATTGAGATTCCACACTTGTAATAGTTAATTTTCAATGCCAGAGAGGTTGATTGGTAGTCATTAACACTTACCACGTCATTAAAAGGGTGCTTACACATATAATGACAAAACGTAACTTTCTGTGGCAAGTTTACTGGGCCAATACAGCGTTCCTAAAAAACAACGGGAGGCTAACAGTGGCACAACTCGAACACCAAATTTTGGATATTCACATTTAAACAAGCATGTGCTCCACACCTGAAGTTGCTGCACCATTTACCCATAAATAACAGCCAGTGCCATTAGCCTTGCCATTATTTTGACAGTATATTCTGGGCCATCGTCCGATCACGCTCCTGCAAAGCACTTTGGGATGTTTTACCAAGTTAAAGGTGCTATATACCATAAATGTTGAATGTTAAATTCGCCAGAAAAAGCAGCAAACCTGACGACTGGGAGAAATTTAGAATTCAGCAGAGGAGGACAAAGGGTTTAATTAGGAGGAGGAAAATAGAGTATGAGAGGAAGCTTGCTGGGAACATAAACACTGACTGCAAAAGTTTCTATAGATATGTGAAGAGAAAAAGATTAGTGAAGACAAACGTAGGTCCCTTTCAGTCAGAATCAGGGAACTTATAATGGGGAACAAAGAAATGGCAGACTAGTTGAACAAATACTTTGGTTCTGTCTTCATGAAGGAAGACACAAATAACCTTCCGGAAATACTAGGGGACCGAGGGCCTAGTGAGAAGGAGGAACTGAAGGAAATCCTTATTAGACGGGAAATTGTTAGGGAAATTGATAGGATTGAAAGCCGATAAATCCCCAGGGCCTGATAGTCTGCATCCCAGAGTACTTAAGGAGGTGGCCCTAGAAATAGTGAATGCATTGGTGATCATTTTCCAACAGTCTGTCAACTCTGGATCAGTTCCTATGGACTGGAGGGTAGATAATGTAACACCACTTTTTAAAAAAGGAGGGAGAGAGAAAACAGGTAATTATAGACTTGGTTAGCCTGATATCAGTAGTGGGGAAAATGTTGGAATCAATTATTAAAAATGAAATAGCAGCGCATTTGGAAAGCAGCGACAGGATTGATCCAAGTCAGCATGGATTTATGAAAGGGAAATCATGCTTGACAAATCTTCTAGAATTTTTTGAGAATGTAACTAGTAGAGTGGACAAGGGAGAACCAGTGGATGTGGTGTATTTGGACTTTCAAAAGGCTTTTGACAAGGTCCTACACAAGAGATTGGTGTGCAAAATCAAAGCACATGGTATTGGAGGCAATTTACTGACCTGGATAGAGAACTGGTTGGCAGACAGGAAGCAGAGAGTAGGGATAAATGGGTCCTTTTCAGAATGGCAGGCAGTGACTAGTGGAGTGCCACAGGGCTCAGTGCTGGGAGCCCAGCTATTTCCAATATACATCAATGATTTAGATGAAGGAATTGAGTGTAATATCTCCAAGTTTGCAGATGACATTAAACTGGGTGGCGGTGTGAGCTGTGAGGAGGATGCTAAGAGGCTGCAGGGTAACTTGGACAGGTTAGGTGAGTGGGCAAATGCATGACAGATGCAGTGTAACGTGGATAAATGTGAGGTTATCCATTTTGGTGGCAAAAACAGGAAGACAGAATATTATCTGAATGGCGGTAGATTAGGAAAAGGGGAGGTGCAACGAGATCTGGGTGTCATGGTACATCAGTTATTGAAAGTTGGCATGCAGGTACAGCAGGCGGTGAAGAAGGCAAATGGTATGTTGGCCTTCATAGCTAGGGGATTTGAGTATAGGAACAAGGAAGTTTTACTGCAGTTATACAGGGCCTTGGTGAGGCCTCACCTGGAATATTATGTTTAAATTTCTTCTCCTAATCTGAGGAAGGACATTCTTGCTATTGAAGGAGTGCAGCAAAGGTTCACCAGGCTGATTCCCGGGATGGCAAGACTGACATATGAGGAGAGACTGGATCGTCTGGGCCTGTATTCACTGGAGTTTAGAAGCATGTGAGGGGATTTCATAGGAACATATAAAATTCTGACGGGACTGGACAGGTTAGATGCAGGAAGAATGTCCCCGCTTTTGGGGAAGTCCAGAACCAGGGGACACAGTCTAAGGATAATGGGTAAGCCATTTAGGGCTGAGATGAGGAGAACCTTCTTCACTCAGAGAGTTGTTAACCTGTGGAATTCTCTACCGCAGAGAGTTGTTGCTGTCAGTTCATTGGATATATTCAAGAGGGAGTTAGATATGGCCCTTACGGCTAAAGTGATCAAGGGGTATGGAGAGAAAGCAGGAAAGGGGTACTGAGGTGAATGATCAGCCATGATCTTATTGAATGGTGGTGCAGGCTTGAAGGGCCGAATGGCCTACTCCTGCACCTATTTTCTATGTTTCTATGTTTCTAAATGCAAATTGTTGCTGTTTATCAGACAGTCTTTATCTACATTTATTTGTTCACACATTACCCCAGTAGCATAAACGAATTCATAGAAATAATCACACAAACAGCAGAAAGTATAAAATTTTTGTAATAACAAATAAAAACACAGTGGCTAGAACCCATAAGGCATGTCTCAGCCACATCCTTGATAAGGAGGAGGTGTTAGTAACCATTCTAGCTACAACCCAAATCTATCTCAGTTAAATATTTTTGTCAAGTTAGTGCATGATAAATTGCAGAAAATGGAGCACAACTAGGTAGAGTGCCAAATGGGTCTGGCACTTGTGGAATTATATCTCGGTGTGAATTAACAACTCCATGGGATGAGAAAAAAGCAAACAAAAAAATAAAGGCACAAAGGGTATATGCAACAATCCATTTATTTTCCAACCCCCAAGCCAGTGTTTGTTTCTTTATATTTTTGACATGTGTATGCTCAGGGATGGATTGGATTACTGGCCTCACATCCCAATTTCACGCAGTTATATGCATGGGGCACCTAGAGTAGTGGTGCCCAAGAAGCTGGTGGTGGGGCTTCCTGTGATTGAATGAAATGATAGGATCCCAGCAGCAAGCAGAAGAGAATCTCAAGGCAAGTGAGTTCAGCTCCCACCAGATCTTTGGGACTTGGGGTCTTCTGGCTGATGTCACCAATACACGCTCAGTATTGCACTGAAGTGTCAGCCCAGATTATGCTGCTCAGATCTGTAATGGGGCTAGAGCCTACAACCATCTGACTCAGAGGTGAGAGAGTGCTACCCAACTGAGTCAAGCTGACATTTAAAGTTTAAAGTGGTTTAAATTCAAGCTGAAAGAAACAGCAGGTATTGTTTAGCGGGTTGATGTCAGGCTGGGGAAAGGCAAAAAGCTCTTGAAGTAATTTTAACTTTAGGTGATCGGGTAAACTTGCTGATATCATTGAAGTCAATGGAAAGAAAGATCGGACAGGGCACCTAATGGAAGGCCAATCCGATAATGCCCGTTTTACACTATTGTCCAAAGTTAAAATTCACCGCTCTAAGTGAAGTACCCCATGCAACTATGGTGGCACCCCTATTGTTCCTAACTTACATCAACAACTTGGATTCAGAAATTCATTGCAAAGTGGTCAGGTTTACAAATGATACCAAATGAGTTAGTTTGAGTTGGAGGAAGCAACCAGGGACCTGCAAAAAGGAAGCAGAATAAGATCTGTGAATGGGTAGTGGAACAGTAGCAAATTAAATTTAATACAGGTATTTAAATGTAAGGTACTCCACATTAAAGGAAAACTGAGTAACATACCTACACTATATATAGGGCTAGATTTTCGCCGACTTTGTAGGTTTTCGCCAAGATTTGACCCTCCATGGCGAAAACCTGGTAGGCGAGATCTTCGGGCACCTTTTTGCAGCAGCGCTTCCACATTCCGCCGGGGAGAGGTGCGACGAGGTGAAATGACATGCAACGCAACGGATTGTGTTATCGTCATAATTTCGTCACTCTCCACCGCACCCAGAATACCGACATGGTCAAACCTGCGGTGCAACACTGCCAGCAGCGGTAAGTATGAAGACCTGCAAAATAGGTAAGTTAAAGTTTTTAATTTTTAATTATTTTTCAACGATTTAGTAGGTAAGGGTTTTGTGAATGTTTTGTGAATGTTTTTTGCAATGTTTTTTGTTTGTTTTCCCCCCTCCCAAGGCCTCTCTCGCAGCGCTGCCAACTAGCAGCGAAAACGGTAATTTTGGTGTAAACCTACCGTTTTCACCGACAACTGAAATTCTAGCCCACAGAATGGTGCAGACTTAGCTAAAGGCCTGTTTCAAAGATTCTCTGTGTGAGTAAGCTTGGCAATTATTATGTTAAGTCACTTTTCAACTGTAATCAACTAAAGTACACAGAATGCTGAACTATATTGTTAAATAAACAGGGAATAAGTCCGAGGGTGTGCTTCTGAAAATATACAGTATTTGGTCTGTCTGCACCTTTTGCATTTTTATACTATGTGGAAGTGCAGCCAAGTATACCTACCTGCATCCCCTCTGCCAGTTGCACTTCATAGTATAAACAAACCAGATTCCAGAAACAAATGGGCATTATAGACCCATTAAAATACAGCCCTCGGATTCTGTTGTCAGGAAAAGGGAAGCGTTTTTTGTAACTCAAGTACACGGGAAACAAACCTGCACATTTGGGGGCGGAAAGCTTAAACTCCTTGAAGAGCCAGTTGGATGATGTGATGGGAAGACTGGACAGATGAACTAAGATAAGCCAAATAGCCCTTGTTAGGCTCGAAGGGCCAAATGGCCTACTCCTGCACCTATTTTCCATGTTTCTATGTTTATATGTTATTTGTATTTATTTTGTGATCTTGTGCAGGGCAATAAGTAACAATTATAACTTTGGATATTCTGCTTGATTTGTTAAGTGCTATTGCTTTTGCATCAGTTCCATTCAATGCATTGTCCAATTCATGTAATTTAATGGTTTTGCTGTGTATGTAAGCCCTGGTCTCTCAAATGTGTCCTAAACAGACAGATTAGTGAAAAGAACTTACCAGGAGTCTTTAATCACCATGTACTCAGAACCAAAGAGGAATTGGAGGGGCTGCAAAATTTTACTGATTATTAATGAGATATCAGGAAAATGGGGTCAGTCAGCTGTGAATGTTTGAACTGTGTTTTGTCTAAGAAATGGAAAGTAATTAAAACTTGCCATGTGTAAAGTAATGATGGTGTGCATGAATTACTGCAGGATCTTTTTAATTTAATAAAATCTCTCCTTTCAAGCTTGCAAACAGCCTGCCACTTGTTACTGTGTGTACCTGGCAAAAGTCTTCAGAGAAGCTGCATCCACACATTATACATATCTGAAGATAAATACAGATGAGAAAACCTATTTGATTCAACTTTCCTTATCTCATAGGTGTTGATATTGGAACTTTCAGCATTTCCCAAACTAATGACAGTTATGACTCATTTCCTGGCAATGATAAAGTAACTTGGAGAATTAAAATGTTTCTACCATGCAGTCAAATACTCTGGAACACTGTCTCTATTTGACTGGAATCATTGCAAGAAGATCTGTGATCTACAGTGCCTCAGGGTTGAATTTTTTCTACAGTATTTTTGTATGAACAGCACATAAGCCTGGAAATGACTCTATGCAATATGATCTTAAATTCTGCTGTTTGAATGGAGATGTATATTTTATATAGGTCAACACATCGGTTAAAACAGCAGGCATGCAAAAGTGCGAACATTTACAATAAAATTACACAGCAGCGTAGTGCTATGAGGACTGAGACACAGCTAGCACAAGAGTGGGTTAGATGTGGAATAGCTACCATTTCCTTTACCCCTTCCAACAAAACATACACAATATACAGCTGAAAAAATTTAGGTTAACATAAAAATATAATGAGCAACACAAAGCGGGGGAGGAAGTGATTTCAAGACCATCATTTGATCTCAGGATTCTGGTGTCTCGTCTATATTGCTTCAGTTTCAATTTAGGGAGTTTCATTTCAAATAAATGAATTAACAACTGAGTTAGAACAGCTCACAAAGGGGAGTTACCCAGACATGTAAACAAGTGCATGGTCAAAGGAAATTAAACCTCGCCCAAACTGCCTCGTGATTACTCCTTAGTGCCTATATACCGCTGAATAATTGTGAATAAATGCATATCTCTGAGCTTGGGAGGAATGATGCCCGATGGGAGAATGAGGAAAAATTACATGTTCAGATTAAAGACAACGTGCAACCTATTTAACAGACTTTGCAAAATTAGTCACTTTGCAGTTGATCATTCAAGCTGTTAACGTGGCTTGTAGAGCTGGGATCACAAGGCCCTGAGGCAGTAATGCATATTCAGTTGTTACGAATACTTTTTACCAGTGTTTGGGGGGTTGCTTCTGCAATTCTGTGCATTCCTTTGAAACTTAAAAACCAGTAGGCTCAGACACAATGGGATGGAAATTCATTTCGGCCCATTTCCGGGCCTAAAATAGGCATCAGGGAGTGCACGACAGATGGCCCAAGGCTCATTCAAAGTTGAGCACTCCTGCTCCTCTCAGCTCCACGTGAAGGTAAGTTTGTAATAATGTACTTATCTGGAAGCTGCATGTAGAACCAAAGAAACTGGAAGGAACAGTGCCGACCCAATTGCACTGAAAGGTCCTTAAACAGGCGTTTGGCCCCTTGTATATGTTAATGAGACCACTAACACCTGCCTGAAAATCATCTGAGGCTGGTAGTACACCAGATATTTATCCTGGCGTTATTGGAGTGCAAAACAGGTCATTGTAGCCTCTTCTTTCCGGACAGAAAATGGGCACAACGAGGACACATTTCTATCCCAATGTGTTGCTCTAAACAAATTAATTTAATGTTAATCAGTTAAAAAGTCTTTAAGGACACAAAGTGTTGCTGTGCATGTTTCTATCTGTAGTGTTCATAATGTTCACTGATCATCAGGTCAGTGCACCATTTGAAAGCTTAGCTGCTTGTTGGTAAAATGAATTCTAAATTACTGACTCTGGACTGTAAGTTGCATCAGGGTGCAGTTGTTTCCCTTTTTAAAATTAGCCCACCAGATTTTGATCGCTCTCATTAGCATCATAGGCAGTCCCTCGAAATCAAGGAAGATTTGCTTCCACCTGTCCCCATGGCTCACCATATATCTTTAGAAATATTTACAAGTATCAACCTTGGCTCAGTGCTAACACTCTTGCCTCCGAGTCAGAATGCCTTGGAATGAAGCTCCCATTCCAGAGAACGCATAATCATAGAATCATAGAATCATAGAAATTTACAGCACGGAAGGAGGCCATTTCAGCCCATCGTTTCCGCGACAAACGACAAAGAACCATTCAGCCTAATCCCACTTTCCAGCTCATGGTCTGTAGCTTTGTAGGTTACGGCACTTCAAGTACTTTTTAAATGTGGTGAGGGTTTCTGCCTCTACCACCCTTTCAGGCTGACACTTTAGTCATCATCATCATCATAGGCAGTCCCTCAGACTCGAGGAAGACTTGCTTCCACTCTGAGCATGAGTTCTTAAGTGGCTGTACAGTCCAATACGAGAACCACAGTCTCTGTCACAGGTGGGACAGATAGTGGTTGAGGGAAGGGGTGGGTGGGATTGGTTTGCCGCACGCTCTTTCCGCTGCCTGCGCTTGATTTCTGCATGCTCTCGGCGATGAGACTCGAGGTGCTCAGCGCCCTCCCAGATGCACTTCCACCACTTAGGGCGGTCTTTGGCCAGGGACTTCCAGGTGTCAGTGGGAGGACACTTTAGTACAGTACTGAGGGAGTGCTACACAATCAAAGGTATGGTTTTTCAGATGAGAGTGTAAATTGAGGTCCTGTCGGCCATTGCAGGTGGTATTATTCTTAGTAAAAAAATAATGTTTTCCTGATGTCCTAGCTAGTATTTAGCCCTCAGTGGACACCACTAAAAACAGTTTATCTGGTCATTTATCTCATTGCTGTTTGGGGTACTTTTTATTGCGCAATTTTGTTCTGTGTTTCCCTACATTAAAACAATGACTATGTTTCAAAAAAGTACTCACTTGGCTGGAGGAATAAACAAGTTAATGGATTTGAATGTCCCTTTCTTGTTCCATACTTTATACTCTTCTATAACCAGCATGTACTATAGCACAGCAGAAAAGGAGCTGTGTGTAAACTCCTCAGAATGGTTTTCTTTTTTGAGTACATTGCTGCCCTTGAGTAGGTACAGAGGTGAGCAGTGATGATGATTCAAGAATGTAAGCTATGAGGAAAGGCTAAGGAAGTTAGACTTGTGTTTCTTTGAAAAGAGACTTCTGGATGACCTATCAGTTTGTAAGACTAGAAAATGAAAACAAATCCAGGAAATTTGTGCATTATGATGGAGAGTTCAAATACAAGGAGACAAATTTTAAAGTAAGGAAATTAGGAGCGAGAAAAGGAAACCCAGCAGGCCTTTTTTTTTAAACTAAAAGTCTAATAGTTACCTGAAATGAATATTGAAGTGGACACCATAACTGGATTTAGAGACAAGCAAAATAACTTTTGGGAAGAGGTTGAAGGGATGTGGGGGTACAGTGAGAAGGCAGGGAGGTAGGGTTTCTCTATCAAGGAAGCAAGTTATTCAAGGTGTGAAATTTATTTTTCTGTTCCTAAAAATTCTAATTGTTTTGTTTCAAAATAGGATACTAGACTACGAAAAAGGAAGACAAAAATATAAAATGACAAAGGGTCATCGACCTGAAATGTTAACTCTGTTTCTCTCCACAGGTGCTGCCTGACCCTCTGAGATTTCCAGTATTTTCCGTTTTTATTTCAAATTCCACCATCCGCAGTATTTTGCTTTTGTAATATAAAATGAAAGTTGCTGCAGCTTAGCTCAGTTAAAAGTGATGCACCATATCATCCACATCAACAGCAATGAAGCACGGCGGAGCTTGTGTGCTAAATTCTTTTTTGATGTGCATTGGCACAAAAGTGGTACACAACACAGACTGCACAGTGCCAGAACATAAGGCACATTAATGAAGTGATAATGAGTGTGTACTGAATGCAAATGATACATCGAGTAATTAGTGGTGAAATTGGCTGCAGACTCTTGGAATGGGCCTTTGGAATCTGACTCAAAGGAGATGTCCAGATTCAGCAGTGATTCTGAGTGTTCGACAAAGGATGAAGTTACTGATTCAGAACTCAAATTAATTATTCTAACTATTGACTGTTTTATTTGGCACAGAGAAGAAATGCCCACAAGGAGTAACTTACAAAATAGGCAAAATGTTACCAATCAACTGAATGTATAATCCAATGTGAATAAAATTGAGAATGGAAACAGGAGAAATGGAAATAGCGTGAAGCTAAGCTGTCTGGTACTCATTTGTTTAAATTCCAAGAGACCAGTATCCGTGATTGCTTTCAGGATACACCCATCCTACTTCAGCAATCTCCTCCACCCATTCATTCCTGCTGGCATGCTTTGCTGCTCTAAAACTGGCTTAAAACTTGTTCCTCACTCTCTCCTCCCCTATTATCAACCACTTCTTATGCCATTATTCTCCCAATGTTATGATGTGGGAATTCCCACCCTTCTTTCACAAACTTCCTAAAGATCCTTCTAATATACTTTCACCCACCCAACTACAAATTATCTCCCCTTCTTGCTCGATGTACACACTTTTTTGTTCACCACACTGTACAAAGGTGCCTTTCTGGTTGTGAGGGGTGCTAGAGAAATAGAAGTTGTAGCAATATGTAGGTGCCAAAGTTAAAACAGCAGCACAACAGCTGTTGCCATTCCAGACTTGGAGTTCCTGGGGTAAAACACTGCCACAATCATCTCATCTTCTGCAGGAAAATAAGCAGAACTGATGAGATAAAATTGCCTCTGTCTATTACTTGCAAGGGTGTCGACAGGAAAAGTGCTTGTGCAATTTTAATTCAATTCTTAGCTACATGGGCCCACTGCACAAATAAAACCACAAACTCTCTCAAAGAGGCCACAGGATGGCTGGTGTGAGAAATGAAGAAGTGTCACACTGGTTACACTAGGGGCTGTTCTAAGGATGGCATTAAGATGCATTGTTGGGGCAGAGTAATGGGAGCTTTACTCTTTTTATTTGGTCATTGGATGTGGGCATCGCTGGCAAGGCCAGCATTTATTGCTCATCCCTAATTGCCCTTGAGACGCTTGTAGTGAGCCACCTTCTTGATCCGCTGTTGTTCATGTGGCCCAGCTACCCCCACAGTGCTGTTAGGGAGGAAGTTCCAGGATCTTGACCCAGCGACAATGAAGGAACGGCGATATATTTGCAAGTCAGGATGATGTGTAACTTGGAGGGGATCTTGCAGGTGATGGTGTTCCCATGTGCCTGCTGCCCTTGTCCTCCTAGGTGGTAGAGGACGTGGGTTTAGCAGGTGTTGCTGAAAAAGCCTTGGTGAGTTTCTGCAGTGCATCGTGTAGATGGTACACACTGCAGCCACGGTACATCGATGAGAGAGGGAGTGAATGTTTAAGGTGGTGGATGGGGTATCAATCAAGTGGGCTGCTTTGTCGTGGATGGTACCTGGATAGCTGGACTGCACTTCCTCCCACTCGGCATCCTGTAAGGACTCCATTCCATTCTCCCAATTTCTCCGTCTCCCATCACATCTGCTCTGACGACGCCACTTTTCACACTAGTGCCTCTAACATGTCTTTCTTTTTCCTCCACAGAGGATTCCCCTCCGCCATGGTTAACATGGCCCTTGACCGTGTCTGTTCTATTTCCCGCAGCTCTGCTCTCAACCCTTCCCCTCCCTCTCAGAACCATGACAGGGTTGCTCTTGTCCTCATCTTTCACCCCACCAGCCTTCACATTCAACGGATCATCCCCTGCCATTTCTGCCACCTCCAGCGTGATCCCACCACCAATCACATCTTTCCCTCCCCTCTCCTTCAGCATTCCGAAGGGACCGCTCCCTCTGCAACAACCTGTTCCATTCCGCAGTTACCTCCAGCAGCCCCTGCCCTTCCCACGGCACTTTTCCGTGCAAGCGCAGGACCTGTCCTTTTACCTCCTCCCTTCCCACTATCCAGGGCCCCAAATACTCCTTCCAGGTGAAACAGTGATTTACTTATACTTCTTACAATTTAGTATACCGTATTCGTTGCTCACGATGTGGTCTACTCTACAATGGGGAGACCAAGCGTAGATTGGGTGTCCACTTTGCAGAGCACCTCCGTTCAGTCCGTAATTGTGGCCCTGAGCTTCCAGTCGCCTGCCACTTTAATTCTCCACTCCACTCCCTCTCTGACCTCACCATCCTCAGTCTCCTACATTGTTCCAACGAAGCTCAAAGCAAGCTCGAGGAACAGCACCTCATCTTTCATTTAGGCACTTTACAGCCTCCTGGATTCAACATTGAGTCCAACAATTTCAGAACGTAACCGCTACCAATCTTTGGCACCCTTTCCCCCCTCCCAAGCCTGTTTCTTTTTTTCTTCTTATCTCTAATGGCAGCTGGTCATTATTCCTCCATTCACACCCTATCTTGACGAATGTATTTCTATCTTCTGTCATTACCTTTTCAATTCGGCTGATCATCCCTTTTGTTTCTTTTATCTCTCCTGCCTTCCACCCTATCTCATACCTTCCCTTTTGTTCTTTCATCCCCTCCCGCTTTCAGTGCTTATTAAGAATTATGGGCTAGACTTTCCAGTAGATGGCTAAGGCCCCAAAAAATAGGCCTTGTTTCAGCGATGTGGGAAGTCTCGGCCTTGCTGACCACCAGCATGAGGCCCATTCTTTTTTTGCGATTTTCCACTCAGCCTTCCACTGGCGATGTCAAATGGGTGATGTGCTTTTTCGGTGATCTCACGATCGGCCACTGAAAACAGAAGTCCAAAAAAAAAGCTTCCCCAGCAACGCTATTCTGCACATGTGTGGGATTTTTTTTTTGTGGTTGAGTTTCTTTGCTACATTTTGAGGTCAGGAGTCATCACACATGCTCGGAAGCACAGGGAGGGTCAGAGAGAGAGAGAGAGGCAGAAAGAGAGGAAGAGGATATTTTTGGTACTAGTTGCAGTGTTTCGAGTATTTGGAGTTAGAAATAATTAATCCTATATTACTTTGCATTATTTTTTTGAACTGAAAATAATTATAATTATTTCTGGTATTGAAATATTGTAATATATACTTACAATTTAAAATAGAGGGTGATAGCGAGAGGAAGAGGGCTAAACCCTTCAGCCAATGAGGCGCTCAGGAATATTGTTAGTGGCAGGTGGGATGACTTGACACGGGGTGGGCATGGGAAACTTCCACCCTGTGCGTATCGTAAAATATGGGCAGAAATTGCCAATGTCATTACATCGGCATCTAATGAAGTAAGGACATCTGACCAGTGCAGGAAAAGGTGGAACAGCTTGTTGGCAGCAGCCAAAGTAAGTTGCATGTTATATTTTAAATATTACATATGTAATATTTTAATGATGCACGCAAATTTTAATTGGAATATTGAATGTCATTTCTTTATAGTACTAATTAATTAAATTATGAATTAATTTATGCATCCTAACACTAAGTTGAATTTTATATTATGAAATATTGTTCATATGCAATGCAATGCAAATTTCTAATCGAACATTTAAATCTGTCATTCTTAAATGTTTATTACCAAGTTCATTAGCTTATGCCATGCCATGTTATCTTATTTACAGAAGAAGATATCCATCAATCAGGCAGAACAGAGGAGGATAGGCAGCGGCTCTGCTCTGGTACAGCCGCTCTCAGAATATGAGGAACTTGCGGTCACCTTAATGGGGCCTGACAGCCGTTCGATCATGACCCATGGTATGGCCGAACCCACCCTTGAGTCTCGTGAGTAATGGGAACTGTGCAATGTGTCAAACATTATTAAAGCCATCTTAAAAATATATCTTAGTTACGCATGTAATGTCCTGAAATTATAATGCAATATGATATATACTTTTGATGTACTCTTGATGTACGAATGATGTCATGGCAGCCCTGGTGAACCCTTGTGCATATGGGGTATTGACAACTATTGTTATGTTATGGGTTATTGAGAAATATTTATATGTATGCTTACTATTAATGAGCACCGTTAATATCCTAATAAGTTGTTTAGAAATGTCATTCGTCTTTTTAAGGTCAACCTGAAAAGGTTGTGTCAATGGGGCCATCCACTCCTCCTGGACCATCAACTACCTCAGAGGAGGAATAAGTGGCGAGAGATAGTGTGGGGCAAGAGCAGGAGGAGGAGGAGGAGGAGGAGGAGGAGGAGGAGGAGGAGGAAGAAGAGGAAATTATTTTTGGCGGGGGGGAAACAACCTGCGGCCATCTCTATTGAGACGGATGAGGCACCGGGACCAAGAGGTGTGCAGGTGGTGACGCCAAGGCGCGAAATTTTGCAAACACGACCCCACGGAGGTCAGGTCAGTGGGGTGAGCAATCGCCTACCTTGGAGGGGGAGACGGAGTGCTTGATGTCCCCGTGCAGGGAGACGGTCGCGATTGGTCGTGACCTTATCCGGGGGTTCGCGGGTTTCTCCACAAACTGGAGCCAGTTCTCCAACAACCTGGAGCGAGTTCAGCACGAACTTCTCCAACTGGCCTTCCATGCAAACCCAGATAGCACGGGAGATGTTGGATGCCAGACGTGAGCAGACCGCCGCAAACAATGCCCTTTGGCATGCGTTGCTGGCTGGACACGGCGCTGCACCCCAAGGTGTCGTGTTGGCTCGCAGCGAGACCCCAAGCACGCAAGTGAGTACGGAGGACACAGTTCCTCCTGACTCGGAAGTGGAGCCTCAGGCTTCTACTTCCACTCCTTCACCTCCACCACGGCAGGAAGTCTTGCCGTCCCACATTGCACAACGTGTTCGTGTCGGTCTGCGTAGACCAAAACAGGCGGGTGGGGTAAGAACTCAGGGTGGGACTGGACCTGGAGGGAAACGTGGCCGCAGGTAAGGAGAGGGATGTGTTTTTCATTGTTAAATTGTGTTTTGTTGTTTGAAAATTGTTAGTGTTTTGTTCATGGTTGTTTGGGGTTTGGGGAAAGGGTGGGTTGGGGGGTGGGGGGGAGGAGGGGGGGTGTTGTTAACTAATTTTTTTTTAATTCATTCGTTCATTGTGTTTGTTAATAAAAAAAATTATTTAATTCAACAATTGTTGTGCCTTCTCTCTTAGTTACATTAGTTACATTAAGGATAACATTTTCATATAACATATTTACAGTTATTCATCCATATTTGTTTAGTCTTTTATTATAGCCGTACTTTACTTAAACTTTACTTAAAATAAGCATTAATGCCGATGCCAGGCCAGTGCAGGCAAGACAAAAATGAAACCCCACGCAAATGAAACTTTTGATTGACCCTAACTGTAAATGAACATTTGAATATCCACAATGATAGTTCATGCAAAGCGTTCATTAATGAGCTGCTGACGCAACAGCTTAGCAGCCGTGTAACTGCCACTGGGTACTGGTCTTCGGGAGGGGGTGGTGGTACTGATGCTAGATCGTCATGCTGATTGCGCTCCCCTAGGTCCTCACCTGCATCCTCTTCCGCCTCTTCCTCCTCTTTATCCTTGCCAGCTGGCTCATCTGTCTCCCCTCTTTCTGGAGGTGGACCTGCAGCACAATCTGGCATTACTTGTCCTCTCCTTATAGCTAGGTTATGCAGCATGCAACACACCACAATAAACTCAGTGACCTGGTCAGGGTGGTACTGTAGGCTGCCTTCAGAATGATCCAGGCATCTGAAGTGCTGCTTTAGGACTCCAATTGTCTTTTCAACGAAGTTGCGTGTCGCTATGTGACTTTCATTATAACGCTTCTCTGCTTCAGTGACGGGATTTCGCAGAGGGGTCATGAGCCAACTGGTAAGGCCATATCCTTTATCCCCAAACCGTGACCTTCTGGCTGATTGACAAACAGGTCATGGATAGCACTTTCACGTAGGATGTGCGCATCATGGATGCTGCCAGGAAATGTAGCATTTACTGTCATGATTATTTGATTGTGATCGACAACAAGCTGCACATTTAGGGAATGGAACTCCTTTCTGTTACGAAATACCTCTGTGTTCTTTAAGAGTGCTTTCTGGGCAATGTGCGTGCAGTCTATTGCTCCCTGTACCTTGGGGAAGTGTGATATCCTGTAGAAACCCAAAGCCCTCTTGGTCTGTGTCTCCCTGGTCATTGGGAAGTTTATGAAGTCCATCCTGTGAGCGTAAAGGACTTCAGTCACCTGTCGAATGCAGCAGTGTGTACGTGCTGAGAGATATGGCAGATGTCACCAGCTGAAGCCTGAAAAGACCCCGATGCGTAGAAGGCTAGGGCAGCAGTAACCTTCTCCTCAATGGACTGCGGTTCTGATGGTGCTGGAAGGCTGCAGATCACCCTTGATGAGTTGGCATATCTCATCGATGACCTCCTTCCGGAATCGCAGCCTCCTAAGACAAGCGTTTTCAGACAAGTTCAAGTAAGATTGCTTTTCCAAGTACCTTCGTTGACTGTACGGTCGTCTCCTCTGTCTTCGTCTCCATCTACACATTATCTGCCACCTCTTAGATTGATCCTTTCAGTAGCCAGTGTGTGAGCAGTTACATGTAATGACAGGGAAAGCATAGGCCCCATATCACTATCAATAATTATTTTCACTAAATTAAACTAATCTCTCTACTCTCTACTCTCTAATCACTGTACTCTCTGTACTCTCTGTACTGTATACCAGTCAGTCTAATAGGCCCCAACAATATCAGAAAATAATTTCACGATATAAAAATACTTTTCAAAAATTAAATGCCTATAAAATACCTAATATATTACATATACCTGATCTAATATTCTGAGTAGAATTATCTTTAAATAACTCTCTAAATAACTCACAACTGTTTAGTTCCTTCTTTTCTGTTGCCTCCACCCTGCCTCCGATCTTCAAAATGATGTCCATAGTGCCCATTTCCTTCTGTTAAGCCCAGTAAAATCAACTATTTCTCAGCGATCTTTTGGGCCTTGCATCAGCCCAGCGAAGTGCATGCTAGGTGCCAAAACTTGGGATCGGCCTTGTGTGGGCGATCATTTCGGCGATCATTTCAGCGACGTGAGCCAAAACTTGGGTACTTGTTTTTTCAGAGATGTTTTGGGTCTAGTTTCCACTTTTTCATCAAAATGGGCGATAGAGGTCTGCTTTGGGCGATGGATGGGCCTTAGTTTGGCGTGGTGAAGTGGAAAGTCTAGCCCTATTTCTCAGCGATGTTTTCTGCCTTCCATCAGCCCGGCCTTGTGCCGGCGATGTGTTGAAAGTTGGGATGGGCCTTGTGTGGGCAATCAGCTCGTCGATCAGTTCGGCGAATTGAGCCGAAACTTGGGGCCTATTTTACCGGCCTAGTTTCCACTTTTTCCTCAAAATGGGCGATAGAAGTCCGTTTTGGGCGATAGATGGGCCTCAGATGGGCGATGTGAAGTGGAAAGTCTAGCCCGTGTTCTTTCTGAACACTTTCCAGTTCTGACGAAGGTTTGTCGACCCGAAACGTTAACTTTGCTTTCTCTCCACAGGTGCTGCCTGGCCTGCTGAGATTTCCAGCATTTTCTGTTTTTATTCCAGATTACAACATCCGCAGTATTTTGCTTTTGTCCTGGATAATGTCGAGCTTCTTGAGTGTTGTTGGAGCTGCACTCATCCAGGCAAGTGGAGAGTATTCCATCACACTTCTGACTTGTGCCTTGTAGGTGGTGGAAAGACTTTGGGGAGTCAGGAGGGGAGACACTCGCCGCAGAATACCCAGCCTCTGACCTGCTCTTGTTGCCACAGTATTTAGGTGGCTGGTCTGGTTGAGTTTCTGGTTAATGGTGATTATATACATTGGGCTGGATTTTCGGGTTTTTGCGAAAACGGTAATTTTACGCCAAAATTACCGTTTTCACTGCGCTACCGTTTACAGGCCTAACTCTTTTGGCCTTTACTTGCATCAGTAAAATCGGCGTTGCGCGAAGATTCGCGGGGCAAACCGCGAGTTTCGGCAACTTTAGTCCGAGGCTGGTAGTGCTGCGAGAGAGGCCTTGGGAGGGGGAAAAACAAACAACAAAAAAATTGCAAAAACCAAATAAAAACATTCACAAAACATTCAAAAAACACTGCAAAATAATAAAAAAAATAAAGGGCTCAATTTTTCCCATAGAGTTGTGCCATTTTTCTGCAGTAGGCTGCTTATTTTGCAGTATTTATTTTTTTCAAATTTTCCCCCTGCGATCTGGGCTGGCGTAACTGACTTAGTTACAATGGGGTCACGTTTTGGGCTGCGCCGCCTGATTTCCGCACTCAAAACCGCGCCGAAAACTTACCTCGGTATTCTCCACTCCCTCAGGTTAATCCAGGTCCTCGGCACAGCGCAGCACAAGCTGTGGGGGGCGGAGCCAGGTTCCTGCACTGAAAACAGTGCCGGGACCTCTGCACGTGCGTGCTACAGTGCGCGCGCATGTGCAGTAGCTCCAGGCGCCCGAAACTGTGTGGGAGGGGCCCGAAGCCACGCCGCCCCTAGTCCTGGTCGAATGGGCTCACTGGGGCGGCGAAGATCGGACTGCACCTCCCTCCTCCAGCTCCTGCTCTGGCTGTGGCTCCAGCTTCCTCCCCTGATCAGCTGACGCTCCTTCTGGCTCGCTCACCCCCCTCCCAGCTCCCGCTCCACTGCCCGACCTCCCCCAGCTCCTGCTCCACTGCCCGACCTCCCCCAGCTCCTGCTCCGCTTCCCGCTCCCACCCCCGCAGCTCCCGCTCCGCTATCCAACCCACCCCAGCTCCTGCTCCGCTTCCCAATCCCCCCCAGCTCCCGTTCCGCTGCCCGAACCCCCCAGCACCTGCTCCGCTGCCCGACACCCCCCAGCTCCCGCTCCGCTTCCCGCTCCCCCCCCCCAGCTGCCGCTCCGCTGCCTGCTCCCCCCCACCCCCCAGCTCCCGCTCCGCTTCCCGCTCCCCCCCCCCAGCTGCCGCTCCGCTGCCTGCTCCCCCCCACCCCCCAGCTCCCGCTCCGCTTCCCGCTCCCCCCCCCCAGCTCCCGCTCCGCTGCCTGCTCCCCGCCCCCTCCCCCAGCTGCCGCTCCGCTGCCTGCTCCCCCCCACTCCCCAACTCCCGCTCCGCTCCGCTCCGGCTCCGCTCCCTCTTCCTTCGGCGGGGCCCGTCTGCCCGGCATCTTGCTGGGGCAGGCCCCGCCTGAAGTCTTCGGCCTGGCTTCACGTCTGCCAGGCCCGTTCAGCCTCCTCTCTCTCCTCTCCCCGCCTCCTCTCTCCTCTTCCCTGCCCCCCTCTCTCCCCCTCCCTCCCTCCCTCCCTCTCCTCTCCCCCCTCCCTCTCCCTCTCCCCCTCCATCTCCCTCTCCCTCTCCCTCTCCCTCTCCCCCTCCCTCTCCCCCTCCCTTCCCTCCCTCCCTCTCCTCTCATCTCCCTTCCCTCCCTCCCTCCCTCTCCTCTCCCCACCCTCCCTCACTCCCCTCTCCCCTCCCCTCCCTTCCCTCTCCTCTCCCCTCCTGTAAAGTCCTGTCCCCTCAGTACAGATTCACACGTGGCATGTAGTGAAGTCAAGGCCACTCTGGACCTGCACCTTTATTTCACAGCTCTGGAATGCTGCACTTGCCTGAGACCTGTCCTTATATACCTGTCTCTTGCAAGTGCACCCCTGGTGGTAAGGTATGCTGGTGGTTATAGGTCATATCTTATTACAGTCATGTATATCATGTTAGGATACAGTTATATATAATAATGTAAGATACATGACATCACCCTCCCCCAAGGTCTTATTGTCTTCATAGGTTCAGTCTCTCAGGTGGTCTATGCTCTCGCGTAGAGCGTCTCAGTTGTGGTTCAGTTGTTTGCCTTGGTGTCTGTTTTTCTTTGGGTATGGTTGCTGGTATCTCGCCTGGGCTGTCTGTTTCGATTGGTGTGATTGTTGTTGACTCGCCTGGGCTGTCTGTTGGGATTGTCCTTTCCTCAGGTTGTTCCCTCTGTCTGTCCACCAGGTGTGGTGCGAGTTCCACATTGTAGTCTGCCTCTGGTTCCGCAGTGATGTTGGTAAATCTGCTTTTGACTTGGTCTACATGCCTCCGGCAGGTTTTGCCATTGTCCATTTGTACTACCAGTAGCCTGTTTCCTTCCTTGCCCGTTACTGTCCCTGCAAGCCATTTGGGACCCCTGCCATAGTTTAGTACAAACACTTTGTCCCCTATCTCATTCCATCTCCCCCTCAAATTTCTGTCATGGTACTCAGTCAGCTTACAGCGCTTTGCCTCAACGATTTCGTGCATGTCTGGGAGGATTAATGAGAGCCTTGTTTTTAAAGTCCTTTTCATCAACAGTTGCGCGGGGGGGGGGCGGGGGGGGGGGTATCCCAGTCAGCGAATGCGGACGAGATCTGCATGCCAGCAGCAGTCACGACAGGCGACCCTGCAGCATGGGACCTTGGATTTTAAGCATGCCTTGTTTAATGATTTGTACTGCTCTCTCCGCCTGGCCGTTGGAGGCCGGCTTGAACGGTGCCGTCTTGATGTGATTTATGCCGTGGTCAATTATAAAGTCTTGGAATTCTGCGCTGGTGAAGCACGGACCAATATGTCAGGGATTCCATGCGTTGCAAACATGGTTGCGAGGCTCTCCACAGTGGTGGAGGTTGTGCTCGAGTTTAAAATGATGCATTCGATCCACTTTGAAAATGCATCTACAACTACGAGGAACTTTTTGCCCATGAATGGGCCCGTATAGTCTCCGTGCACCCGCAACCACGGTTTGGTAGGCCAGGGCCAGGGGCTCAGTGGAGCCTCCCTGGGGGCATTGCTGAGTTGGGCACAAATGGTGCACCTTCGGACGCAGAGCTCCAAGTACGCGTCAATACCAGGCCACCAGACGTGGGATCTGGCTATGGCCGTCATGAGAACGATCCCCGGGTGCTCGCAGTGGAGCTTCTGGACAAATGCCTGTGCCTCGCAAAGGCATGCCTACTCGGCTGCCCCACATCAGGCAGTCTGCTTGTAGTGATAGCTTATGCATGCGCCTGTGAAAGGGTTTTAATTCCTCAGGGCAGGCATCGCGAGCCTCTGCCCAGTCACCGGTTAGGACACATCTTTTTACTAAGGATAACGTGGGGTCGCTGGCCATCCAGGCTCTGATTTGGTGAGCCGTCATGGGCGAACCTGTGGACTCAAAGGCATTGATTGCCATGACTATCTCACAGTTCTGTTCGTCAGACCCTTCCGTGGTCACCAGGGGTAGCCTGCTGAGCGCGTCGGCACAGTTGTCTGTGCCTGGTCTGTGCCTTATGGTATAGTCATAGAACGCCAGCATGAGTGCCCACCGTTGAATGCGCGCCGAGGCGTTGGCGTTTATTGCCTTGCTCTCGGATAGGAGGGACGTGAGGGGGCTTGTGGTCGGTTTCTAACGCGAACTTGGCACGCAAGCGCCTCCTTCTCTACCATTCCGTACCCGCGCTCCGCCCACGAAAGTGACCTGGAGGCATAAGCTATGGGTTGTAATTTTCCCGCACTATTGACATGTTGCAAAGCCACCCGACCCCATACGCTGACGCATCGCATGTGAGAATTAGCTTTTTACCTGGGTCAAAGAAAGTCAAAACACTGTTGGAACACAGAAGGTTGCGTGCCTTATTGAAGGCGCGTTCCTGGGCATCCCCACAAAACCAATTGCACCCCTTCCTGAGTAGCACGTGGAGAGGCTCCAGCAGTGTGCTTAAGTTCTGCATAAAGTTCCCAAAGTAATTCAGTAGCCCGAGAAAGGCGTGCAGTTCTGAGACATTCCGGGGCCAGGGTGCCAGGCGAATTGCTTCTGTTTTGGACTCTGTTGGGCGGATTCCATCAGCGGCAATCCTTCTGCCAAAAAATTCAACCTCGGGTGCGAGAAACAGGCACTTGGATTTCTTGACTCGTAGGCCTACCCGATCCAACCGCTTTAGTACTTCCTCCAAATTACGGAGATGGGAGTCGGTGTCCCTGCCCGTGATAAGTATGTTGTCTTGAAATACAACCGTCCCCGGGATGGACTTGAGCAGACTCTCCATGTTGCGCTGGAATATGGCAGCTGCCGACCTGATGCCGAATGGGTATCGATTGTACGTGAAAAGGCCTCGATGTGTGTTGATGGTGGTGAGTAGTTTGAATTCCTCGGTCAATTCTTGCGTCATATACGCAGATGTGAGGTCTAATTTTGAGAAAAGTTTACCTCCAGCCAATGTGGCAAATAAGTCCTCTGCTCTGGGCAGCGGGTACTGGTCCTGTAGGGAGACTCTGTTTATGGTAGATTTGTAGTCCCCACAGATTCGTACGGATCAATCAGGCTTCATGACTGGAACGATGGGACTTGCCCAGTCGCTAAATTCCACAGGTGATATAATGCCTTCCCGCAGAAGCCTGTCTAGTTCGTGTTCAATCTTTTCCCTCATCATATAGGGTACAGCTCTGGCCTTGTGATGGACCGGTCTAGCATCCTGTGTGATGTAGATTTTGACTTTGGCCCCTTTGAAAGTGCCCACACTGGCTGAAAGAGATGTTCAAATCGCTTTATAACTGTTGAGCAGGAGGTCCGTTCCTCTAATGACATAGCATGGACATCATCCCATTTCCAGTTTAGTTTTGCCAGCCAGCTTCTCCCCAGCAGTGCTGGAGGGTCTCCGGGGACAATCCACAGGGGAAGTCGGTTCACTGTCCCTTTGTGTGTGACAGAGAGCATGGCGCTGCCGAGGACTAGTACGATTTCTTTGGGAAAGGTCCTTAGTGTGGTGTCGACCCTTGTGAGTTTTGGTCTGTCTCTTTTATGCGGCCACAGTTCAAATTGTTGAGCGCCCATGAGAGATTGACTCGCTCCCGTATCCAGCTCCATGTTGACAGATGTCCCATTGAGTAGGACCCTCATCATTATAGGAGGCGTCCTGTTGTAGAAGCAGCGGCCATTGATCGTGTTGACCCGCTGTACATCGGTGTCCCGGGTACTGTCCCCACCATCTTCTGGGCCGCTTTCCGACCCATCCGATTTGTATACCAGCCGAGCTGCCATTTTTTTGCACATGCTGGCCAAATGCCCTGTATATTCACAATTTCTGCAAACAGCCTGCTGAAATCGACATCCTCTTGACGAGTGCCCACCCCCACAACTCCAGCACAGACCTGTTCTATTGTTTAAAGTGTCCCCAAAGAATGAGCTGCATCTGGCTGATCTCTCTTGAGCTTCTCTCAGTTTGTAGTTGATTGCGGGTTGATGAGGTGTGGTTCCTGTGGCCCTTGATGGCTTCTGCCTGCTGTCGAGAGGTGTTGTCTGTGTGTGAGGGTAGCAGCTTGTTTAGTGCTGTGAACTTCTTGTTCCAATATTTCGTTAGTTGTTGTACCTGCATTGTAAATCAACCTCATTTCTTCTTCCCCTACCAAGAATGACTGTTCAACCAGTGCTGCTGCCTCTAAGGTCAGGTTCTTAGTCTCTATGAGCTTTCGGAATATGCCTGCGTGGCCTATTCCTTCAATGAAAAAGTTTCTCAGCATTTCTCTCCTCAGTTCATCGGAGAACTCACATAAACTCGCCAACCTCCGAAGTTCCGCCACGAAGTCGGGTATGCTCTGGCCCACACAGCGTCTGTAGTTGTAGAACCTGTGTCTGGCCATGTGTAGGCTGCTCGCTGGCTTCAGGTGGTCTCTTACCAGTGTGCTCAATTCTTCAAACGACTTGCTTGCTGGTTTCTCGGGTGCCAACAGATCCTTCATTAAAGCATATGTTTTTGAGCCACAGCTGATCAAGAGATGGGCTGTTCTCTTGTCTGCCTTATCATCGCCTAACCAGTCTTTGGTTACAAAGCTTTGCTGGAGCCTTTCTATAAAGTCCTCCCAATTGTCTCCAGCATTGTACTTTTCATCTGATCCGTTGTTCGCCATTCTGTGGATTCTGTAATCCCGTAACTTGTCGCCACTGTAAAGTCCTGTCCCCTCAGTACAGATTCACACGAGGCATGTAGTGAAGTCAAGGTCACTCTGGACCTGCACCTTTATTTCACAGCTCTGGAATGCTGCACTTGCCTGAGACCTGTGCTTATATATCTGTCTCTTGCAAGTGCACCCCTGGTGGCAAGGTATGCTGGTGGTTACAGGTCACATCTTATTACAGTCATGTATAGCATGTTAGGATACAGTTAATAATGATAATATAATAATGTAAGATACATGACACCTCCCTCCCTCTCCTCTCCCTCCCTCCCTCTCCTCTCCCCCTCACCCCCCTCCTTCCGCTCTCCCCCTTCCCTTTCCTCCCCTCCCTCCCCTCTCCCCCTCCCTCTTCCCCCCCCTCTCCTCCTCCCCTTCTCCTCTCCCCCCCTCCCTCCCTCTCCCCTCCCCTCGCTGTCAGAAACACATAGACACTGACCGACAGAGAGAGAGACACTGACACTGACAGACAGAGAGAGAAAGTCACACTGACAGACAGAGACAGAGAGAGACACATTGGGTGGGGTGGGGGGGTGCGTCCCAGAATGCTGTTGGAGGGCTCCCGATGCTGCAGTCGGTGAGTAGAAACTTAATTTTTTATTTATTGATTTTTTAATTTTTTAATTTTTAATTACGTTTTTTTGATTGATTTATTGGTTGACTTATTGATTTATTTATCATTTATTATTGATGGCTCTTTATTTGTAAAAGTGATGTGTTTCATGTTTGTAAATTTCCATATCTCTCCTCCCCCCCCCCCCCCCATCTCTCTTCCCGATGCCTGATTTGTAACCTACGCCTGATTTTCTAAGTGTAGGCAAGGTTTTTCTGAGCGTACAAAAATCTACACTTACTCCATTCTAAGTTAGTTTGGAGTAAGGTTTTGCTGCCTAAACTTTCAAAACGGGCGTAAGTGGCCGAACACTTTTGAAAAAAATATCTGTTCCAAACTGAAACTGTTCTAACTCACTAGAACTGGAGCAAACTAAATGCCGAGAATTGCAATTTCTAAGATATTCCATTCTAAACCAGTTGCTCCAAAAAAATAGGAGCAACTCAGGCCGAAACTTGACCCCAATTATTCTAGGCCATTTTTTTTTTGACATTATAGGGGGCATTGTCTGTGTCAGTTTTTTTCAATTGTTCACAGTTTGGCCAACATTTTTTTCTCTTAGGCCGGCGTATCTAGACACTCCCGTAAAACCTTCTGGTGAGTTAAGAAAACCAGCGCACATTCACAAATCTGCGCTGAAAGACGCCATTGTTTTCAAATCAAAGATTTTGGAGGGAGTCAAGAACACTGTCAAAATCAATAATAAAGTTCAACTTTTTTTTAACCAGTCAACATAGAAGTGTAAATTTGAGGGATTTCACAAGTTTTCTCATTTTTTTACTCCCTCATATCATCATCATCATCATAGGCAGTCTCTCGGAATCGAGGAAGACTTGCTTCCACTCTTAACATGAGTTCTTGGGTGGCTGAACAGTCCAATACGAGAACCACAATCTCTGTCACAGGTGGGACAGATAGTCGTTGAGGGAAGGGGTGGGTGAGACAGGTTTGCCGCATGCTCTTTCCACTGCCTGCGCTTGATTTCTGCATGCTCTCGGAGATGAGACTCAAGGAACTCAGCACCCTCTTGGATGCACTTCCTCCACTAAGGGCAGTCTTTGGCCAGGGACTCCCAGGTGTCAGTGGGGATGTTGCACTTTATCAGGGGGGCTTTGAGGGTATCCTTGTAACATTTCCACTGCCCACCTTTGGTTCATTTGCCGTGAAGGAGTTCCGAATAGAGCGCTTGCTTTGGGAGTCTCGTGACTGGCCATGTGGCGTGCCCAATGGAGCTGATCAAGTGTGGTCAGTGTTTCAATGCTGGGGATGTTGGCCTAGTCACGGACACTAACGTTGGTGTGTCTGTCCTCCCAGGGGATTTATGGGATCTTGCGGAGACATCATTGGTGGTATTTCTCCAGCGACTTGAGATATCTACTGTACATGGTCCATGTTTCTGAGCCATACAGGAGGGCGGGTATTACTACAACCCTATAGACCATGAGGAGCTTGGTGACACACGACACCAGCGAACATCTTGAAGAAGGCCTGGAGGGTTGTAGGTTTGGCAGAATCGGCCTCACGTCCGGACACAGTGGCTCGGAGTTCAGCTACAAAACAAGCCGTGGAGGGCGGGGGGAGGAAGAGAGGAGAGGAGGGAGCGATAGCCGATCTTATGGCTTGAAGCCCGGGGAGGGAGCAAGATCGCCAATCTTACGGCTTGCAGCCCGGGGAGGGAGAGAGAAAGCCGATCTTACAGCTTGTAGCCCGGGGAGGGGGATGGGGAGGGAGAGAGAGATACGATCTTATGGCTTGTAGCCCGGGGAGGGGGAGGGAGAGAGGTGTCACAAGACTCGGGGGGTGGGGGAATGTGGTGGGGGGAAGAGAGGTGACGCTGAGGACTCAGCGACAACTATTCCACATGGACATGTTGACTGTTTGGAGCTGTTCCGTAATGTTGTGTTGTGTTAATGGAACATTGTTCAGTTTTAAGGTAAAATACATTTTATTCAAAAGTTTCCAATAACTTAACTTTAATAAAATTATTCTTGTATCAAACTTCACTTTAAGATCACTCTTTAAGATCAATTAAAAACTTTAAGATCACTTATAAACTTGTAAATTTATATAACTTACAAAAAACTTTTGATTTGAGAACAGTTACAACAACAACAGCAGCAGCAAAGAAAGGCTGCACCCTTCTCTCATCCCCCTTATTCCAAGACCACCCGCTGCGCTTAGTCTTGGACTCTCCACCACCCCTGCCCGCAGGCGGTGGCGCAGTATTTCTGGGCTTGGTACCAAGCTTATTCCTTCTAACATCTTGGGTACTGTGCACCTCTTGTGGGTGGGGAGGCATCAGCGTCAGGCAGCAAGTTGGAGGGCCCGGCTTCAGAGGCTGGTGTGAGGATTGCAGTGGGAGTGGCAGTTGATTCTGTCAATGGGCGCGGGGTCTGGGCGTGTTCCCTTATTGCAGCAGCTAACTCCAACATTCCTTCCCTCATGCGCCCTGACAGTGTCTCAGCGGCCTGCAACATTCCCTCCCTCAAGGCCAGTGTCGTGGTTTGCACTATCTCTGACATTCCTTCCCTCAAGGCCAGTGACGTGGTTTGTACTACCTCTGACATTCCCTCCCTCATGGCCACTATTCCCTCACTGATGGTCCCGGATATTTTCCCGTTTCTCGTGAGAGTGTTGTTACTTCTCCCAACAGGCCTGCTAATTCATCACTCACCCCACTGATGATGTCCAGGAGTGATCGCATAAGGTCAATGCTCTCCGCACTCAATTACATCATCTGAATCACATCTGTTACATCCTGCATCTCAGGAGAGAGTGGTTGAGCTCTCCTTCCCCTCATCCCCATTGGTGTGGCTCGCACCCCACCACTGGAACCCGCAGCCTGGGACGGTGGGGCCCTGGGTGTGCCTCGCTGCACCACACCGCTGGGACCCGCAACCTCGGAAGGTGGGAAACCATGGAATGTCCCACCAACATTCAAACCACTAGTCACGGATGGGGCTGGCACCTCCATGAGTGGCACCTCCTCCATATTCAGTACAACAGTGGGAGCTTCATCTAGCTTCATCCCCTCCCCCTCCCCCCCATGTTCTTGGTCTGGAGGGTGGGATTGGAAGATGTTCTCCTCTTCAGGCTCATCCTCATGTAAATCTTCTTCTGCATTGTCAGGGTTGGCCTCAAGTTCTGCAAAATATAACAGAACAGTCAAATGGTTAACAGCAGAGAAGGGACAGGTTGGGTGACATGAGTAGACTCACAGCAGGCCAGGCAGCAGGTTGATTTGAAGGGCCACAATGAATTTGCAGGACTTACACTCTCCCTCACATTTGGGCCTAGCTTGTGCAGTACTGATTGCTTTTTTCCAGGCAGGACCCATCAAAGCAGGGACCCTCTCTTCCAAGGGTGTCAGTGGTTGCAGATTTATCGGGCTTCCTCTTGTTCGAGTTCTTTCGCTTTTATTATGTGCCACCTTCCTCTGCAAAGATGAAAATGCAACTTTTTAGAGAGGGTCTTTCTGTTGGGTGGGACATATACAGCTAGTCACATTTACAATTGCATTGAATAAATGAAAATATTACTTACACTAACTACTTGACCAAGGTCCTGCCATTTCTTTTTACGCTGGCTTCCAGATCTTGTGGTGTTCACCATTGCCCAGTAACCTTCTGCAACTTGGTTCCAGCGTTTCTTCACTTCTTTTGGTGGAACTTTTATGTGACCTCTGCTGGTGTCTAGCTCCTGCACTCTGTTCTCAATCACAGTAACTAGTGCCTCCACTTCTTCCAGTAAGAAATTCTTGGTCCTTGCTCCACATTGCATCTTGTATTGCTCCAGCTGTGATTTTTCCAATGCTCTCACAGCACTCCTTCTCACACACACACAGACAACTGGCTCTTTAAAAATGTCCGATTGCCAAATCCGAGCAGTACTGAGCATGCGGGTCTATTGGAACGACGTCATAAAAAAGTAACTTTTTTTCCCGTGCATGCATAGAAGGTACTGCATTGTTTTTTGGCGCAGACTTCAGGCTCCACCCTCCGAGGCGACTGGACACACTGCGTGGCGGCAAGTGCGAATTATAGATCAGGGAAACTTTGGCAAAATATTTCTGGCCTAGAAAACCTGGCGTAACTCTGGCAATACGCCAGAAAATGGGCTTGGGGAAAATTGAGCCCCAAAATGTTAACTTACCTTTTTGCAGCACTTCATACTTACAGCTGCTGGAAGGGCTGTACCAACAGGTTTGACCCGGTCGTTATTCTGGGCGTGATGTACGGGTCCCGAGAGAGCTGAATTTGCATTGTTGCACGTTGGCACACCTCTCCCCGGCGGTACGTGGAAGTGCCACCGCAAAGAGGTCACCGAGGATCCCGCCGATCGGGTTTATGCCGCGGAGGTCAGCCAAAATCTAGCCCTAAGTCTACTGTATCTGGCACAAGAGTGGACATTGATGAGCACAAAGTTCATTCAAAAGGAATTGAGTGAATAAAACTCTGGGAACAAACTATAAATTTCAATGCAACAATGCATTTTGCCCTAGGTTTGTTTTCACTACTACTCTATCTCTGATCTGTTTCCTTTGTTTTACATAGCCTGAAGACATTAATATTCCATTGTGAAACAAAGATGATCCATAAATCTTTGGCACGGTCAGTCAAATAATTAAAGTTTGTTTTTGTACCTTTGACAAATGGCTTCTGATATTTTTTTTATGATGATCGCCATTTAAATGTCCCTGTCTTTACTGGAACATTATTTCACTGTGTTGTATACAAAGAATGGGCAGTGTTTTCTGTAACAAAAGTCACATATTCTGTTGACCAAGAAAACACCTGGTTTATTTTTTCCCTTTGCTACAAAGATCATATACATTCTCTGCAGTAGTGTGCCATCATTACAGAAATGGATCTTTCTTGGTTATTAACAAATGAGGGTTCCCAATGACTCAATTAATAAATGCATTCTGCAAGGTGTTACTAAGCCAGCCATAGAGACATGGAAGGGCACGTGTTCAGACCTTAATTCCTTGGGGATTCTTCTGTCAATCCCTGTTGACCAATCCGGAGTAGTCCAATCTGAAACTAAGGTCTTAAATTTAAACAAAGGAAACTACAAAGGTATGAGAAATGAATTGGCTATGATAGATTGGGAAGATTCATTAAAAGATTAACATTTAAGAAACGAATGCATGAATTGCAACAGCTATACATTCCTTTCTGGCGTAAAAACACAAAATGAAAAGTGGCCCAACCATAGCTAACAAAAGAAATTAAGGATAGTATTAGATCCAAAGAGGAGTTATACAAAGTTGCCAGAAAAAGTAGCAAGCCTGAGGATTGAGAGCAGTTTAGAATTCAGCAAAAAAGGACCAAGAGATTGATTAAGAGTGGAAAAATAGAGTATGAATAAACTTGCAAGGAACATAAAATCTGACTGCAAAAGTTTCTACAAGTACGTAAAAAGAAAAAGATTAGTGAAGACAAATGTAGGTCCTTTATAGACAAAAATGGGAGAATTTGTAATGGGGAGCAAGGAAATGTCAGAACAATTAAATAAATACTTCGGTTCTGTCTTCACGGAAAAGGACAAAAATAATGTCCCAGAAATGCTAGGGAACCAAGGGTCTAGTGAGCAAGAGGAATTAAAGGAAATGATTATTAGTAAGAAAATAGTGCTGGAGAAACTAATGGGACTGAAGGCCGATAAATCTCCAGGGCGGGGTGATCTGCATCGAGAGTACTAAAAGAGGTAGCCATGGAAATAGTAGATTGTCATCTTCCAAAATTCTATAGATTATGGAACAGTTCCTGCAGATTGGACGGTGGCAAATGTAACCCCACTATTTAAAAAAGGAGAGAGAGAGAAAACAGGGCACTACAGACCGGTTAGCCTAACATCAATAGTAGGGAAAATGCTAGAGTCTATTATAAAGGATGTGATAACGGCACATTTAGATAATATCAACGGGATTAAACAAAGTCCAATGGATTTATGAAACGAAAATCATGTTTGACAAACCTACTGGAGTTTTTTAAGGATGTAACTGATAGAATAGATAAGGGAGAACCAGTGGATGTAGTGTATTTGGATTTTCAGAAGGCCTTTGATAAAGTCCCACATAAGGGGTTAGTGTACAAAATTAAAGCACATAGGGCTAGAATCTCCACTTTTGTGCTTATCGCCAAAATATGGGCATTATTTCCGGTGTGGGCGGTAAAAAAGGGTTTTCAGATCACCGGCTTCTCGCCCGTTCTCAAAACACTTCATTTACATTTTTGAAATTGTGTGTTACTGTGAGCGATATCAAATGGGCGGTAGCATTACATTTTTTGACCTTTTGCCATAAAGTGTGGCCATCCTTAGCAACGGCATGGCAATGCTCGATTCCCACGATTCTGGAGGTCAAGGGTCACCATGACATGCGCAGAAGAGGAGGCAGAGAGAGAGGGAGCTCAGAGGGACTGAAGGCGTGGCTGGGTATGGTTTGGCTGCTTTGGGAGGAAGGAGGGAGACTTTAAAGCCTCACAGCAAGTAGGCAAACAAAAAGTAGCTGTTACCAGTGACATATTTGACCGAATTTGCCCGATAATGGAGTGAAAGGAGGAGGCATCTTAGCACACTGTGGAGACTGATGCTGGAGAGAGCAGTGAGGTGGGAGAGGAGCACATTGGAGGCTGCAAAAGAGCCAGAAGGTTCTCGGACGAGGCAAATGCCACCCTCCTGTAGGAGGTTGAGTCACGATGGGGTGATTTGACACTGGAAGGGCGTGGGAAGCCCACACCAAAGGCCTACCAGAGGATATGGACTGAGATTGCAGAAGTGGTCTTGTCGGCGACTAACGAGGTGCATGAGGGCAACCAATGCCGCAAACGATGGAACAACCTTGTGGGATCCACAAGAGTAAGTATTACATTGATTTACATGCACTTATGTATTTATTTAATTTGATTTGTAACAGTCATGAGTGACTATCAGCAGATGTGAGGTCTTGCACTTTTACCGGGAATGTTTTACTCAAAGCCTGCGGTCACGGTGTATGTCTTTAGGTAAAGAATGATAATAATCATATTAATCATGATTACATCTGTCGGTTATGTGTTGTATCAGTCTCTGTGACAGTACCTAGCAATGATATCATGACACCAGTGTTCCTGACGACTATGTGTGCGGGAAGAGTATCCGCCTCCAGCTCCTGAGGGACCGCGTTGCGGAGTTGGAGCTGAGGGTGGATTCACTCTGGAGCATCCATGATGCTGAGAATGACGTGAGCAGCACGTGTAGCGAGTTGGTCGTACCGCAGGGAAAGGGTCCACAGCCAGAAAGGGAATGGAAGACCAGCAGGAAGAGTAGTGCAAGGAAGGTAGTGAAGGGGTCCCCTGTGCTCAGCCCCCTGCAAAACAGATACACCGCTTTGGGTACTGTTGGGGGGGATGACTCATCAGGGGAGGGCAGCAGCAGCCAAGTTCATGGCACCGTGGTTGGCTCTGTTGCACAGGAGGGCAGGAAAAAGAGTGGGAGAGCGATAGTGATAGGGGATTCAATTGTAAGGGGAATAGATAGGCGTTTCTGCGGCCACAACCGAGACTCCAGGATGGTATGTTGCCTCCCTGGTGCAAGGGTCAAGGATGTCTCGGAGCGGGTGCAGGACATTCTAAAAAGGGAGGGAGAACAGCCAGTTGTCGTGGTGCACATTGGTACCAACGACATAGGTAAAAAAAGGGATGAGGTCCTACGAAACGAATTTAAGGAGCTAAGAGCTAAATTAAAAAGTAGGACCTCAAAAGTAGTAATCTCGGGATTGCTACCAGTGCCACGTGCTAGTCAGAGTAGGAATCGCAGGATAGCGCAGATGAATACGTGGCTTGAGCAGTGGTGCAGCAGGGAGGGATTCAAATTCCTGGGGCATTGGAACCGGTTCTGGGGGAGGTGGGACCAGTACAAACCGGACGGTCTGCACCTTGGCAGGACCGGAACCAATGTCCTAGGGGGAGTGTTTGCTAGTGCTGTTGGGGAGGAGTTAAACTAATATGGCAGGGGGATGGGAACCAATGCAGGGAGACAGAGGGAAACAAAAAGGAGACAAAAGCAAAAGACAGAAAGGAGATGAGGAAAAGTGGAGGGCAGAGAAACCCAAGGCAAAGAACAAAAAGGGCCACTGTACAGCAAAATTCTAAAAGGACAAAGGGTGTTAAAAAAACAAGCCTGAAGGCTTTGTGTCTTAATGCAAGGAGTATCCGTAATAAGGTGGATGAATTAACTGTGCAAATAGATGTTAACAAATATGATGTGATTGGGATTACAGAGACGTGGCTCCAGGATGATCAGGGCTGGGAACTCAACATCCAGGCGTATTCAACATTCAGGAAGGATAGAATAAAAGGAAAAGGAGGTGGGGTAGCATTGCTGGTTAAAGAGGAGATTAATGCAATAGTTAGGAAGGACATTAGCTTGGATGATGTGGAATCTATATGGGTAGAGCTGCAGAATACCAAAGGACAAAAAACATTAGTGGGAGTTGTGTACAGACCTCCAAACAGTAGTAGTGATGTTGGGGAGGGCATCAAACAGGAAATTAGGGTTGCATGCAATAAAGGTGCAGCAGTTATAATGGGTGACTTTAATATGCACATAGATTGGACTAACCAAACTGGAAGCAATACGGTGGAGGAGGATTTCCTGGAGTGCATAAGGAATGGTTTTCTAGACCAATATGTCGAGGAACCAACGAGGGGGGAGGCCATCCTAGACTGGGTGTTGTGTAATGAGAGAGGATTAATTAGCAATCTCGTTGTGCGAGGCCCCTTGTGGAAGAGTGACCATAATATGGTGGAATTCTGCATTAGGATGGAGAATGAAACAGTTAATTCAGGGACCATGGTCCAGAACTTGAAGAAGGCTAACTTTGAAGGTATGAGGCGTGAATTGGCTAGGATAGATTGGCGAATGATACTGAAGGGGTTGACTGTGAATGGGCAATGGCAGACATTTAGAGACCGCACGGATGAACTACAACAATTGTACATCCCTGTCTGGCGTAAAAATAAAAAAGGGAAGGTGGCTCAACCGTGGCTATCAAGGGAAATCAGGGATAGTATTATAGCCAAGGAAGTGGCATACAAATTGGCCAGAAATAGCAGCGAACCCGGGGACTGGGAGAAATTTAGAACTCAGCAGAGGAGGACAAAGGGTTTGATTAGGGCAGGGAAAATGGAGTACGAGAAGAAGCTTGCAGGGAACATTAAGACGGATTGCAAAAGTTTCTATAGATATGTAAAGAGAAAAAGGTTAGTAAAGACAAACATAGGTCCCCTGCAGTCAGAATCAGGGGAAGTCATAACGGGGAACAAAGAAATGGCGGACCAATTGAACAAGTACTTTGGTTCGGTATTCACTAAGGAGGACACTAACAACCTTCCGGATATAAAAGGGGTCAGAGGGTCTAGTAAGGAGGAGGAACTGAGGGAAATCCTTATTAGTGGGGAAATTGTGTTGGGGAAATTGATGGGATTGAAGGCCGATAAATCCCCAGGGTCTGATGGACTGCATCCCAGAGTACTTAAGGAGGTGGCCTTGGAAATAGTGGATGCATTGACAGTCATTTTCCAACATTCCATTGACTCTGGATCAGTTCCTATCGAGTGGCGGGTAGCCAATGTAACCCCACTTTTTAAAAAAGGAGGGAGAGAGAAAACAGGGAATTATAGACCGGTCAGCCTGATATCGGTAGTGGGTAAAATGATGGAATCAATTATTAAGGATGTCATAGCAGCGCATTTGGAAAGAGGTGACATGATAGGTCCAAGTCAGCATGGATTTGTGAAAGGGAAATCATGCTTGACAAATCTTGTAGAATTTTTTGAGGATGTTTCCAGTAGAGTGGACAAAGGAGAACCAGTTGATGTGGTATATTTGGACTTTCAGAAGGCTTTCGACTAGGTCCCACACAAGAGATTAATGTGCAAAGTTAAAGCACATGGGATTGGGGGTAGTGTGCTGACATGGATTGAGAACTGGTTGTCAGACAGGAAGCAAAGAGTAGGAGTAAATGGGGACTTTTCAGAATGGCAGGCAGTGACTCGTGGGGTACTGCAAGGTTCTGTGCTGGGGCCCCAGCTGTTTACACTGTACATTAATGATTTAGACGATGAGATTAAATGTAGTATCTCCAAATTTGCGGATGACACTAAGTTGGGTGGCAGTGTGAGCTGCGAGGAGGATGCTATGAGGCTGCAGAGCGACTTGGTTAGGTGAGTGGGCAAATGCATGGCAGATGAAGTATAATGTGGATAAATGTGAGGTTATCCACTTTGGTGGTAAAAACAGAGAGACAGACTATTATCTGAATGGTGACAGATTAGGAAAAGGGGAGGTGCAACGAGACCTGGGTGTCATGGTACATCAGTCATTGAAGGTTGGCATGCAGGTACAGCAGGCGGTTAAGAAAGCAAATGGCATGTTGGCCTTCATAGCGAGGAGATTTGAGTGCAGGGGCAGGGAGGTGTTGCTACAGTTGTACAGGGCCTTGGTGCGGCCACACCTGGAGTATTGTGTACAGTTTTGGTCTCCTAACCTGAGTAAGGACATTCTTGCTATTGAGGGAGTGCAGCGAAGGTTCACCAGACTGATTCCCGGGATGGCGCGACTGACCTATCAAGAAAGACTAGATCAACTGGGCTTGTATTCACTGGAGTTCAGAAGAATGAGAGGGGACCTCATAGAAACGTTTAAAATTCTGATGGGTTTAGACAGGTTAGATGCAGGAAGAATGTTCCCAATGTTGGGGAAGTCCAGAACCAGGGGTCACAGTCTAAGGATAAGAGGTAAGCCATTTAGGACCGAGATGAGGAGAAACTTCTTCACCCAGAGAGTGGTGAACCTGTGGAATTCTCTACCACAGAAAGTTGTTGAGGCCAATTCACTAAATATATTCAAAAAGGAGTTAGATGAAGTCCTTACTACTCGGGGGATCAAGGGGTATGGTGAGAAAGCAGGAATGGGGTACTGAAGTTGCATGTTCAGCCATGAACTCATTGAATGGCGGTGGAGGCTAGAAGGGCCGAATGGCCTACTCCTGCACCTATTTTCTATGTTTCTATGTTTCTATGAAATGATCTCATGCCATGTTGTCCTGTCACCTTTTACAGAAGAAGCTTTCGACGATGAGGTCCGTGCAGAGGCGAACGGATGGGGGGGCCACCAGTCCCCAGCGACACCACAGAGATGGAGAAGCGCGTGCTAGTACTTGTGGGGAAGCACCCCCGGACAGCCACGGATGCATCTGCAGATCCTGAAGTGATGCCATGTGAGTAAAGCTTACACCATTGCATGATGTAAAGTCAATAGATACCACACCAACTTGTATCCAAACAATCATTTTTGATAAATGATTTCTAAAAGTGTCATAGAAATAATGCTGGCCTAATGAAAATCATTGAAATGCACAATGTGTTGATGGTCATGAAATGTGATGTCTACGATGATTTTGAGAGTGGTGGTGCTTTTGTCGAACATATGCTGTGTGTTGCGCTGGACTCACCTTATCACCCTAGCACCCCGTTCTCCTCTAATAACCTCATTTGTGTCTTGCAGCTCAGCCAGCAGCGCAGCCCCAGGCAAGGCCACAGAGGCCAGAAGGTGGAGGCGCGGGGCAGGAGTCGGCGGGCGATCCTACTACATCTGGTGCTGAGGAGCTCCGATTGTCGCCCGTCAATCCGCTGGGCCTGTTCTCCATGGATGAGAGTACGGACTTTGAAGAATCTGCATCGCCATGTTCCCGAACCCATTCCACCCCAAGGCCATCTAGTGGTCCTCCTGTCATTCCCGCCTCCACTCTGGATGTGCCAGCCCCAAGCACCTCTCCACAGGGCACCTCATTTGTCCCCAGGATGGCGCCGACCCCACGGAGGCTGCATGGACACAGCAGGTCTGGTCCACGTGCGCGACATGACAGCGGAAAGATGGTACGGTTGTCCAGAAGGGCTGTAGACATTGGGGACCAGCTCATCAAAGCATTGGGGGGGAATATCCCGACACCTGGCCACCATGACCGAGTACATTCCACGCATGGCAGAGTCCCTGGATGCGATAGCCAGGAACACTGCTGCCACAGGCCTCCCAGTGGTCCCCGAGCACGGCACTCCACCCTAGGTTCCGCACCAACACTACGAATGACAGATGAGAGCAAGGACCAAGATCCTGCTTCTGCATCAGAGAATGTTGCCCCCACTCCCATAACAATCCAACCACGCATCTGCCTTCATCCCCCCCAATGAGGCACCGCCTGAGGAGCTCCTCGGCCAGGCGCCGTGGAGCAAGGAAGGGAAGGGGTAGAGATGGGGAGAAGAAGGAAAGGGGGGAAGGAAAGTGAGGTGCATGTGCGCAGGTGATGGCTGTGTTATATCTCCATCTGGGTGTATGCAATTTGTTGCAATGTATTGGGGGAGGGGACCACGCTCCTGCTTTGCCTTTGTATTCTGTGTTGCTGGACATGTTGAACATGTGATTTATATCAATGGTGAAAAAAGTGGGGTATGAGCGGAGGTTGAGTGTTATTGATTGTGATATTTATGATTTCAGACCAATGTTGGTATTAAACTTTTGTTATTGAACTTAACCTTGTTGCGCATTGTCTCAGATAGCTGGATCGTTATGCACTGGTGATTCCTTACCATGAAAGAGTTAAATACAACTTAACATCAATCAACGTAAACTTTAACTGGCACCAAGCTGATGGGCATCATTGATGTCTGAGCTGCACACACACAGCAGTGTGTCAGTGTTGTCACTTACATCAGCGCTCTTTCAGGCAAATCTTTCCGATATCAGTTCCTCACGGAAGAGTGGTATTTAACAAATGCCAGCCACACCACTGGCATTCGTTTTGGTTAGTTCCACTTGTGGGCAGTTTCTTGAGTGAGCGATATTCTGGGCGATATGTGTGCGAGGTGGTGAAATTCAAGATGGGCGATCTCCATGGCCGCTAGTTTGGGTAAATATGCTCTTTCCAACAAAAAACAGTCGTCGGGCATTAATATTGAATCTCGGTGTTAATTCCATGCGGAAAATAATGCTGGCCGATATTATGGGTGTTGAATTCGCCAATTCTGCTGACTCCGCCCCCAAAAAGTGGGCGGGCGGTGATATTTTTTCTCGGCGTTAAGCCCATTGGGAAAATAACGCTTGGCAATGTCTCCTAAAAAGCCCATCAGTTTCCATTTTGTGCCAGAATGGGCAATTATATGGCCGTTATACGTAATTTCAGCAGTAAAATGGGCGTTAAGTGGGTGTTAAGCATCCAAAAAAAGTGGCGGTTCTAGCCCAAAAGACTGAGGGTAATGTATTGCCATGGATTGAAAATTGGTTAACTGACAGGAAACAGAGAGTAAGAATAAACGAGTCTTTTTCGGGGTGCGGGCAGTGATTAGTGGGGTACCACAGGGATCAGTGCTTGGGCCCCAGCTATTCACACTATATATAAATGATTTGGATGAGGGAACCAAATGTAATATTTCCAAGTTTGCTGACGACACAAAACGAGGTGGGATTGTGAGTTGTGAGGAGGATGCAAAGACGCTGCAAGGCGATTTAGATAGTTTGAGCGAGTGGGCAAACACATGGCAGATGCAGTATGATGTGGATAAATGTGAAGTTATCCACTTCGGTAGGAAAAACATAAGGACAAAGTATTATTTAAATGGTGATGGCTTGGGAAGTGTTGATGTACAGAGGGACCTGGGTGTTCTTGTACACCAGTCATTGAAAGCAAACATGCAGGTGCAGCAAGCAGTTAGGAAGGCAAATGGTATGTTGGCCTTCATTGCAAGAGGATTTGAGTACAGGAGCAAGGATTTCTTACTACAGTTATACAGGGCCTTGGTGAGACCGCACCTAAAGTATAGTGTGCAGTTTTGGTCTCTTTACCTAAGAAAGGATATACTTGCCATACAGGGAGTGCAGCAAAGGTTCACCAGATTGATTCCTGGGATGGCAGGACTGTCATATGAGGAGAGATTGGGTCAACTAGGTCTGTATTCACTAGAGTTAGAAAAATGAGAGGGGATCTCATTGAAATGTATAAAATTCTGACTGGGTTGGATAGACTGGATGCGGGTAGGATGTTTCCCTGGCTGGGAAGTCTAGAACAAGGGGTCACAGTCTCAGGATATGGGGTAGGAAATTTAGGACTGAGATGAGGAAATTTTTTTTTCACTCAGAGGGTGGTGAACCAATGGAATTCTCTACAACAGAAGGCTGTGGAGGCCAAGTCACTGAATATATTTAAGAGGGAGATAGATTTCTCGAAACAAAAGACATCAAGGGATATGGGGAAAAAGCAGGAGTATGGTGTTGAGATAGAGGATCAGCCATGATCATATTGAATGGCGGTGCAGACTCGAAGGGCCGAATGGCCTACTACTGATCCTATTTTCTAAGTTTCTATGTTGCTGATCCTTCCGTCTCACCTCCATAGAAACATAGAAACATAGAAAATAGGTGCAGGAGTAGGCCATTCGGCCCTTCGAGCCTGCACCGCCATTCAATGAGTTCATGGCTGAACATGCAACCTCAGTACCCCATTCCTGCTTTCTCGCCATACCCCTTGATCCCCCTAGTAGTAAGGACTTCATCTAACTCCTTTTTGAATATATTTAGTGAATTGGCCTCAACAACTTTCTGTGGTAGAGAATTCCACAGGTTCACCACTCTCTGGGTGAAGAAGTTTCTCCTCATCTCGGTCCTAAATGGCTTACCCCTTATCCTCAGACTGTGACTCCTGGTTCTGGACTTCCCCAACATTGGGAACATTCTTTCTGCATCTAACCTGTCTAAACCCGTCAGAATTTTAAACATTTCTATGAGATCCCCTCTCATTCTTCTGAACTCTAGTGAATACAAGCCCAGTTGATCCAGTCTTTCTTGATGCTCCATACTGATACAACATTGTAGCTCAAAGTCCTTTATTGCTTCTCTCACTTCAGTACGTCATTGCCAACTGTCGATGGCCAGGATTTCCCCAAGAGTCAACGATCATGTTGCGCGACTTCAACTAAATCTTCAGTCTTTTTCTGAATTCCACAATTGTTATTTTCAGTGGTTCCAATGTGAATGTCTTTTTAACACAAGAGAGCAAAGTTGAAGCATTTGTGTAGCCTTTGAATTAAATTCAGCTACATTCTGCCCTATTGCAGAGCATTAAGTGAACATTTGGAATCATAGAAATTTACAGCACAGAAGGGGGCCGAAAAAAAGCAATCCAGCCTAATCCCACTTTTCAGCTCTTGGTCCGTATCCTTGAAGGTTACAGGACTTCAAGTGCATATCCAAGTACATTTTAAATGTGATGAGGGTTTCTGTCTCTACCATCTTTTCAAGCATTGAGTTCCAGCTCCCACCACCCTCTGGGTGAGAAAAGTTCTCAACTCCCCTTTAATCCTTCTACCAATTATGTTATAACTATGCCCCTGGTTATTGACCTCTCTGCTAGGGAAAATTGGTTCTTCCTATCAACACTGCTCCTAAGTTTATACACATCAATCAAGTCTCTCTCAGCCTCCTCTGTTTCAAAGAAAACAACCCCAGCCTATCCAATCTTTCCCCATAGCTAAAATTCTCCAGTCCTGGCAACATCCTCGTAAATCTCCTCTGCACCCTTTCTAGTGCAATAACATCTTTCCTGTAATGTGGTGACCTGAACTGCATGCAGTACTCTAATTGGGGCCTAACTTGCATTTTATACAATTCAAGCATAACCTCCCTGCTCTTATATTCTATACCTCAGCTAATAAAGGAAAATATCCCGTATGCCTTCTTAACTACCTTGTCTACCTGTCCTGCCAACTTCAGGGATCTGTGGGCATACACTCCAATGTCCTTCTGTTTCTCTACACTTCTCAGTATCCTACCATTTATTATATATTCCTTTGCCTTGTTAACCCTCCCCAAATATATTACCTCGCACTGCACCGGATTTAATTCCATTTACTACTCCTCTGCCTACCAGATCAGTACATTTATATCTACATGCAGTCTACAGATTTCTTCCTCACTATCAACCACACAGCCAATTTTTGTATCATCTGCAAACTTCTTAATCATGCCCCCTACATTGAACTTTAAATAATATATACCACAAAAAGCAAGGGACTCTGGGCACAAATTTCCCCATGAGTTGCACCATTTTCTTTAGTGTAATTTGATTTTTCTGGTGTATCTTTTAGTTGCAAATATGGCTATTATACTCATAATAAATAGCCAGACCGTGTACTGTGTGTAATGAGCAAGTGTGACCTTAGCTCCTTTATTGTAGTCCCAGAGTGCTGGTACCTCATGAGTGGCCTGCTTATATACTGTATTCCCAAGGAATGCTGGGATCCCTTGGGGACTCCAACAGGTAGGCCCTCTGGTGGACAGGTGTGATGCAGGTTACAAGGGGTTAAATACATAACATCACTCCCCCGTGAAGTCAACAATACATTTATTTACAAGGTGAGACGATCTGGGGCTCTGCGCTCCCTTGTCGATCGTCTTGATACAAATGTTGGTGTGGTTGGGTTGGTCAGTGCTTCATTGGGCTGTTGGGCAGCCGGCCTTGCCGGGCTGCTGGGGTTGATGAGTTCTGTTTTGTGGTCAACTGTGATGTCAGTTGCCACTTGTGTGTGTGTTGGAAGGTCAAAGTTGGTGGTGTCCTCTTCAGGTTGTGCGTAGCTGTTGGTGAACCGCAGTTTAATTTGGTTCAAGTGCGTTTGTCCATTGGTCAGTTTGACCTGAAGCACCCCACTCCCCTCTTTGGCTGTGACCGTGCCAGCGAGCCATTTGGGATCATGTCCATAATTGAGCACAAACACAGGATCATCAATCTCAATATCGCGTGACAAGTTTGCGCGGTCATGGTACACACTCTGTTGATGCCGCTTGTCCTCCACGTGATCATATAGATCAGGGTGGACCAGAGAGAGCCTTGTTTTAAGCGCCCTTTTCATGAGCAGCTCGGCTGGGGTAAACCCTGTGAGTGAGTGGGGTCTGGTGCGGTAGCTGAGCAGTACTCGGGACAACCGGGTCTGCAGGGAGCCTTCCAACACGCGTTTCAAGCTTTGCTTGATGGTCTAAATTGCCCGTTCTGCCTGGCCATTGGATGCGGGTTTGAACGGCGTAGATGTGACATGTTTGATCTCGTTGCGGGTCATGAATTCTTTGAATTCGGCACTTGTGAAGCACGACCCATTGTCACTGACTAGGACATCAGGCAAGCCGTGCATGGCAAACATAGCTCTTAGGCTTTCAATGGTGGCCGTGGACGTGCTTCCAGACATTATTGCACATTCAATCCATTTTGAGTAAGCATTCATGACAACCAAAAGCATTTTGCCTAGGAATGGGCCTGCATAGTCTAAATGGATCCTCGCCCATGGTTTGGATAGCCAGGACCATAAACTTAGCAGTGCCTCTCTGAGTACATTGCTCAACTGAGAGTAAGCGTTGCACTGGCGTACACATGACTCTAAATCTGAGTCGATGCCTGGCCACCACACGTGAGATCTGGCTATGGCTTTCATCATCACGACGCCTGGGTGGGTGCTGTGTAGTTCCCCAATAAATGTGTCTCTGCCCCACAAGAGACAGTCCACATGCAGGTACAGCTCATCTTTGTGTCTGTGGAATGGCTTAATCGCTTCCTGCATCTCCACTGGGACACTGGACCAGCTCCCATGGAGGACACAGTTTTTTTTAAACCAGGGACAGTAAAGGATCCTGGCTGGTCCAGGTCCTGATCTGGCGGACCGTAACGGGAGATTTCTCGTTCTCAAATGCCTCCATTACCATAAGCAAGTCCGCTGACTGTGCAATTTCCACCCCTGTGGTGGGCAACGGTAGCCGACTGAGAGCATCTGTGCAGTTCTCTGTGCCAGTCTGTGGCGAATTACATAGCTGTATGCCGACAGCGTGAGCGCCCATCTTTGGATGCAGGCAGAGGCATTGGTATTGATCCCTTTGCTCTCCGAGAATAGCGATATGAGCGGCTTGTGATCTGTTTCAAGTTCGAACTTGAGGCCAAACAAGTACTGGTGCATTTTTTTTACACCGTAAATGCACGCCAGAGCCTCTTTTTCAACCATGCTGTAGGCCCTTTCGGCCTTGGACAAACTCCTGGATGCGTACGCAACCGGTTGGAAAATTCCCGATTCATTAGCCTGTTATAACACGCACCCGACCCTGTATGACGACGCATCGCAAGCAAACACTAGTCGTTTACATGGGTTATACAGAACAAGCAGTTTGTTAGAACACAGTAAATTTCTGGTTTTCTTAAAGGTAGCCTCTTGTGAATTTCCGCATACCCAGTCATCTCCCTTGCGCAGGAGCGCATGCAGGGCTTCTAGTAGGGTGCTTAACCCAGGTAGAAAATTACCGAATTAGTTAAGGAGTCCCAGAAATGACCACAGCTCCGTCACGTTCCGTGGTCGCAACGCCTTCTTGATGGCCTCCGTCTTGGTGTCGGTGGATCCTTCCTAAGAATTCGACGTCCTGTGCCAGGAAGACACACTTTGAGCATTTCAACCTGAGCCCCACTCGATCCAATCGACTAAGAACCTCCTCCAAGTTCTTCAAGTGCTCCATGGTGTCCCGACCTGTGACCAATATGTTGTCCTGGAAGACCACTGTAAAAGGAAATGATTTTAGCAGGCTTTCCATGTTTCGCTGGAAGATCACTACAGCCGACTGAATCCCGAATGGGCACTGGTTGTAAATAAATAGACCTTTGTGCATGTCGATGCAGGTGAGGCCTTTCGAAGACTCCTCCAGCTCCTGCGTCAAGTAGGCCGAGGTCAGGTCCAGCTTGGTGAAGGTATTCCCTCCAGCCAGGGTCGCACATAGGTCGTCTGCCTTGGGTAGCGGGTATTGGTCCTGCAGTGAAAAACGGTTAATTGTTACTTTATAGTCACCGCAAATTCTAATTGTACTGTCCTCCTTGAGTACTGGAACAATCGGATTGGCCCAGTAGTTGAACTCCACCAGCGCGATGATGCCCTTGCTTTGCAGTCTGTCTAGCTCGATTTCCACTTTTTCACGCATCATGTACGGTACCGCCCGAGCCTTGTGGTGGAAGGGTCGCGTACCGGGAAGCAAATGGATCTGCATTTTCGCCCCCAAGAAACTTCCAATGCCTGGCTCGAATAACAATGGGAACTTGCTTAGAACCTGGGTACATGCGGTGTTGTCCACTGACGAAAGCGCTCGGATGTCATCCCAGTTCCAGCGGATTTTCCCCAGCCAGCTTCTGCCAAGTAACGTGGGGCCATCTCCTGGCACAATCCACAGCAGGAGTTCGTGTACTGCTCCATCATAGGAGACATTGACATCAGCACTGCCAATTACCGGGATTAGTTCCTTTGTATAAGTCCTTAACTTCGTATGAATGGAGCTGATCTTGGGCCTGTGTGCCTTCTTCCCCCACAGCCTGTCGAAGGCTGTTTTACTCATTATGAACTGACTTGCCCCCGTGTCCAGCTCTATCGACACTGGAATACCATTCAATTCAACTTTCAACATTATTGCTGGGCATTTCGTCGTGAACGTGTGTACCCTGTACACCTCTGCCTCCTCTGTACGAGTTTCCAATTCCGTCTGATCCACTGTGGACCGATCTTCCTCTGCAACATGGTGGTTTGCAGAGTTTGCAGCTCGCCTGCACACTCGTTGCAGGTGTCCCATTGTTCTGCAGCCATTGCACGCATAGTGCTTAAAGCGGCATTGATGGGGTCGATGATCACCCTCGCAGCGCCAACAGGGTATTAACTGCATTGCATTAACAGATGATGGCAGACTCTGGGTCAATTGAGGTAGGGCCACAGCAGCCGGCGTGTACATTCTGCCCTGTACATTTCTGCTCAAAACCGACGTTACTTTATGCACAGCACTGGCCGAAACTTCTTTGTTCTGCGAAAACTGCTTGGTGTTGTCGCTGGTGGACATAAATGCCTGGGCTATCGTTGTGACTTTACTCAGATTCGGAGTTTCTGCAGTCAACAGTTTGCGAAGGATTGTCTCATGTCCGATGCCCAGTACAAAAAAGTCTCTGAGCATTTGTTCCAGGAATCCCTCAAACTCACAATGTCCTGCAAGGCGCCTTAGTTCGGTGATGTAGCTCTCCACTTCCTGGCCCTCCGATCGTTGACAATTTAGAACCGATTATCTCGCCATCAAAATGCTTTCCTTAGGATTTAGGTGCTCCCGGACCAGTGTACACAGTTCTTCGTAGGATTTCTCTGTTGGTTTAGCCAGGGCCAGGAGATTCTTCATGAGGCCATAGGTAGTGGCCCCACAGACGGTTAGGAGGATCGCCCTTTGTTTGGTCGCGTTCTCGTCCCCTTCCAGCTCGTTGGCTAAGAAGTATTGGTCGAGTCTCTCCACGAGGGCCTCCCAATTGTCCCCTTCTGAGAACTTCTCCAGGATGCCAACTGTTCTTTGCATTTTTGCGCGGTTCATTACCTCGTTGGCAATTGTTATACTCATAACAAATGGCCAGACTGAGTACTCTGTGTAATGAGCAAGTGTGACCTTAGCTCCTTTATTGTAGTTCCAGAGTGCAGGTACCTCGTGGGTGGCCTGCTTATATACTGTACTCCAGGGGATGCTGGGATCCCTTGGGGCTCCAACAGGTAGGCCCTCTGGTGGACAGGTGTGATGCAGGTTACAAGGTTACTAGGGGTTAAATACATTACTATGGCCATTTAATTTGCGCCAGTGTAAGTGAGTTAGTTAGTTTTTGTGTTAGGTCAGTTTTTTTTTCAAAGGGGTGCGTTCCCAGCCACTTACACCATTTATGCCAATTTAGCCAGAAAAAAGTTGTACTAAACTAACTTAGGGCAGTGTATGTGTCCACTTTTGTCCGCACAGAAAGACCTTACTTACAGTTAAGGAATCGGCGCAAGTAACTACATTTAAGCACCAGCAAGCACCAAACAAAGCACAAAAAGTAATAAGCAATTAACAAATAAAATAGAAGGAATCCTGCCCCTAAAGCACCAAGACCAAAGTAATAAGCAATCAATAAATAATTAAAAAATAGAAGAAACCCTGCAACGAAAGCACCAAAATCAATCAATAAATAAGAAATTAAAAATAGAAGTCCTACTTTAGGAAACGCAGCGGGCCGTCGATGGGGAGCCCAATCGGCCAGGGCTAGGAGAGGGGTGGCGAGGGGGGCGGGTGAGAGGGGGGGGGAAAGAGAAGGAGGGGGCTGGGGAGAGGAGGGGGGAGGGGGGGGCAGGTGGAAGTGCCCTCTTGCGAAGCACCCCTAAACAGATTTCCGGCATGGCAACAAACATCCGCATGAATCCCCGGTTCATCTGGTTGAGAGTTACCAACCCAGACCCCCAGAAACTCTTCAGGAGTTTTACAATCAGGTCAGAGGCGTCGCCACTGGTGGATTCAAGAACCATCACCACGCGCCCCTCCCAGGCCAAAGTTCCATCTTGATTTTCTTAAAGTGTTTCTAATCTGTAAATCCCCTAATCCAAGGCTGAAAGGAATCAAATCATCTTTTGGCATGAAGGAAAGAAAACAATCAGATGACACAGCCTGCAGCGCGCATTTGCAGAGACGGCCTGCCGGGAGCTACTACACATGTGCGCAGACTCTAGCGCGCATGTGCAGAGGTCCCGGCGCTGTTTTCAGTGCCGGGACCTGGCTCCGCCCCCAATCCATTGGGCCATGCTGTGCCACGACCGAGGAGAGGCTGGGGAGCGGCCAGAATACAGGGGTAATTTCTCGGCGCGCTTGGGGGCGGACCAAAGCGGCGCACCTCGAGTGAGGGTGCCAGAAAAACAGGTTAGGGAAATTCCAGCCCCTAGTACTGAGCCCTGCAGAACCCCACTGGAAACAGTCTTTCAGTTACAAAAACATCCATCGACCATTACCTTTTGCTTCCTGCCACTGAGACAATTTTGGGTCCAACTTGCCACTTTCCCTTGGATCCCATGGTCTTTTACTTTTCTGACCAGTCTGCCATGTGGAACCTTGTCAAAAGCCTTGCTAAAATCCATGTAGACTACACCAAATGCACTACCCTCGCAAACCTCCTTGTTACCTCCTCAAAAAAATTCAATCAAGTTAGTCAGAAACGACCTCCCCTTAACAAATCCATGCTGACTGTCTTTGATTAATGCGTGCCTTTCTAAATGACGTTTAATACTGTCCCTCAGAATATGTATATGTAATTTAAGTGATTTTAGTGAAAATTGAAACTACTTTAATGTTGAACAGTAATTGATCAATGTGATCACTTGGACTAGTAATGAGACCGGTAATGTGCATTTGCCATTGGCACAGGGCACCCTGATACACAATCACAGCAAGAACACTGATGTTAAAGTTCTAATATCCCTTTTACAGTGGTGAATACGAGCTAAAGCAACACATCTCAAATAAAAGCATCTTTTATGACTTTTCAAAGTCAGAGACAGAAGAGACAACTTTGAGACCCTGCTTTCTCAGAGCAATAAACTGTGACGTCATCAAAAGTGAGCTTAACAGCAACAAAACTGTACATGCTCGTCACCCACTGTGTCGCCTCCCTGCAATCTCAAGCTTGCCTGTTCTTGTGTGACCTGCAAGTGATGTTAATTTAGAGCACTCTCCGTGGCATGAAACTGGCATAAAGCCAGCCGATTAGAAAATACTTTTTAAAAGAAAAATATGCAACAAAACAGTGGATGTGCCAGCATGCCGCATGTTTGCAGTAAGGCCACATGTGCGGATTTTAAAATTCCTTTAAAAAATATATTGTATTTGGCAATCATCTGACGTCTTCAACATGTGGACAAGCTTCATTTTCTCAGTGGGGTTTTTAAGCTTGGTCAGGTGTTAAATGGATAGACAGGTGAGTTAAATTCCCCTGTTCGAGCATTTTTTAATTAGCTGTTAAGATCTTTGTGCTGTTCGGCACTATTGAAAACTAGCGTGCTGTCACCAGCTGGTTTTGAGAATAAGATGTAGTACAATTATCTTTCCTGTTTTAAAACATCATACGATTTCAACTCATGCTCTTCTCAGTTCCCTGCCTGAGCCGTGTTGAGCAGGTAGGTACCATAATTAGACCGCAGCAAGAATCAGCGGGGGAAAAACAGGTCCTTGGTATGCCCGTTTTCCATGCAGAAAATGGAGGCAAAAGGACCCATTTTGGGGCAAAATGTCCGGCACCCCAAAAACTCTTGGAATATGTACAATCCCATTTTCAGTTGGTTGCTATTCAGGCATCCTGGCAGCAGCCTAAAACAAACGACAGGTCCTTTGAAGCTGAGCAGCCTAACGTCTGTTTCTGGATCTTGTCATTACATTTAAATTCTCCTGTTAGAGCATTACCACATAGGAAAGATCATTGTACGACATCTTATTCTCAAAACCAATTGGTGATAGCATGCTAGTTTTCAATAGTGCCGAACAGCATAAGGATCATAACAGCTAATTAAAAAATGCTCTAACAGGGGAATTTAAATCCCCTGGACCTGATGGCTTGCATCCTAGGGTCTTAAGAGACATAGCGACAGGGATTGTGGATGCATTGGTTGTAATTTGCCAAAATTCCCTGGATTCTGGGGAAGTCCCAGCAGATTGGAAAACTGCAAATGTAACACCCCTATTTAAAAAAGGAGGCAGACAAAAAGCAGGAAACTATAGACCAGTTAGCCTAACATCTGTGGTTGGGAAAATGTTGGAGTCCATTATCAAAGAAGCAGTAGCAGAACATTTGGAAAAGCAAAATTCGGTCAGGCAGAGTCAGCATAGATTTATGAAGGGGAAGTCATGTTTAACAAATTTGCTGGAATTCTTTGAGGATGTAACAAATAGGGTGGATAAAGGGGAACCAGTGGATGTGGTGTATTTGGACTTCCAGAAGGCATTTGACAAAGTGCCACATAAAAGGTTACTGCACAAGATAAAAGTTCACGGGGTTGGGGGTAATATATTAGCATGGATAGAGGATTGGCTAACTAACAGAAAACAGAGGATCGGGATAAATGGTTCATTCTCTGGTTGGCAACTAGTAACTAGTGGGGTGCCACAGGGATCAGTGCTGGGATCCCAACTATTTACAATCTATATAAGCGACTTGGAAGAAGGAACTGAGAGTAACGTAGCCAAGTTTACTGACGAAACAAAGATGGGAGGAAAAGCAATGTGTGAGGAGGACACAAAAAATCTACAAAATGACATATACAGACTCAGTGGGCCCAAGTTTCCACATGATTCGCACCTGATTTTTAGGAGCAACTGGTGGAGAACGGACTATTTTAGAAATCGCAATTCTCCACATTTTTTTTTCTGCAGTTCTAGTCAGGTAAAACAGTTCTAGTTTAGAACAGAATTTTTTCTTCAAAAGGGGGCGTGTCCGGCCACTGACGCCTGATTTGAAAGTTTCCACAGTGAAAATGTACTCCAAACTAAAGTAGAATGGAGCCAGTGAAGATTTTTGTGGAACTGAAAAAACCTGTTCTACACATTAAAAAATCAGGCGCAGGTTACAAATCAGGCGTCCAGAACGAGGTGGGGGGGGGGGGGGGGGGGGAAGGAAACTCATTAAATTCTACAATCAATCCTTATTTATATTTCTACAAATATTATACAAATAAATCCAACCTGAATAAACATTTATAAGCCACGAAAAGATTAAATAAACCATCTTCCTACCTGTGTGAAAGTGCTTCAGCCAGGGAGAATTCTGCAGCCGTTCGTGCCGCTGAGCTGGAGGGGGAGAGAGAGAGAGAGAGAGAGAGAGAGGGGGAGAGAGGGGGAGAGAGGGGGAGAGAGGGGAGGGAGGGAGAGAGAGAGGGGGGAGGGAGAGAGAGAGGGGGGAGGGAGAGAGAGAGAGAGAGAGAGAGGGAGGGAGAGAGAGAGGGGAGGGAGAGAGAGAGGGAGGGAGAGAGGGAGAGAGAGAGAGAGAGGGAGGGAGGGAGAGAGGGAGAGAGAGAGGGGGGGCGTTGGGTCGGGGAACAGGAGCGCGGGTCGGGTCAGTGGGGGGGGGAGGAGCGGGTGTCGGGTCTCGGGGCGGGGGGGGGGAGCGGGTGTCGGGTCTCGGGGCGGGGGGGCAGGGGGAGCGGGTGTCGGGTCGTCGGGGGGGGGGAGCGAGTGTCGGGTCGGGTCTGGTCAGGCGGGGAGCAAGAGCTGGCCGTGGGAGGAGCCCCAGTGAGGCCATTGGGCCAGGGCTAGGGGCTGCGTGCTTCGGGTCCCTCCCACACAGTTCGGCGCCTGGAGCTACTGCACTTGCGTGCCGACTGTAGCACGCATGTGCAGAGGTCCCGGCACTGTTTTCAGCGCCGGGACCTGGCTCCGCCCCCCCACAGCTCGTGCTGACTGCACCAAGGGCCAGAGAACCTGTAAGTAGGTGCAGACTACTGAGGATTTTTTTAGGCGCCGTTTTAGGCACGAAAAACGGGCGCCCAGCTCGGAGGGGCGCCCGTTTTTTTTCTTGTGGAAACTTGGGCCCAGTGAGTGGGCAAAAATTTGACAGGTGGCGTATAATGTTGGAAAGTGTGAGGTCATGCACTTTGGCAGAAAAAAATCGAAGAGCAAGTTATTATTTAAGTGGAGAAAGATTGCAAAGTGCTGCAGTACAGCGTGACCCGAGGGTACTTATGCATAAAATACAAAAGGATAGTATGCAGGTACAGCAAGTGATCAGGAAGGCCTTTATTGTAAAAAGGATGGAGTATAAAAGCAGGGAAATCTTGCTACAGCTATACAAGATATTGATGACACACCTGTAATACTGCGTGCAGTTTTGGTTTCCATATTTATGAAAGGATATACTTGCTTTGGAGACAGTTCAGAGAAGGTTCACTAGGTTGATTCCGGGGAGGAGGGGATTGACTTATTAGCAACGGTTGAGTAGGTTGGGCCTCTACTCATTGGAATTCGGAAGAATGAGAAGTGATCTTATCGAAACGTATAAGATTATGAGGGGGCTTGACAAGGTGGATGCAGAGAGGATGTTTCCACTGATGGGGGAGACTAGAACTAGAGGGCATGATCTTAGAATAAGGGGCCGCCCATTTAAAACAGAGATGAGGAGAAATTTCTTTTCTCAGAGGGTTGTAAATCTGTGGAATTCGCTGCCTCAGAGAGCTGTGGAAACGGGGACGTTGAATAAATTTAAGACCGAAATAGACAGTTTCTAAAACGATAAGGGGATAAGGGTTTATGTGGAACGGGCAGTGAAGTGGAGCTGAGTCCATGATCAGATCAGCCATGATCTTATTAAATGGCGGAGCAGGCTCGAGGGGCCGTACGGCCTACTCCTAGACCTATTTCTTATGTTCTTATGATCTTGTTAGTGAGCATTTTCTGGATCATAATATGATCTAACCAGCAGTCCTTAAAGTGACCACTGGAGGCAGCCTCCAATAAGCTCATCAATCTTTTTAAACTTATCTTTATGTGGAGCTAGGGAGAAAGCATAAGGGAGCTCATCCCTGCTCCACAGCACTCCTGCGTGCTGCCAGTCCATGCTAGCTCATTCTCCGCTCTACTCTCCCCCTTTCCAAGGCCCCAATTGGTCGCACAGCAACCAGCGCGATGTCTGAGGAGGTGCAATGATCGCAGACAGCTTATTGCGATTATTAAAATGAAGCCGGAGCATGGTTTTCAGGAGATCCTTGGGCTGATGTCTTCAGGCGTGCACAGGGAGGGCTTAAGAGCAGGGGGCCGGGTTGGCAACAATCGGGGGGCCGGGGGATGGAGGGCAAGTCAGCATCGGAGGAACGGGAGCAGCATGGGGTGGGGGGGAGGGTGTGGGAAGGTGGTGTCCGATTGTAGGGGGTGGGTTAGGCAGGAACGCTGGATCAAGGAGGCAAGAATAAAGGTTCTTGCCTCATGGATCCACCAGCCCTCGCCTTACTTTAGCTGGTGGTTTTCATGAGGCCTGCAATATCCAACCAGCTAAAGTTAAATTTGAAATGGAGGTGATTAAATCTGTGCCTCATTATCATCATCATCATAGGCAGTCCCTCGGAATCGAGGAAACTTGCTTCCACTCCTGAAGTGAGTTCTTTGGTGGCTGAACAGTCCAATACGAGAGTCACAGACTCTGTCTCAGTCGTTGAGGGAAGGGGTGGGTGGGACTGGTTTGCCGCACGCTCTTTCCGCTGCCTGCGCTTGATTTCTGCATGCTCTCGGCGTCGAGACTCAAAGTGCTCAGCACCCTCTCGGATGCACTTCCTCCACTTAGGGCGGTCTTGGGGCAGAGAATCCCAGGTGTCAGTGGGGATATCGCACTTCATCAGGGAGACTTTGAGGGTATCCTTGTAGCGTTTTCAATACCTACCTTTGCCTCGTTTGCCGTGAAGGAGCTCCGAATAGAGCACTTACTTTGAGAGTCTCGTGTTTGGCATGCGAACTGTTATGTATTTAAACATTGTAACTGTGTAAGGCTTGCCACCAGAGGGTGCAACTGTTGGAGGCCCAAGGGTCACCTGCACATCTTGTGCAAGGGAGTATAAAAGGTTGTCTGTCATGCTGCTTAGGCACTCTGGAGTTGTATTAAAGAGACTAAGGTCACATCAGTTTTAGCTCACAGCACTCAGTCTTGTGGAGTTCTTTCATATTTAACAATTGGCGACGAGTAACAAATTACAAACTTTCATGTGGTCACGGCTGCCGTTGGTACTTTAGAGAGATTTGTAGAGGGTGATGATTGAGAAGCCTTCGTTGAGCATCTCGACCAGTACTTCGTGGCCAATGAGCTGGATGGGGATGGTAAAGCGATCAAATGCAGGGTGATTCTCCTCATCGTGTGTGGGTCCACAATTTACAGCCTCATTAAGAATCTGCTAGCACCGGAGAAACCAGCGGAGAAGACATATACAGAGTTGTGTACGCTGGTTCAGAACCACCTCAAGCCGAAGGAGAGCGTCATAATGGCCAGGTATCGCTTCTACACGCACCACCGCTCCAAGGGCCAAGACGTGGCGAGTTATGTCGCCAACCTGAGACGCCTTACGGGAACTTGCGAATTTGCTGGATTTTTGGGAGAAATGCTGCAGGACTTTTTTGTGCTTGGCATCGGCCACGAGGTCATTCTTCGCAAGCTGCTGTCCGCCGAATTCCTAGATCTGAGCAAGGCCATCACGATAGCCCAGGCATTCATATCCACGAGCGATAATACCAGACAGATATCTTCCCAACATCGAAGCTCACCAGCAAGTACTGTGCATAAAATAACATCGCTAGCAGGCAGAACTGCATATGGCAGGATCTATACGCCTGCAGCGGCAAGACCTAGGATGATGCAGAGTCAGCCATTGGGCGTGAATGCAAATCCATTAGCATCATGTTGGCGCTGCGGGGGTAATCATCGAGCCATTCAATGTCGATTCAAGCACTACATGTGCAACGGCTGCGAAACAATGGGGCACCTCCAGCAAATGTGCAAGAGTGCTACGACTCACCACATGGCAGAGTCGGCAGAGGATGATCGATCCAGCGTGGATCACACAGAACAAACAAGAGAAGCAACTCAACCCGAGGAAGAAGTGTATGGGGTACACATTGTCACCACCAAGAGCCCTCCTATTATGCTGAAAGTCAAATTGAACGGTATTCCGGTATCAATGGAGTTGGACACGGGGGCGAGTCAGTCAATTTTGAGAAACTGTGGGGCAACAAGGCACAAAGGCCCAAACTGAGCCCGATTCAGACAAAGCTGCGCACCTACACCAAAGAACTCATACCAGTCATTGGCAGTGCGGCAGTTAAAGTATCGTACGATGGAGCTGTGCATGATTTATCACTGTGGATTGTACCAGGCGATGGCCCAACGCTATTCGGCAGAAACTGGCTGGGAAAGAGTCGATGAACTGGGACGACATTAAAGCACCATCTTCAGTGGATGATGCCTCATATGCCCAAGTGCTGAGCAAGTTTCCGTCGCTATTTGAACCAGGCATCGGCAACTTCACAGGCGCCAAGGTGCAGATCCATCGAGTCCCCGATGCAAGGCCCATACATCACAAGGCTCGAGTGGTTCCATATATGATGAGGGAGAAAGTTGAGATCGAACTGGACAGACTTCAATGAGAGGGAATCATATCGCCAGTCGAGTTCAACGAGTGGGCCAGTCCGATTGTTCCGGTGTTGAACAGCGATGAGAATCTGCGGAGACTACAAGGTAACTATCAACAGAGGTTCGTTACAGGACCAGTACCCACTACCCAAGGCTGATGACCTGTTCGCAACGTTAGCAGGGAGGGAAGTCATTCACCAAGTTAGACCTAAACTCCGCCTACATGACACAGGAGCTGGCTGAATCTTTGAAAAGATTGACGTGCATCAATACGCACAAAGGACTGTTTATATACCACAGGTGCCCATTTGGGATTCGCTCGGCTGTTGCCATCTTCCAGAGAAACATGGAGAGTCTGCTGAAATTGGTTCCATGCACCGTTGTGTTTCAAGATGACATCCTGATCACCGGTCGTGACACCATCGAACACCTGCACAAACTGGAAGAGGTTCTAAGTTGACTAGACAGAGTGGGACTCAGGCTGAAATGCGGCAAGTGTGTTTTCCTAGTGCCAGAGTCGAATTTTTGGGGAGAAAGATTGCGGCAGACAGCATCAGAACCACGGACTCAAAGACAGAGGTCATCAAGAATGCACCCAGACCACAGAATGTGACGGAGCTGCGTTCGTTCCTGGGACTCCTCAACTATTTTGAAACCGACCACAAACCGCTCATTTCGCTGTTTTCAGAAGCAAAGGTATAAACACCAATGCTTCGTCCCACATCCAAAGATGGGCACTAACATTGTCTGCCTATGACTATGTTATCCGCCACAGACCAGGCATGGAGAACTGTGCTTATGCCCTCAGTCGGCTACCATTGCCCACTACCGGGGTGGAAATGGCTCAGCCCACAGACTTGCTTCTGGTCATGGATGCTTTTGAGAGCGAGGGATCACCCGTCACCGCTCGCCAGATCAGGACCTGGACCAGCCAGGATCCTGTTCTATCACTTGTAAAAGGTTACGTCCTCAATGGGAGCCGGTCGGCCATTCCCAGGGAGATGCAAGATGAAATTAAGCCATTTCGCCGACGCAAAGATGAAATGTCCATCCAGTCGGATTGTCTATTATGGGGTAATCACGTGGTTTTGCCAAAAAAAAGTCAGGGAAACATTCATCCGCAACCTACACAGTAACCACCCAGGCAAAGTCATGATGAAGGCTAGGTCGCATGTTTGGTGGCCCAGCATTGACTCGGACTTAGAGTCATGCATACACCAGTGCAACACGTGCTCACAACTGAGCAATGCACCAAGGAAGGCCCCATTGAGTCTGTGGTCATGGCCCCAAACCGTGGTCCAGGATGCACGTAGATTTTGCAGGCCCCTTTCTCAGAAAGATGTTTTTAGTTGTAGTGGACGCTTACTCAAAATGGATTGAATGCGTAATCATGTCATCCAGCACATCCACTGCCGCCATTGAAAGCCTCCGGGTTATGTTCGCCACCCATGGCTTGCCCGACATCCTTATCAGTGACAATGGGCCGTGTTTCACCAGCTCGAAATTCAACGAGTTTATGACCCACAATGGCATCAAGCATGTCAGGTCTGCTCCGTTTAAGCCCGCATCCAACGGTCAAGTGAAATGGGCAGTCCAAACTATCAAGTAGAGCTTGAAACGTGTGACGGAAGGCTCCTTGCAGACCCGCTTATCTCGGGTTCTGCTCAGCTACCGGACGCGACCCCACTCGCTCACTGGGGTTCCCCCTGCAGGATTGTTAATGAAGAGAGCACTCAAAACCAGGCTCTCCCTAATCCACCCGGATCTAGTTGATCATGTGGAAACAGGGCTGGATCGCGTGACATTAATGATAACGACTCTGTGTTTGTCCTGAATTACGGTCATGGTCCTAAATAGGTTGTTGGCACTGTCTTGGCCAAGGAGGGGGATAGAGTGTTTATAGTCAAACTATTGAACGTGCAGAAAGCATTTGGATCAGACCAAATTGTGGTTCACCGACAACCAGGAACAACCTGAAGAGGACATCACCATCATCGATCCACCAACACACACCCAACCAGCAATCAACCTCGCTGTCAATCAAGAGGATGAACTCCCATTCCCAACAGTCCTGTCAGACCAGCCATGGTCTGACCAACTCACCCATGCCAGAGTTTGAACTCAGACGATCAACTCGGGAGCGTAGCGCCCCGGATCATCTCAACTTGTAAATAATTTGTATCAAAGACTTTGGTGGGGAGTGATGTTATGTATGTAAACATTGTATGTGTAAGACTTGCCACCAGAGGGCGCAACTGTTGGAGGCCCAAGGGTCACCTGCACACCTTGTGCCAGGCAGTATAAAAGGTTGTCTGCCATGCTGCTTAGGTACTCTGGAGTTGTATTAAAGAGACTAAGGTCACATCAGTTTTAGCTCACACTACTCAGTCTTGTGGAGTTCTTTCATACTTAACATAAACTATGTGATCGGTGGAGCTGATCAAGTGTGGTCAGTGCTTCAATGCTGGGGATGTTAGCTTGGATGAGGATGCTGATGTTGATGCGCCTGTCCTCTCAGGGGATTTGTTGGATCTTGTGGAGACATCATTGGTGATATTTCTCCAGCAACTTGAGGTGTCTGCTGTACCTGGTCCATGTTTCTGAGCCATACAGGAGAGCAGGTATTACTGCAGCCCTGTAGACCATGAGCTTTGTGGCAGTTTTGAGGTACTGGTCTTCAAACACTCTTTTCCACAGGTGACCGAAGGCTGCACTGGCACACTGGCGGCAGTGTAAGATCTCATCGTCGATGCCTGCTCTTGTTGATAGGAAGTTCCCGAGAAATGGGAAGTGGTCCACTGTCATGTATTCAACTGTCATTGTAACCCATCTATAAGTTGACCTAAGTTGTACACCTTGAGAACATTGACCACAAGGGGTGAACTTGTGGGAGACACTCCTAACCTGGACTTTTCCGGTATAAAAGGGGAAGCTCCACCCACCGTCTGTCTCTTGAGTTCTTGGTAATAAAGGTAACTGGTCACAGAGTGACTTTCACTCATGTATGGGCCTCGTGTGCATTTATACTGTTTTGTAAGGCCATATCATTGGCGACGAGAAACTGGGATTTAAACCACGCGAGCATGGCCACTAGCAGCACAGAAGAGAGGTACTGTGTTGGTGATGATTGGGACGACTTTATTGAGAGACTACAGCAAAGTTTTGTCACTAAGGAATGGTTGGGACAGGATTCGGCCGACAAACGCAGGGCTCATCTCCTGACGGTTTGTGGATCCAGAATGTACTCCCTGATGAAGGACCTTCTAGCCCCAGAGAATCTGGCAGACAAGACTTTCGAAGAGCTCAGTAAGTTGATCGGGGAACACCTTAAACCGGTGAGCAGCATGCACATGGCGAGACATCGGTTTTACACGCACCGGCGGTGAGAAGGGCAAAGCGTTCCTGACTTCGTGGCTGATCTCCGGCGCCTAGCGAGCCTATGTAAGTTCCCAGATGCATGCAGAGCGGAGATGCTGCGAGACTTTTTAAATTGAGGACATCGGGCACGCTGGGGTTTTCAGGAAACTGATTGAGACCAAAGATTTGACCTTGGAAGCGGTGGCTCTGATAAGCCAGACAATTATCTCAGGGGAGGAAGAGATCAGAATGATTTATGGCAAAAATCTTGGCTCAAATGCGGCAAACAACCAGGGAGTCAACATTGTTAACGCGGCACACAGTTCTCTAGGCAGACAAGGGCAATCGGACATGCCCCAGCATGTACTCGAACTCAAAGGGGGAATTCAACAAAGACAATGGTTAGCTGAACGGCGATTCATGCCTTCGCAATGGACAATGCGGCCAGTAATGGGACCATCAACACCTGTTAATGGTGCACTTAAGGACAGTTACAGAGACAGTCAGAGACGATCAATTGGTACGCCTTGTGGTGGCGAATATTGTGTTTGTTTGGGTGAATCTGAGGGGGGGCAGACCCGGGTCCCGCCCACCACTTACATGCCCCGCCCCCTCCATTGTACCTGCCCCCCCGCCCTTGTCCACCCGGCTCCTTGTCTAATGGGGCGGGCGCATGCAAATGAGGGGCTTTGTGACATCGTCCGTCCGGAATCTCCCACAATATGCCTTGTGGTAGTGGTGGGGGAAACGGGGGTCATTTCAAGCAAAAGGCGGGGTCTTCCGACTTGCAATGGGTGGCAGTGCAGAAAACAAAATGTGGGGTGGTGGTTTTGGGGTGGGGGGGGTGGGTGGTTATCTCTATAGTATAGTGCAAATTGATGGGCGGGTCGTCGCATTCCATTGATATTTCAAAGCTGCGTGTGTCAGTCCCCTTGTGCAGGATTTCCCTTTTTAAAAAAGGATCCCCGCGCCTCCCGTCGGCCTGGGGTGCATGTGGGGCGACGGGGCACTGCAGCGTTACGTGGTCGTGTAGCGTCGGTCAGATCCAGTCGGTGTTGCGGCGGCTGTATAAAGTGTTTCCTGAACTACTGAGTGACGGACAGCTCAACGTCGGTGACCTTTCCCACTTTGACCTAATCGAGAGTTAATTCTGTAGAACTGGCAGAGTTGTAGTAAATGTAAAGCGTGCCCTTCCCAAAGGTTGGCAATCCCCCTCCCCCTGCACGGGAATCCAAAACCAATAATAGGAACTTAATTTAATTCTTCTGGGCCTGTGGGGTTTGGCGGAGCAGGCTCGAGGGGCCAAATGGCCTACTCCTGCTCCTATTTCTTATGTTTCTTATGTTCTTATGTAATGGACCTTTTGTTTCCAACAACGGGGCCTTCAGCTCATGCTGGAGGTGTGGAGGCAAACACCCAGCCAGAGCTTGCAGGTATCAGCAATATACCTGGAGAAACTGCAACGTCAGCGGTCACTTGGCGCATATGTGCAGGAAGCCTGCAGCCAGGTTGATGTACGAGGAGGACGGGCCCGATGTAAGCCCTACGAGGCCAAATGAATACTGAGGGAAATCGCTGGAAGCTGAAGTTCAGCGAGTTCATGTGGAGCACATATACAGCTCATATACCAGGATGCCACCGATAATGATGAAAGTGCTCCTCAATGGCACCCCAGTATTAATGGAGCTAGACATGGGGGCCAGCCAGTCCCTGATGAGTATCAAACAGTTTGAAAGGTTGTGGGTGTCCAAGGCCAGGAAGCCAAAATTATTGCCGATTGACGCACTGCTACGAACATATGCAAAAGAGATCATTCCGGTGCTAGGCCACGCCACGGTAATCGTGACCCACAAAGATTCGGAGAACAGGTTGCCAACCTGGATTGTCCCGGAGGACAGTCCCGCACTACTGGGGAGGAGTTGGCTGGCTGTCATGAACTGGAAATGGGGCGATGTCTATGCAATTTCTTCTGTGGAGCGAGTATCATGCTCACAGGTCCTGAACAAATTTGCCTCATTATTTCAACCCGGCATCGGCACTTTCATGGGGACCAAGGTAGTGATTCACATAAACCCGGACGCCAGGCCAGTACACCCCAAGGCCAGAGCGGTGCCGTACGTGATGCGGGAAAAGATAGAATGCGAATTGGACCGCTTGCTGAGGGAAGGCATTATCTCGCCAGTCGAATTCAGTGACTGCGCGAGCCCAATCGTGCCGGTGCTCAAGGCGGATGGGTCGGTCAGGATATGTGGCGATTACAAGGCCACCATCAATCGGGTGTCACTTCAAGACCAGTACCAGCTACCGAGAGTGGAGGACCTCTTTGTGACACTATCCGGTGGAAAACTTTTTTCAAAATTGGACCTGACCTCAGCTTACATGACCCAGGAGCTGGCGAGTGAGTCGAAGAAGCTGACCACCATCACGACACACAAGGGGTTGTTTGAGTATAACAGATGTCCGTTTGGCCGCCGCAATCTTTCAGCGAAATATGGAAAGCCTCCTCAAGTCGATTCCATGGACGGTGGTTTTTCAAGGCAACATCCTCATCACGGGTCGCGATACTGAAGAACACCTCAACAACCTGAAGGAGGTGCTACGCAGACTGGACCGGGTAGGGCTGCGACTGAAAAAGGCAAAGTGCGTCTTCTTAGCTCCAGAGGCAGAATTCCTGCGGAGGAGGGTAGCAGCAGACGGGATCAGAACTACTGCGTCCAAAACGGAAGCGATCCAGAGAGCACCCAGACCCCATAACACGACGGAGCTGCGTTCATTCCTGGGGCTCCTGAACTATTTTGGCAACTTTCTTCCCAAACTGAGCACACTGTTAGAGCCACTACACGTGCTCCTACGCAAAGGTCACGATTGGGTCTGGGGGGACAGCAGGAAAGGGCTTTTGATAGAGCACGCAATTTGTTATGCTCCAACAAACTGTTAACGTTATATGACCCGTGTAAGAAACTAGTTTTAACATGTGATGCGTCGTCCTATGGGGTTGGGTGTGTGTTGCAGCATGTGAATGCCAATGGTCAGTTACAGACGATAGCTTATATCTCCAGGAATCTGTCCCAGGCAGAAAGGGGCTATGGGATGGTAGAAAAGGAAGCGCTAGCATGTGTATATGCAGTAAAAAAAAATGCACCAGTACCTGTTTGGCAGGAAATTTGAGCTGGAGACGGATCACAAACCCCTAACGTTCCTTTTGGCCGACAACAAGGCCATAAATGCGAATGCATCGGCCTGCATACAGAGGTGGGCACTTACGTTAGCCGCCTATGACTACACAATTCGGCACAGACCGGGCACTGAAAACTGTATCGATGCACTCAGCATGTTACCACTAGCCACCACTGAGGGGGCAGCTGAGCATGCTGCTGAGATGGTCATGGCTGTTGAAGCTTTCGAAAGTGAAGGCTCACCTGTGACAGTCCGTCAGACTAAAGTCTGGACAAATAGAGACCCGCTACTGTCTTTAGTTAAGAAATGTGTCCTGAATGGTGACTGGGCAACCACATACGGGGCATGCCCTGAGGAGTTTAAACCATTTCATAGGCGCAAGGATGAACTCTCGATTCAGGCTGATTGCCTACTGTGGGGAAACTGAGTAATCATGCCCCAGAAGGGCAGAGAGGTGTTTATCAGAGAACTTCATAATGAGCACCCGGGCATTGTCATGATGAAGGCAATTGCCAGGTCACTCGCTTGGTGGCCAGGGATAGATGCAGACCTGGAACTTTATGTTCGCAGATGCAATACGTGTGCTCAGCTGGGCAACGCACCCAGGGAAGCCCCCCTAAGCCCCTGGTCCTGGCCCGCCAAGCCATGGTCACGCATCCATGTGGACTACGCAGGTCCTTTCATGGGAAAAATGTTTTTGGTTGTAGTAGATACCTACTCCAAATGGATTAAGTGTGCCATTTTAAATTCAAGCACATCTTCTGCCACGGTAGAAAGTCTACGAGCATTGTTCGCCGCCCATGGTCTACCAGATGTCTTGGTCAGCGACAATGGCCCATGCTTCACAAGCACTGAATTCCAGGACTTCATGGCAGGCAATGGAATCAACCATGTCAGAACGGCCATGTTCAAGCCGGCCTCAAACGGCCAGGCGGAACGAGCAGTGCAGTTGATCAAACAAGGAATGCTCAAAATCTAAGGGAGTTCCCTACAAAGCCGCTTATCATGCCTCCTGTTGGCCAATAGATTCCGATCACACTCGCTCACAGGGGTTCCACCCGCAGAGCTGCTAATGAAAAGGACGCTCAAAACCAGGTTATCCCTTATACACCCTACTCTGAAAGAAATTGTTGAGAGCAGGCGTCAGTCACAATGTGACGACCATGACAGGAATGCGAGGGCGTGATGTATTGATGTCAATGACCCTGTTTTTGTCCTTAATTACGCTGCAGTGCCCAAATGGCTTGCAGGCACTGTGATTGCCAAAGCGGAGAATAGGGTTTTGGTAGTTAAACTTACCAATGGACAAAAGTGCCGCAAACACGTGGATCAAACTAAAAGGAGGTTCACCAACCCCATAGAAGAAGCAGAGGAAGAACACGACGTAGAGTTTACTCCACCACAGGTGACCGAACACCGGAACCAAGTGGAGGACAGCCCAGTCACTGTGGGCAGTCCGGACAGGCCTGAGGCACCGCAAACAGCAGACACTCAGGCCAGTGCCCAACAACCGGAGCCCCAACTTACGAACTTGTGGGAGACACTCCTAACCTGGCCTTTTCTGGGATAAAAGGGGAAGCTTCACCCACCTTCTGTCACTTGAGGTCTTGGTAATAAAGGTAACTGGTCACAGAGTAACTTTCTCTCAAGTATGGGCCTCGTGTGCATTTATACTGTATAGTAAGGACATATCATCCACGGTGTCCAGGGCCACGCCGTGGATCTTGATAACTGGGGGGGGCAGTATTGTGCGGTGAGGACAGGCTGGTGGAGGACCTTTGTCTTACGGATGTTTAGCGTAAGGCCCATGCTTTCGTACGCCGCAGTAAATACGTCGACTATGTCCTGGCGTTCAGCCTCTGTATGTGCGCAGACGCAGGTGTCGTCCGCGTACTGTATCTCGACGACGGAGGTTGGGTTGTCTTGGATCTGGCCTGGAGACGGCGCAGAGTGAACAGGTTCATATTGGTTCTATAGTTTAGTTCCACTCCAGCGGGGAGCTTGTTGACTGAGAGGTGGAGCATGTCGGCGAGAAAGATTGAGAAGAGGATTAGGGCGATGACGCAGCCCTGTATCACCCCAGTCCGGACGTGGATTGGGTCTGTGATGGATCCATTGGTAAGGATCTTGGTCTGCATGTCGTCGTGGAGCAGGCGGAGGATGGTGGCGAACTTTTGGGGGCATCCGAAACGGAGGAGGACGCTCCATTGACCCTTGCGGTTAACAGTGTCAAAGGCCTTTGTAAGGTCGAAGAAGGCCATGTTTAAGGGCTGGCGCTGTTCCCTGCATTTTTCCTGTAGCTGTCGCGCTGCAAAAATCATGTCCGTTGTGCCCCATTGGGAACGAAATCCGTACTGTGACTCCGGGAGGAGCTCATCGGCCACGGGAAGAAGACGGTTGAGGAGGACTCTAGTGACGACTTTCCCAGTGGCTGATAGCAGGGAGATTCCACTGTAGTTGCCGTCGTCAGACTTGTCCCCTTTTTTAAAGATGGTCACGATTACTGCATCTCTCAGATCCCCGGCATGCTCTCCTCCCTCCAGATGAGAAAGATGAGGTTGTGTATTCGTGCCAGTGACAGTGATAGTATTAAGTTCCTCCCTCCCTATAGCCTCTTGATTAGCCACTATTGGGATGTTTTTAGTGTCTTCTACCGTGAAGACCGGTACAAAATATTTGTTCACGCCTCTGCCATTTCCCTGTTCTCCATTATTAATTCCCCAGTCTCATCCTCTTGGGGACCAACAGTTATTTTAGCCACTCTTTTTCTTTTTATGTACCTGTAGAAACTCTTATTACCTGTTTTCATATTTCGTGCTAGTTTACTTTCATAATCTATCTTCCCTCTTTTAATCATATTTTTAGTCGTTCTCTGCTGGCTTTTAAAAATTTCCCAATCCTCTGGCCTCCCACTAGTCTTGGCCACATTGTATGCCTTTGTTTTCAATTTGATACCATCTCTTATTTCCTTAGTTAGCCATGGATGATTATCCCTTCTCTTACAGTCTTTCCTTCTCATTGGGATATATTTTTGTTGCGAGTTATGAAATATCTCCTTAAATGTCTGCCACTGCTCATCAACCGTCCCATACTTTAGCCTATTTTCCCAATCTGCTTTAGCCAACTCTGCCCTCATACCTTTGTAGTCCCCTTTATTTAAGCTTAGGACCCTGGTTTGAGAACATTCTCATCCTCCAACTGAACTTGAAATTCAACCATATTATGGTCACTCATTCCTAGAGGATCTTTTACTACAAGATAATTTATTAATCCTGCCTCATTACACAATATTAGATCTAAGATAGCCTGCTCCCTGTTTGGTTTGGTTCCGCAACAAAACTATCCCGGAAGCACTCTATGAACTCCTCCTCAAGGCTACGCTGGCCAATTTGCTTTGTCCAATCAATATGAAGGTTAAAATCACCCATGATTATTGCCATTCATTTTTTACAAGCCTCTATTATTTCTTGATTTATACTCCGTCCAACCATGTAGCTACTGTTAGGGGGTCTACAGTGTACTTTAATTGCTGGGACCTTCATTAAATCCAGCCCAGAATAATGAGATGAATAACTCGCTCTGTTGATTGCAAAGGTATTATGTGAAATGAGTTTGGCAGTTTCAATCTTGTTCCAAGTGGGCATTGACTCACAACATAAAAATCCCAGTAACAGGCTCTCTCATTTAGAGGGCTAAATTCTCTGCTTTTCAACTGATGGAACGCCCTCAATAATAAAATAAATTAACAGCTGCCAGTATGAAGGCGATGCGGGTCTGTGCTCTCTGCTGGCTACTAATCGTACTCCCCTTGATATTCATCTTAGCACCAAAAGTTAGCCACTCATGACACAGGCTAGTTAAGTGGAATAATGACCTGATCATTCAAATGATTAGCTGTAACCACCAAGCCAGCTGTGCAGAGCAGAGGGCTGCCAAAAATAAAGGCATGTTTCTGGCCTTGCTGTCATTTGCCCGTCAAAGAAATGGTGGCTTGCCAGCAGGTTTTCTTCGGTTCAACAGATTACACCATGGCCATAGCTTTTGTACCAGGCAGGAGGTGACACAGAAGCATAGTTTTTCCGATCGGGCAAAAGCCCATTCAAAAAAGAAGTGCAGCGGCCATACACGTGAAACACCTGTGCTGATTGCGAGCAGCCTGTTTGTGGACGGGGCCAGAGAGAGGAAGTGAGGCAAAGCAGCGGTCACTCTTAAGCAGATCACTGCAGCTTCCCAACAACAACCATCAGTGTGGCTGCCACCTCCACCACACCATTGACTTTGAAGCAGTACGAGGTGAAGTCATTATACTTTTCCAGGAGAACTCTCCAAGACCTTTTATTAATGCAATGTACTAAACAGCATTGCATTTAAAATTAGCTCCCCTCACAATGAGCTGAAGTACTTCCTAATCTTACCCTAACCGTTGCCTGGAAGTTTTCCTTCACTCATATCCATACATACATTCAGCCCAAATGAATCCTCCCATCTAATGTGCCCAAATTTGCCCAGGAGTTGCTGTTTTTTTTGGAGCAACTTGATTTTTCTGGAGTATCTTAAAAATCCCCATTCTGCACATTTAATTTGTGCCAGTGTAAGTGAGTTAGTTAGGATTTTTTTTTTGTTTAGTTTTTTCTCTTCAAAAGGGGGCGTTACCAGCCACCCATGCCTGTTTTGGCCTTTTAAGCCAGTTTGGACAGCTAATAATTGCTCCAAACTAACTTAGGCCAGCGTATGGGGCCACTTGTGGCTGCACAGAAAACCCTTGCGGAGAGTTAAGAAATCAGCGCAGGTAGCCAGAGATTGGGGGGGAGGGAAGCACAGAGGACCTTGCAAAGCACTAAACACCTTCACAACAACTAATACAGATCTTGTACTGTAACTTTTGCCGAATTTACACATTCCACTAAATAAAGCTTCATAAAATATGCACTTTTAATATCACTTATATCAGAAGACAAAGGGTTTCATAAAACCATTTATGAATCAATTATTAGTGTAATCTGTTACTTTCATTATTTTAATCATTCTACCAGTACTGTGAAATTGGAAAACAAAATACACAGTACAAGAATAGAAAATCAAGTTATAACGAAGCACAGTCAATCCTTGAGGCTAAATCTACATCCAAGGTATTCTTGTCAGTGAAGCCACTCTGTTGTGTTCGAGGTAACCTTTATATGATTATGTACACTCAGCCATTTCTCTTCATAAATGTAATCGCTCAGCTTGGGTTGGCTTTAAAATCCACAAATCTGAATTTCTGCGGTTTATTGCATGGTTTGCAGTTGAATTTTGATGGTGCTTTCTGCCTTTCTTACTGCCCTTATCAGCAGACAGTCTAAGGACAACTTTTCTAATTCAAGCAGCTTGTTCTTTTTCTAAATCATTTAAAAGAAACTCTTCTCCTTCCCACTCCCCCCCCCCCCCCCCCCAACAAAACTCCCCCCACCCTCCCCGATCAAAAGTCTCCCCGCACCAACCTGTTTCTTGTAGCCCTCAGCACGGGAAGACAGCAGCTGGCCTGTGCGGCAGGCCACTCGCCCCGGGATAGGGGCGGGACGTGTTGGGTCCCACGCTGCAGGCATTCATCATCATCATGGGAGGAACTACTGCGCATGCGCGAACGCTCTACTGCGCATGCGGACAGCTGCCGGCACTCTTCTACGCGCAGGGCCCTAGCTCCGCCTCCCCCCCCCCATTGTGATTGCCACGCCATGCCAATCACTAGGATGGTCCACAGAGTGGGGACAATACGGCGATATATTTTCGCCGCCATTTTGAGAGCAGAAAGTCAGCGCACCTCAGGTAAGTGCGCCGAAAAAACCGGAGGGCCAAATTTAGGCCCATAACTGAGATTACATGTACAGGTCATTAAATCCACTATGGCTAGCAGCCTAACACTTCAATATTACTGCACCTCATTTTGGCAACTGAAGCTTCTCACTTCAATTATTCAGCTTTCACAAGAAGACAAAGCATAATCACTGTCAGAGATCACATAAGGCCTCATAACTTTAGACCTCTAATCCTGTATAAGGAAAGCCTCTAAATACTATTCAAAGAATCATCTTAATGGGCTCTTAAAAGGAACTCTGTATATAACTCAGTCCCTTTCAACCCTTGACATTTTATACTGGCAAATGCTGCAAACAATGCTATGCCACTGGAAATGCCAGAAAGTAGCATGCATCCACCCATAAATTGGCAGGGGCCATTGACATTGTCATCGTGAAATTAGATAAAGAGTACAAAAAGGGCTGATGTGCATTATGAAGGATCTCCAGCTCATTTTCCCAATCAGTAATATTCAATTTATACCCGAAAATTTAAATGTAAGTGTCAAATCTGGGTCTCAGATAATAACGAGGTCCAAAAGATACTAAAATGACAAAAGATAACCACAATAAGTGATCTAAATGGAAATGATCCTGTGTATTTTACATCATAATGTAGAGAGAGCACATACAATAGGGTTGGCAGTATGCAGATGCTGTTGACACCGCTGACAAATATGGTAGCCTGGATTTTCCACGATATTTGTGCTGCTAAATCAATGTCATTGGGGAAGAGGTAGGAAATGGGTCTGTGGCCCGTTCCACTGTGTCACAATCATTTTTGCATTTGTGCAGTTTTCCACTAGGAGTGATATCAGGCACAAGAGGACTCTGCCTACTTGCAGGGTAAACGTAAATTAAGGTATTACGGGGCCGAAATTGCCCTTAGCAAGGAATTGGGGAGGGCACTTCAATTTATCCAGAGATTTACTGCCTGGCAGGAGTCAGAGGGAAGAGCCATAAAATTCAGCTCTTTAAGTCCGACACCGCCTCCCAACACATTGGGGCGCTGCTTGAGGCAGTATCGAGGCAGGTTCGGGTCGGTGTCCATCAGCGCAACGGTGATAATGTCAGCGCGACGTGGCACGTTACTTAAAGGGGAGGGACGCTGCAAGACCTAGGTGGAGCATACTGGGCCACCAGGGGGGGATTCGGCTGGGCCAGCAGCCTGGCACCCAAGAGGGGGGTGTCGGGCTGCCTGTTGGCGGCCCCCGACCGAACCAGCGGCCGCCATTGTCGGGCCAACTCAGGAGTTGACCGACAATGGCAGCCACAGTGGTGCGCCCTCCCCTTTAAGGGCGGCCACGCCACCCAGCCACTGGCAGCTTCCTGCCTTGCAGAGCTGTCGGGGGCACCGACCGGCGGCAGACACGCTCCTGCGGGCAATTACCCCCGCGGGGCAGAAAAGGGGTTGCCACCGGGTGGTAAGGTGTCGGCACGCCGGGCAGGGCGGAAACACATGGTGGTGTGGAAACCTGTTTACGCCGCCCCTGGCCCGGGGGCAATTGCAGATGGGTCAGCCCTGCTGCCTGCCCCCGGTGGGAAAAGCCTTACCGCTCCCTTACCGTCTCTTAGAGGTGGTAACGGGTCTTAAAGAAGGGGGGAAAATGTGTCATGAAACACATTTTCTATCTACAGCTTAATTTACATCTGTACAAAACAGGCATTCTTTGTTGCTAGGATGGCAGCAGTCAATCACAATGCCTTCAAGTTCAACACTAGTGCATATGGCTTTTCCTGGCAAAAACCTCTCACCAAGCCAACTTCATTTTGTTTGATATTATAATATTTGGAACCTCTTCAAGTTATTCCATTGTGTGTATAACTGTCTGGCTGAAAAATTTGGCAAGACTTACCCATTCTACCATGTACATTATTACATTTATTTTGGGAATTCCTCTGTAACTGGTTGCCATAGAGGAAGGTGAGTTGGAGCAGTCTTCGATGCCAGCACTGTTCCAAGATGACAGGCAAGCATCTTTGCTGGGCGATAAATGCTAACCCTTTCAGCCTTGGCTAATGGCACCCGTGTGGTTTCCCCTAGACCCCAGTAGAACTAGGATACAATGAGGTTTATTCTGTCATGAGGGCTCTAATTGAATGCATAATTAGAATTTTAAAAGACACACATCAGGTGCCTCAATAAGTCTGGTGGGGCTTTGTTGTACAGTACTACACGAGTATCCAGGTTGTAAGTTTGACAGTTTTGCTTTGAAAAGAGCTCCTCAAGGACAGCAGAGAAATAGAAGGCGACAGAAGGTACAAGACGAAGATGGCCAGCAGCTGCAACAGTAAGAGGCTGCCAAAGAAATTTTCTGCTAACAGCCAGAGTTATTTATAACCATTGCATTCTGGACATCTCATGGGAAATAGCTTTTACATAAGAACATAAGATATAGGAACAGGAGTAGGCCATATGTCTCCTCGAGCCCGCTCCGCCATTCAATAAGATCATGGCTCATCTGATCATGGATTCAGCTCCACTTCCCTGCCTGCTCCCCACAACCCCTTGTCCCCTTATTGATTAAGAAACCGTCTATTTCTGTCTTAAATTTATTCAATGTCCCAGCTTTCACAGCTCTCTGAGCAGCGAATTCCACAGATTCACAACCCTCTGAGAGAAGAAATTTTTCCTCATCTCTGTTTTAAATGGGCGGCCCCTTATTCTAAGATCGTGCCCTCTAGTTCGAGTCTCTCCCATCAGTGGAAACATCCTCTCTGCATCCACCTTGTCAAGCCCCCTCATAATCCTATACGTCTCAATAAGATCACCTCTCATTCTTCTGAATTCCAATGAGTAGAGGCCCAGCCTACTCAACCTTTTCTCATGTCAACCCCCTCATCCCCAGAATCAACCTAGTGAACCTTCTCTGAACTGCCTCCAAAGCAAATATATCCTTTCGTAAATATGGAAACCAAAACTGCACGCAGTATTCCAGGTGTGGCCTCATCAATAACTTATATAGCTGTAGTAAGACTTCCCTGCTTTTATACTCCATCCTCTTTGCATCCCCTTTCCCACTACATAAATAGTCTGATGAACACTGTCCACCTACCTATCCCAAGAAACCACCCTGCCACAAGCTTTCACCAAACACACAACTCCCATTCATCACATATCATTGCAGCCACTTCCAACCCATTACAAAAACTGAAGCAGCAAAATCATCTATTTCAGCAACTCAGATACATGTATTTGTTGTTGTGCCAATTATCATAGATTATGACCACTAATTTTTCTCCTTGGTACCACTGTGTACTCTTCTACCTTATCTTACTCAGGTGCTTCTCCCAAGTGGTACCAAAGAGGCCACAGAATGTGAGACTGCTCACTGTTGGTGTGAGCCTCTTGGAACTGTGATGGACTTTCCTTCCTTCTGCCTACATCCTAAGAAGGAACAGTTTCAGGCTGCATTTCCAGAGTTGTTGCCCGAGTAGCCTGACCTCGTCGTCTTATTGCCACATGTACAAGCTTCCAAGGGGAATGCCAGACAGCATGCTTGACTTGCTATCATAAGAGCCAGCAAGAAAATGGACCATCTTCCTGCTAGTCCATTGGCACTGGCACAGACTCAGCTAGGCTACTGATCAGTAGTAACATAGACCAAATGGGTACCAGTGAAATCTGTGGCATTTTATGGTTGCCAACAATCAGTCACCAATTCTACCTGTGTGAACGATGACAGGAGCACAGCAATTTCAGCTCATCTGGTTGGCCCTGGTGTAGAAAGTTTTAAAAACAGACTTACATTATTAGTCAGTTATAAAAACCCATGTAAGAGACAAATGTTATCCCCGTCGCCAGGATAAAAATCACAAGGCAGTGTGTACCGCCCCACTTCCATCAACATCCGGCATCCCGCAATTTTGGGAACAGGCCGGGAAATAAGCGAGCAGTGCTCCTGCTCGAAACAGGCAGCAGCTTGCTTACTATACGCAAATCAGGGTCCTCTGATATAAAGAGAACCCTGGTGCAATTTCGGGCCTCCACCAGGCGGCGCGTGCATTGTGCAAACCCTGCCCAGTGGAACTGCCGAACCAGAACGTCAAAAACACTGGGGGTAAGTTGCTGCAACGATTTCTGTGGGGATAGGAAGAACACAAATGACCCTGCTAGGCCCACAAAAATGGTCCTACCTGTGGCCGGTCCCTCCACGGTCCCGTTCTTGTCCCCTTCCCCATTGCGTGTCCCCCCTTTAAGGCGGCCCTGCTGGCACAGTCCTGAAAATGCATGGGTAGCTCGGCTATCAAATTAAACTGAGGCCTGACCATGAAAAGGGTATGAACCTCTCGCAAGTGACATCAGGCAGGCATCCCAATCACTATGCCATCACCCGCCCTATATCCATTGATGCTGAAAATTGGTTTCTGCAGGATGGTTACACTTCAGTCCTTTCCTAACCATAAACCATCCCCCATTGCCCAACTGTAGACCAAAGAGCCTGTCAATCTGATTAATAGCACAACCTTCTTATAGCTCGACTGAAACAAATGTTGCCAACTTGAGCAAATTTAACTGCTAAAAGTTTCTCCTCAGAGAGATCATTAGTCAATTTTTCCTGTTAACATGTTCAAAGCTATTTTTTTTTAAATTGGAAGGCAGAAATTAATTCATCACTCTCAGCTGGACTGGTATCTAGCTATTAAATTTTATGGACTGGCCTATTTGCAATTGAATTTTACAGTAATCCCATAATGTCGGTTACCAGGGGGACCAATGGCAACGGAAAAGAACATTTCCAGATTATTGAATTGCATCAGTTCCAAAGTACAGGGAAATTGCAGGTACTCCAAAACAATTCCAATGAGAAGGCATATTTATAAAATGATCCTTTTGTAACACAGTAGAGGGAATAACCTCAAGGAGCAGGAAATACAAGTTACCAAATGGACCCCATGTGCCTATTAGAAACCACGCTCCAGATAGCTGCTCAGGTTCAGTGTGTCAGGCGCTTCGATAAGCAGTCTGGTTGTCTGCTATTTTTTAAACAGAAGTTGACTCCCACTGCCGTGTATCTGTTAGCATGGTAGTGGGACAGGAGTTTAACAATGAAGCATGTAAAGGTTATTTTTCCCTTGCATCTTTTCTGTTGCTTTCACTTCTTTTGCAGCTTTTACTGGCGTTCTGGCTCCTGCCTCAGCTCACCTGCTGCTGAAGCCTTTATCCATGCCTTTACTTCTCGACTTGACTGTTGCAGTACTCTCCTGGCCGGCCTCCCAGCTTCCACCCTACATAGGCTTGAGCTCATCCAAAACTCTGCTGTGCGTATCCTAATTCACACCAAGTCCCATTCACCCATCACCTCTCTGCACATTGACCTACACGGCTCCTGGTTAAGCAAGGGCTCAATTTTAAAATTATCATCCTGGTTTAGAAATCGCTCCATTGCCTCGCCCCTCCCTATCTCTGTAACCTCTTCCAGACCTACAACTCAGATTTCAGTGCTCCTCCAATGTTGGCCTCTTGCATCCCCTCGATATTAATTGCTCCGCCATTGGCGACCGGGTCTTCTACTACCTAGGCCCTAAACTCTGGAATTCTCTCCCTAAATCTCTCTGCCTCCCTCCCTCTCTCTCCTCCTTTAAGATGCTCCTTAAAATTTACCTCTCATCTGTCCCAATATCTCCTTAGGTGCCTCGGTAACAAATTGTATTTGCCAACACTCCTGTGAAGCGCCTTGGAACGTTTTACTACGTTAAAGACTCTGTATAAATGCAAGTTGATGTTAGTGTTGATTTTCAAAAAGCTCCCAGCAAAGGTAGCAGAGCTCAGTAAAAGTTGCAAACATTAAGGAGCTAGGACCTCCTGAATAACCAGACTTTGCTAACAAATGGGCCTTTGTTTGGGAACTCTTCTAAACAACAGCCCATTCCACATTTAAAACACTTTTACATGTCACCGTTGACAACCACCTGAGCAGCTATCTACTTTTGGCAAGCTTCTGCTCAAAAATGTAGTTTAATTTTCACCTTCACTGCATGGGCAGTTACTTGGCAGAGCAGATTGTCTGCCCAAGATAGAATCAGCCTGATTTTCATTGCACTAAAAAAAAACAGTATCACTGGCAGTGGATTTTGGTAACACAAAAAAAACTTGCATTCATATAGTGCCTTTAACACGTCTCAAGGCGTGTTATCAAACTGAGTTTGACACTGAGCTACATACGAAGATATTCGCGAGCAAAAGCTTGATCAGAGAGGTGGGTTTCAAGGAACGGCTTAAAAGGAAGAGAGAAAGAGAGAAAGCAAGGCGGAGAGGTTTAGGGAGGGAATTCCAGAGCTTAGGGTCGAGGCATAAATTTTGAACATAATCAAACAAAGTATTAAATTATGTCAATGTCATAATTTAAATATTTAAATGTTAAAAGATTCCGCTTACATCCACAAAATGAAATTGATCTCAGGTTGCCAGAAAAAAAGATCCTGTGCTATTTATTCAAATTATTGAAACTTCGGAGTAACATCATTTTGAGAAGTGATTTATATCAGAATCAATACGTGTCACTGTGACTTATGATTTACAAGTTTTATTTAAGCCACTGCTGCGAACAGAAGACAAATTGCCAATGGCCCCGAATTTGCGAGTGGATCAGCCGATAAAATGCCCGCGTACCTGGTGGTTCGGGAGGTACGGAGATTCACAGTCCTGGGCCTCTCCGGGTACCCGCGGTAGAGGCCCACCTAACTCAGGGGAGCAGGCAGATCGCAAGCGCCCCTGGGATCACGTGGGCAGCCCCACACAAATAAAAGAAGGGAATCGCCATTCATGCTTATGGGGATTCTGAATGTACAGAAACCCCATAAGTATGAATGGGAATACCCCCCAAAATACATGCACACTTCAAATAAATTACATTACATATTTAAAATTAATGAAAGTGGCATTCAGTTAAATATTGAAAAAAAACATTTTTTGGAAAAATAAACTTACTTTTCTGAACCAGACTGTTCACAACTTCGGTGTGATATTTGACCCTGAAATGAACTTTTGACCACATATCTGCAGCATAATTAAGACCGCCTATTTCCATCTCTGTAACATTGCCCGTCTCCGCCCTTGCCTTAGCTCATCAGCTGTTGAAACCCTCATCCATGCCTTTGTTACCTCTAGACTATTCCAACGCACTCCTGGCTGGCCTCCCACATTCTACCCTACGTAAACTAGAGGTGATCCAAAACTCGGCTGCCCATGTTCTATCTCACACCAAGTCCCGCTCACCCATCACCCCAGTGCTCACTGACCTACATTGGCTTCCGGTTAAGCAACACCTCGAATCAAAATACTCATCCTTATTTTCAAATCTCTTCATGGCCTCGCCCCTCCCTATCTCTGTAATCTCCTCCAGTCCCACAACCTCCCGAGATGTCTGCTCCTCTAATTTGCCCTCTTGAGCATCCCTGATTATAATCGCTCAACCATTGGTAGCAGTGTCTTCTGTTGCCTAGGCCCCAAGCTCTGGAATTCCCTGCCTGAACCTCTCCGCCTCTTTACCTCTCTTTCCTCCTTCAAGACATTCCTTAAAATGCTCCTTATGCGACTCGGTGTCAAATGTTTTATCTAATAATACTCCTGTGAAGCGTCTTGGAACGTTTCACTACATTAAAGGCGCTATATAAATACAAGTTTTTGTTGCTGTTGTTTATTGTGCAGGTTTTTTACATATATATATATATAAATGATTTAATAAAGCATAAAAATAACATTTTATCAAACTCTTACGCTGCCAGGCATAAGAATTTCATGGGCATTCGTTGGGCAGGACTCTCCACCCACAGATGCATTGGATCTGTCAAGAAGATTCTTGATAGATTGCAAGTTCTGGGGTTTCGGACGCAAAAAAACGGAACTTGCACGGCCGCTATGGACATGTGTGCAGCTCATACACATCCATAGGGGCTACAAATTACGGTCCATTAAGTACAATTAAGGTCCTAAATGAAATGGGCATCATATTTCCGTTTCTAATGGCTTTGAGCCCACAGCTGAAAAGTGGCCTTAATTTGGCATTAAATTGACAACCTCATTCAGAACAGCTAGTGTGGGAAGTGGAAAACGACACACTGATGCCTTAAGAATTGCTCTTCTAAGGTAGAACTGAGTGATATTGTTTCAATAAAGTAACTACAATGGGCTAGACTTTCCATTATGATCACTATCGCCCAAAAATGGTGATATTTCCGGCGTTAGTGGTTGTTTTATTTTTCAGGATCGCTGGAATATCGGCCATTTTAAAAACCGCTAGTTTCGCCTTTTTAATTTGGGCGATAGCCTTAGCGATGTGAAATGGGCGATAGCGATGTATTCAGTCGTGCAAGGCTGGCACCCATAGCAATGGCCATTCTGCGCATGCGCATTTTTTTTATCAGGCAAAGAACTTTTCCCGCGATTCAGGAGGTCAGGGGTCATCTGCGCATGCTCAGAAGACAAAGGGAGGGAGAGAGAGACCGCATTTGAGAAGGAAGGTTGTGTTTTTTGTCGAGCAATTGAAATTTAAAAAATTGAGGAAAATACTATTGTGTACTATGGAGATGGAACACGAGGAGTCAGAAGAGTGTGTTGCAGAGATTGGAGGGAGAAGAAGAGTGAAAGCCTTCCCTGATGAGGTAAACAAAGCCTTGGTCCAGGAGGTGGAGACTCGGAGTGGGTGTGGGACCCCCCCCAGCTCCCAGAGTATACCAGCAAAGATGGGCGGATATTGCCAAAATATTATCATCAGCAGCCCACGACTTGAGAGAGCCAGACCAGTGCCACAAGTGCTGGAACAGTCTGGTTTCATCCGCAAGAGCAAGTATTAAATTATTACATTTATAATTGTAATGATGCACTGACTCATTAATTAGAATGTATATCTGCCGGATTTTAATTAAGCTGGGTAATCTTGGGTAGCTTCCCTGTTAAGATTTGGACTGAGGTCGGAACCTGTGCCCTTTAACTCTGCGAGACCTGGCTGGTGTTGTAGCAGGCAGGGCCCAGGACTCTTAACCCTGGGAGGGCAGGGCCCAGGACTCTCAACCCTGGGAGGGCAGGGCCCAGGACTCTTAACCCTGGGAGGGCAGGGCCCAGGACTCTCAACCCTGGGAGGGCAGGGCCCAAGAACCATTCTGTACAAATGTGCATTCATAATCTTGCTGAGATGCCTTAAACTTAATCGACAGTATTAATTATTATTTAATCGCTTTGATCGAAAATTGGGGCCAAAGGAATGACTGGAAACAGACAGACCGCAAACACTCGGCCTTTCTACAACTTTAGTTTCGAAGGAGAATTATTAAATTATATCGTTGCCTGTGTGCTGTGAGCAACTCTTTAATTTGGGCACCATCTCCTTTTTGGTTAGGTTGGTGGATGGAGGCACAACTGAGTGCTGAGGGGATCGCTCAGCTTTGCCCAAACTGTGAGTCTCTCCGGCTGCTGTCAGTTTCACAGTGACCCAGCCTAGACTGGGGGAGAGCTGCTCTGGCTCACTGTCTGCCCTGGGACACTTTGCACCTAACCGTGCTGTAACTGACATGTGAGTGATTGGTGCTGACAAGCAGCCCCCAAAATGTAAAGTATTCCATTCACCAACAAGTATAATTCAGAAAAGAATAAAAAATATACAATATTGCATATTTGAAAACGCATTGACTATTACCCTTGAACGAATCCAAGCACAGATATTCTTTTACAAGACGGTTGTAATCTCTGGACATGTTGTGCGACAATCTTTGGACATGTCTTTGTTGGATCAGCACTTGTAATGTAAATATGGAATTAAATCAATAACACAAGTCCCACTAACTCTGTCAGGCACAATTCACTCCAACCTAATCATTCATAAACAATCATCTTTCGAGACAATTTTACCTTTTATAGTAACATTTCAGGGCGATGACCTTTCATCATCGTCTGACATAAGGTCATTGTCCTAACATTAACTCTGTTTCTCTCTGCACAGATGCTGCCTGACCTGCTGAGTATTTATAGCACTTTCTATTTTTATTTAAGGAGAAAGCGGTAATAAGAGGAGAGAGCAACAATGAGCCAGTGTGAGAGCAAAAGAGAAGAGGGAGAGAGAAGAGAAAGGGGAAACAGAGCCAGAGGGAGAGAACACTGAGCAGGTAAGAGGAATAAGGAGAGAGATAGAAGAGAAGAAAGAGGAAAGAGAGAGAGAGGAGAGGGGAGGACAAGAGAAAGGAAATAAAAACGAGAGAGGGAAGAGGAGAGGAGTGGAAAACAGAGAGAAGAGGGAGAAAAGAGGAGCAGAAGTAGAGAATAAAAAGAGAGGAAGCAAGATTCAGATGAGGGGAAAGGAAGAAAAGAGGACAGTGAGGGAAGGAAGAGAAATATGGAGCGAGGAGAGAAGGAAGAGGGGGGAGAGAGAAGATAGAGAGGGAGAGAGAGAGTAACAAAGGAGCAGTGTAGGTGTAGGCATTTCATTTGTGATCAGAAGGCCTACAATGTGAATAGACGAAGAACTTTAGAAAAAATGAATAATTTGTTTGTGGTGTTATGCAGGCTGTTCTACCACAGTCCATTAGCAGATCGCCATGCCCCCTGCACCTACCTCCAAAAGCAAGAAGATCCCAATCAATCTTTCCTCATGGATAATTCCCAGGAACTGAATAGCAGCAGTTGTTCCCACAACAGATGGAAATTCCTAGTGAGGTAACAGATTGTGGAAAGGGTTGCGCCCGGGATGTGGTGGTGGTGGGATGGGCGGTGGGGAGGGGGAGCTGTTGAGAACACATCAATATCTCCAATTGGCAACACTACATTCTGAAAGCATGGAGAATCCTGGTGGAAAACACAGCTGATCTAACAAAGGTTTGTGCAGTCCTGTCTGTACGTTAACAAAGGGTGGAATGTGACCTAGTATTAAATAGTATTAAAGCCAAGGAAGTGGCATACAAATTGGCCAGAAATAGCAGTGAACCTGGGGACTGGGAGAAATTTAGAACTCAGCAGAGGAGGACAAAGGGTTTGATTAGGGCAGGGAAAATAGAGTACGAGAGGAAGCTTGCAGGGAACATTAAGATGGACTGCGAAAGTTTCTAATAGATATGTAAAGAGAAAAAGGTTAGTAAAGACAAACGTAGGTCACCTGCAGTCAGAATCAGGGGAAGTCATAACGGGGAACAAAGAAATGGCGGACCAATTGAACAAGTACTTTGGTTCGGTATTCAATAAGAAGGACACAAACAACCTTCCGGATATAAAAGGGGTCAGAGGGTCTAGTAAGGAGGAGGAACTGAGGGAAATCCTTATTAGTCGGGAAATTGTATTGGGGAAATTGATGGGATTGAAGGCCGATAAATCCCCAGGGCCTGATGGACTGCATCCCAGAGTACTTAAGGAGGTGGCCTTGGAAATAGCGGATGCATTGACAGTCATTTTCCAACATTCCATTGACTCTGGATCAGTTTCTATCGAGTGGAGAGTAGCCAATGTAACCCCACTTTTTAAAAAAGGAGGGAGAGAGAAAACAGGGAATTATAGACCGGTCAGCCTGACATCGGTAGTGGGTAAAATGATGGAATCAATTATTAAGGATGTCATAGCAGCGCATTTGGAAAGAGGTGACATAATAGGTCCAAGTCAGCATGGATTTGTGAAAGGGAAATCATGCTTGACAAATCTTCTGGAATTTTTTGAGGGAGAACCAGTTGATGTGGTATATTTGGACTTTCAGAAGGCTTTCGATAAGGTCCCACACAAGAGATTAATGTGCAAAGTTAAAGCACATGGGATTGGGGGTAGTGTGCTGACATGGATTGCGAACTAGTTGGCAGAGAGGAAGCAAAGAGTAGGAGTAAATGGGTACTTTTCAGAATGGCAGGCAGTGACTAGTGGGGTACCACAAGGTTCTGTGCTGGGGCCCCAGCTGTTTACATTGTACATTAATGATTTAGACGAGGGGATTAAATGTAGTATCTCCAAATTTGCGGATGACACTAAGTTGGGTGGCAGTGTGAGCTGCAAGGAGGATGCTATGAGGCTGCAGAGTGACTTGGATAGGTTAGGTGAGTGGGCAAATGCATGGCAGATGAAGTATAATGTGGATAAATGTGAGGTTATCCACTTTGGTGGTAAAAACAGAGAGACAGACTATTATCTGAATGGTGACAGATTAGGAAAAGGGGAGGTGCAACGAGACCTGGGTGTCATGGTGCATCAGTCATTGAAGGTTGGCATGCAGGTACAGCAGGCGGTTAAGAAAGCAAATGGCATGTTGGCCTTCATAGCGAGGGGATTTGAGTACAGGGGCAGGAAGTGTTACTACAGTTGTACAGGGCCTTGGTGAGGCCACACCTGGAGTATTGTGTACAGTTTTGGTCTCCTAACATGAGGAAGGACATTCTTGCTATTGAGGGAGTGCAGCGAAGGTTCACCAGACTGATTTCCAGGATGGCGGGACTGACATATCAAGAAAAACTGGATCAACTGGGCTTGTATTCACTGGAGTTCAGAAGAATGAGAGGGGATCTCATAGAAACGTTTAAAATTCTGATGGGTTTAGACAGGTTAGATGCAGGAAGAATGTTCCCAATGTTGGGGAAGTCCAAAACCAGGGGTCACAGTCTAAGGATAAGGGGTAAGTCATTTAGGACCGAGATGAGGAGAAACTTCTTCACCCAGAGAGTGGTGAACCTGTGGAATTCTCTACCACAGAAAGTTTTTGAGGCCAATTCACTAAATATAATCATAAAGGAGTTAGATGTAGTCCTTACTACTAGGGGGATCAAGGGGTATGGCGAGAAAGCAGGAATGGGGTACTGAAGTTGCATGTTCAGCCATGAATTCATTGAATGGCGGTGCAGGCTCAAAGGGTTGAATGGCCTACTCCTGCACCTATTTTCTATGTTTCTATGTTTCAACTCGCCCAGTTCCTCCGCAGTTCTTCCCACAATGTTCATTGAAGTCTGAGTCATCACCCCAAGTACACGTTTCATTTAATGTTTGTTACAGTAGGCACATAGTTCCAGACAAGATACTGTTTTATTTCCTCCCTCTCGCAATGGTTTAGTTGGTAAGTGAATGGCCTGTTGTGGTATTGGGTCACACAAACCAGGATAATCACTGGTTCCATTCCTCATCAGTTAGTACTCTACAATTCACCTCCGCTCCCCAGAGCTGCTCTTGATCACTGTCCGGTAACTCATGCTGGTTCTGCGTTGCAAATTCTATGTAATTTATGTAAATTGAACAGTAACCCCTTCAAATAGTGAAACAAGAGCTGTAATCTCTGGGACTACAAATACACATAGAATACAATCTCACTTTAGCTGCAAAGTGCACACATGGCAGGAACTTTGCTAAAGTGCGATATCTACTCTTTGCATGACTTGGCAGTGCATAAATCTTTCCATCCCAGCTAGCCAGCAGCACCAGGAAGGATTTTTGAAAATGCAAAGCCTTCCATTATGGAGTTGCTGATGTAATGTTGTTTAAAACCAAAATAAATCTAGTTGTTTTATCTTTATCATTCAATGCTGAATTATTATTTTTTTATTTGTTCATGGGATGTGGGCGTCACTGGCAAGGCCAGCATCTACTGTCCATCCCTAATTGCCCTTGAGAAGATGGTGGTGAGCCACCTTCTTGAACTGCTGCAGTCCATGTGGTGAAGGTACTCCTACAGTGCTGTTAGGGCGTTCCAGGATTTTGACCCAGTGATGATGAAGGAACTGTGTACATTTCTAAGTCAGGATGGTGTGTGACTTGGAGGGGAACTTGCAGGTGATGGTGTTCCCATATGCCTGCTGCCCTTGTCCTTCTAGGTGGTAGAGGTCACAGGTTTGGGAGGCGCTGCCGAAGAAGCCTTGGCAAGTTGCTGCCGTGCATCTTCTAGATGGTACACACTACAGCCATGGTGCGTCGGTGGTGGAAGGAGTGAATGTTTTCGGTGGAAGATGGGGTGGAGGATGGGGAGCAAATCAAGTGAGCTGCTTTGTCCTGGATGGTGTCGAGCTTTTTGAGTGTTGTTGGAGCTGCACTCATCCAGGCAAGTGGAGAGTATTCCATCACACTCCTAACTCATGCCTTGTAGATGGTGGAAAAGCATTGGGGAGTCAGGAGATGAGATACTCACTGCAGAATACCCAGCCTCTGATCTGTTCTTGTTGTCACAGTATTTATGTGGCTGGTCCAGTTAAATTTCTGGTCAATGGTGACCCCCAGGATATTGATGGTGGGGATTTGAAGATGGTAATGCCGTTAAAAGTTAAGGGGTTGTGGTTAGACTCTTGTTTATTGTAGATAGTCATTGTCTGGCACTTGTGTAGCACGAATATTACGTGCCACTTATCAGCCCAAGCCTGAATGCTATCCAGGTCTTGCTGCATGCGGGCATGGACTGCTTCATTATCTGAGGAGTTGTGAATGGCACTGAACAATGTGCAGCCCTCAGTGAACTTCCCAACTTCTGACCTTATGATGGAGGGATCGTCATTGATGAAGCAGTTGAAGATGATTTGGCCTCGGACACTGTCCTGAGGATCTGGATGAAGGGAGGCCCGGACGTCGCCGATGGGTGAAGGGAGGCCCGGACGTCTCCGATGGGTGAAGGGAGGCCCGGACATTGCCGATGGGTAAAGGGAGGCCTGGAGGGAAGGCTCGCGCATGAGGTAAGCCCAAACCTGTTTCCAACGACGACTGGGCCTCTCTTCATCCAACGACAACCAGGCCTCCCTTCATCCAATGACGACCAGGCCTCCATTCATCCAACGACGACCGGGCCTCCCTTCATCCAACGACGCTATGAGGTCCAGTCCGTGGTGTGCACAATGGCTGTGGTCACTCTAATCTCCCCTCTTTCCACAAAATGAGCCTCTGACCTTCCCAATGCCTGCCCCCAGCCAGGCCTCGGATCTCTTACCATCTCACTAAAGGGCGCTGCTCAGCACCAAGCTTACAGTCCATATCTCGCCGTAGTCAATTAGGCTCATACAGCAGTGCCTGGTCTCCAGTCGTCTTGGACTCCCTGACCACTGGACCAAGACCTTGCTCAGCTAAGCCCGTGTGGTAGCCGGTGTGCAATGGCCACCCATGTTAAAAGAACTCACGCACAGGCATCTTCCACCCTTCAATATGAAGTTCGGGACCTGGAACGTCAGGACCCTCATGGACCGCCTGAGGATCTCCTGTAGCGATGTCCTGTGGCTGTGATGATTGACCTCCAACAACCACAACCAAATTCCTTTGGGCTAGGTATGATTCCGGTCAATGGAAAGTTTTCCCCCTGATTTCCATTGATCAGTTTTACTTGGGCTCCTTGATGCCACACTAGGTCAAATGCTGCCTTGATGTCAAGAGCAGTCACCCTCTCCTCACCTCTAGAATTCAGCTGTTTTGTTTATGTTTTGTCCAAGGCTGTAATGAGATCTGGAGGCGAGTAGTCCTGGCTCCGCCCAAACTGGAAGCCCAACAACATGTTATAATGTTGTTAGGCTTCATAACAAACCTAACAATATGAGGAATTTCTTCAGGAAATCATCTTCAGAATTTTATTTGGCACAAAGAATTTAGATTGCTTTCCTGGAATTATCTACTACCCCAACCCAACAGACTCTCTCATACTGGTCCCGACATCTTCTAGGGTCTATTTGCTGTAACCCAATCTCCAAAAGCTCTAAAAACTGTCTTGTCAATCCATAAGCATTTTCATATTTTCTAAGTTTTTGAATAGTTAGCTCAGCAATTGATTGTGAAACACTATAAAAAAAATTGGTAGAACCTCATTGTAAATGATAACCCACTTATGACTTCTTTATCTAAGTATTATTCAATTGAGTTCACTCAATTTATTATCATATCCATTCATTATTGAATTATTGGAAGAAACTTGTAAAGCTATAATATATCCACACAGGTCCTTCTTAAAAAATTACCAAGTTCAAATTTCAGTTTTTACCTTGAAGGGTTGATTTCCCAAGTGTCTGTTCCTGGTACAGGTACAGAGCTTCACCCACCAGCAGCGCAAATCAGGAAATCACAGGTGTGCTCCATAAGAATTTCCATCCATTAATATTCAGGTTAAACAGTTCTCTGAAACTTAAGTTTGTTTTAATAGTTATAAAATTGTCAATGTTAGATAAATAACTAAGCTATTTTCCTGGGCAATTGCCACTGACTATGTTCTGTGAAGTTCCCCCTGTTGAAAACGTAGAGAAGAAAACTTGTCACCTTTTTGCTAAAACCATCAATTAAAGGAATTTCCCCATCCTTTGGAGTCTACTTCTGACTGATTCCTACTGCTCAACGCTCCAGTTCACTGGCTGACGAGTAACTCTTGCATATCCAATGGAAGTATTGGAAACCTGCCGTGCAATACCATTGGCTGGCAATAATAAAGTCACATGGCTTATAATGTGAAGAAATGTGAAGTTACTCAATTTGGTAGGAACAATAGAAAAACAGAATATTTTTAAATGCTGAGAAACTATTAAATGTTTGTGTTCAGAGCAATTTAGGTATCCTCGTACAGGAAACACAGAAAGTTAGCAGGCACGTACAACAAGCAATTAGGAAGGCAACTGGCATGTTGGCCTTTATTGCAAGGGGGTTGGAATACAAGAGTAAGGAAGTCTTACGACAAGTGTACAGGGCTTTGGTGAGACCACACCTGGAAGGACATACTTGCCTTAGAGGAGGTGCAAAGAAAGGTGCAGAGTTCTGACGAAGGGTCGTCGACCTGAAGCGTTAACTCTGTTTTTCTCTCCACAGATGCTGCCTGAGCCGCTGAGATTTCCAGCATTTTCTGTTTTTATTTCAGATTCGAGCATCTGGAGTATTTTGCTTTTGTTTTCACTAGATTGATCCCTGGGATGACAGGGTTGTCCTATGAGGAGAGATTGAATAGATTGGGCCTATACTCTATGGAGTTTGGAAAAATGAGAGGTGATCTCATTGAAAAATACAAAGTAGGATCAAGGAAAAAAGGGAGGCATATGACAAATACCGAGGGCTCAAAGCTGCAGAAATCCTAGAGGAGTATAGAAAGTGCAGGGGTGAAATTATAAAAAGGAAATTAGGAAAGCAAAGAGAGCCTGAAAAATATTTGGCAAGCAAAATCAAGGAAAACCCAAAGATGTTTTAGAACTACATTAGAAGCAAAAATCTACATTAGACACAAAATCAAGAAAGTGTAAGACCTATTAGAGACCTTAAAGGTAATCTGTGCATGGAGGTGGAAAAAGTGGGTATGGTCCTTAATGAATATTTTGTGTCTGTTTTCACAAAAGAGAGGGGCAATGAAGACATTGCAAATAGGGAGGAGGAGTGCAAAATATTAGATGAAATAAACATAGTGAGAGAGGAAGTATTAAGGGAATTAGCAGCTTTGAAAGTGGCTAAATCCCCAGGCCCAGATGAAATGTATTCCAGGGTGTCAAGATAAGTAAAATAGGAAATAGCAGGGGCTCTGGCCATCATTTTCCAATCCTCTCTGGCTACAGATGTGGTGCTGGAGGACTGGAGGATTGCTAATGTTATACCTTTGTTTAAGAAGGGAGAAAGGGATAGACCAAGTAATTACAGGCCAGTCAACCTAACCTCAGTGATGGGAAAATTACTGGAGAAAATTCTGAGGGACAGGATAAATCTTCATTTAGAAAGATATGGTTTAATCAAGGAGAGTCAGCATGGATTTATTAAGGGAAGGTCATGTCTGACAAATTTGATTGAATTTTTTGAGGTAACAAGGAGGATCGATGAAGGTAGTGCATTTGATGAAGTCTAAGTGGATTTTAGCAAGGCTTTTGATAAAGGCCCACATGGCAGATTGGTCACAAAAGTAAAAATCCATGGGACACAAGGCAAAGTGGCAAGTTGGATCCAAAATTAGCTCAGAGGCAGGAAGCAAAGGGTAATGGTTGAAGGGTGTTTTTGTGATGGAAGGTTGTTTGCAGTGGAGTTCCGCAGGGCTCAGTACTAAGTCTGAATTTCAAATTCAGATGAAGGGTGAGAAAGTTGGATCTCTAACCAGCGTACTAAGCTTAAATAAAGGAGACTATGAAGGTATGAGGGCAGAGTTGGCTAAAGTGGACTTGGAAAATAGATTAAAGTGTAGGACGTTTGATGAACAGTGGTGTACATTTAAGCAGATATTTCACAACTCTCAAGAAAAATATATTCCAGTGAGGAAGAAAAGGTGTCAGAAAAAAGGTAGACATCTGTGGCTAACTAAAGAAATAAAGGACAGTATCCAATTAAAAACAAGGGCATACAAAGTGGCCAAAACTAGTGGGAGGACAGAAGATTGGGAAGCTTTTAAAAGCCAGCAAAGAATGATTAAAAAAATGATTAAGAAAGGGAAGATAGACTATGGGATCAATTTTCCCCAAAGCATTTTTTGGCGTACTTGAAGAGTTACGCCCGATTCTTTATGGCCCGAGGATGCCAAAACAAATGTATTGTAAGTTTCCCCTTTGGATCTCTTTATTTTGGCGTGGCCTAACACGAGGGGGGTGGAGCCTTGATCTGCGCCAAAAAGATTTGGCTGCCATGGTAACCTGTGAGTTCTCCTGCCTGCAAGTGAGTTCTGTCAGTTCTCCTGCATGCATTCTGTGACTTCTCCTGCCTGCCGGTGCGATCTCTGGCATTCTCCTGCTTGCCGGTGAGTTCTGTCAGTTCTCCTGCCCGCCCCTAGCCGTGGCCAAGTGGCCTCCCAGTCCGCTCCCCCGCCCCAAGCCCAGGCCGAGTTGTCTCCTCCCTCCCGGTCAAAGGCTTCCATCCATCCCCTCTCCCTCCCGCCACCCGCTTTCCCTCCCCCCACCTGTCTCTTCCTCCCCCATCTCTCTCACCTTTCCTGCTGCAGCTGTCTGGGCATCTACTGCACTTACCTGCGCTGATTTCCTTACCTGTGCCGATTTCTTTAACTCTCCGCAAGGGTTTTCTCAAGTGGCCACATACACTGGCCTAAGTAGAAATGGAATAACTATTAGCTGGCCAAAGTTGCCGAAATGGGCAGAACTGGCGTAGGTAGCTGGTAATATCCGTTTTTGAGAAAAGAAAAGAAAAATAAAAAAAACATAACGAAGTGGTGCAAATTGATTGGGGAAACTGGGGATTTTTAAGTTAGCCCAGAAAAAGCAGCCTACTCCAAAAAAAACAGCAACTCCTGAGGAAAATTGAGCCCTATGAAAGTAAACTAGCACGAAATATAAAAACAGATAGGAAGAGTTTCTATACATAGAAACATAGAAAATAGGTGCAGGAGTAGGCCATTCGGCCCTTCGAGCCTGCGCCACCATTCAATATGATCATGGCTGATCATTCACCTCAGTACCCCTTTCCCGCTTTCTCTCCATTCGCCTTGATCCCTTTAGCCGTAAGTATCACATCTAACTCCCTCGAATATATCCAATGAACTCGCATCAACAACTCTCTGCGGCAGGGAATTCCACAGGTTAACAACTCTCTGAGTGAAGAAGTTTCTCCTCATCTCAGTCCTAAATGGCCTACCTCTTATTCTAAGACTATGCCCCCTGGTTCAGGACTTTCCCAACATCGGGAACATTCTTCCCGCATCTAGCCTGTCCCGTCCCGTCAGAATCTTATACGTTGCTATGAGATCCCCTCTCATCCTTCTAAACACCAGTGTATAAAGGCCCAGTTGATCCAGTCTCTCCTCATATGTCAGTCCAGCCATCCCTGGAATCAGTCTGGTGAACCTTCGCTGCACTCCCTCAATAGCAAGAATGTCCTTCCTCAGATTAGGAGACCAAAACTGAACACAATATTCCAGGTGAGGCCTCACCAAGGCCCTGTACAACTGCAGTAAGACCTCCCTGCTTCTATACTCAAATCCCCTAGCTATGAAGGCCAACATGCCATTTGCCTTCTTCACCGCCTGCTGTACCTGCATGCCAACTTTCAATGATAGGTATATAAAAAGGAAAAGAGTGGCTAAAGTAAATGTTGGTCCCTTCGAGGACGAGACCAGGGAATTAATAATGGGGAACATAGAGATGGCAGAAACTCTGAACAAATATTTTGTATCAGTCTTTACAGTAGAGGACACTAACAATATTCCAACAGTGGATAGTCAAGGGGCTATGGGGAGGAGGAACTTAACACAATCACAATCATTAAGGAGGTGGTACTCAATAAGATAATGGGCACCAAGGCAGATAAATCCCCTGGACCTAATGGTTTGCATCCTAGGGTCTTAAGAGAAGTAGCGGCAGGGATTGTGGATGCATTGGTTGTAATTTACCAAAATTCCCTGGATTCTGGGGAGGTCCCAGCAGATTGGAAAACTGCAAATGTAACACCCCTATTTAAAAAAGGAGGCAAACAAAAAGCAGGAAACTATAGACCAGTTAGCCTAACATCTGTGGTTGGGAAAATGTTGAAGTCCATTATTAAAGAAGCAGCAGCAGGACATTTGGAAAAGCAAAATTTGGTCAGGCAGAGTCCGCATGGATTTATGATGGGAAAATCATGTTTGACAAATTTTCTGGAGTTCTTTGAGGATGTAACGAACAGGGTGGATAAAGGGGAACTAGTGGATTTGGTTTATTTGGACTACCAGAAGGCATTTGACAAGATGCCACATAAAAGGTTACTGCATAAGATAAAAGTTCACGGGGTTAGGGGTAATATATTAGCATGGATAGAGGACTGGCTAACTCACAGAAAACAGAGAGTCGGGATAAATGGTTAATTCTCTGGTTGGCAATCAGTAACTAGTGGGGTGTCACAGGGATCAGTGCTGGGATCCCAACTATTTACAATCTATATTAATGATTTGGAAGAAGGGACTGAGTGTAACGTAGCCAAGTTTGCTGACGATACAAAGATGGGAGGAAAAGCAATGTGTGAAGAGGATACAAAAAATCTGCAAAAGGACATAGACAGGCTAAATGACTGGACAAAAATTAGGCAGATGGAGTATAATGTTTGTTAGTGAAAATAAATTCACATAGACTCTGGTAAAGGAAGAGAGACAACTTTATTGCTAACAGAGCTCTGGGAGAAGAGTTGAGGCCCCGCAAACTGCGAATCACCTTCTCCCCGAGTGCCTTGTGCCGCGGGGTTATAAGCAGTTGACAGGGGGCGGAATACACTCATTTAAATTTATTTACATACAACCAATCAATCCATATGGCAATGCAATTCATTTACATACAACTTTTTAGGCCTAGTGAAACCTGATAGCATGGCGCGAGTTTGGGGGCCCTTCCTCTGTATCTACTTTTGTGGTTAGTTATTCTGTTGCAAAGCTTTCTATGAAACAGTGGCCTGCACCTGGCCAGGAGTCATTTGTTGCTGCAGAGTTCATATCAGGGACAGCAGATAGGCTTCTTGGTACAAAGTTAATTTAGTGGTGGCTTACCCCATCCTGCTTTGCGATGTACGAAAATCTACTCCAACAATGATGGAAAGTGTGAGATCAAAAATAAAAGAGCAAAATATTATTTAAATGGAGAAAGATTGCAAAGTGCTGCAGTACAGCGGGACCTGGGAATACTTGTGCATGAAATATAAAAGGATAGTATGCAGGTACAGCAAGTGATCAGGAAGGCCAATGGAATCTTGGCATTTATTGCAAAGGGGATGGAGTATAAAAGCAGGGAAGTCTTAATACAGTTATACAGGATATTGGTGATGATATGTCCTTACTATACAGTATGAATGCACACGAGGCCCATACTTGAGAGAAGGTCACTCTGTGACCAGTTACCTTTATTACCGAGACCTCAAGTTATGAAGGTGGGTGGAGCTTCCCCTTTTATACCTGAAAGTCCAGGTTAGGAGTGTTTCCCACAAGTTCACCCCTTTGTGGTCAATGTTCTCAAGGTGTACAACTTAGGTCAGCTTATACATGGGTTACAATGATAGTTGAATACATGACATCACCTCCACCCCAAAGTCTTATTGGAATCACAGGTTAAGTCTCTCTGGTGGTTTACGTTTCCTTGTAGAGCGCTTGAGTTGGGGCTCCGGTTGTTGGGCGCTGGCCTGAGTGTCTGCTGTTTGCGGTGCCTCAGGCCTGTCCGGACTGCCCACAGTGACTGGGCTCTCCTCCACTTGGTTCCAGTGTTTGATCACCTGTGGTGCAGTAAACTCTACGTCGTGTTCTTCCTCTGCTTCTTCTATGGGGTTGCTGAACCTCCTTTTAGCTTGATCCACGTGTTTGCGGGAGATTTGTCCATGGTAAGGTTAACTACCAAAACCCTATTCCCCTCTTTGGCAATCACAGTGCCTGCAAGCCATTTGGGCCCTGCAGCATAATTAAGGACAAAAACAGGGTCATTAACATCAATATATCGCGCCCTCGCATTCCTATCATGGTAGTCACGTTGTGACTAATGCCTGCTCTCAACAATTTCTTTCATAGTAGGGTGTATAAGGGATAACCTGGTTTTGAGCGTCCTTTTCATTAGCAGCTCTGCGGGTGGAACCCCTGTGAGCGAGTGTGGTCGGGATCTATTGGCCAACAGGAGGCATGATAAGTGGCTTTGTAGGGAACCCGCTTGGATTCTGAGCATCCCCTGTTTGATTATCTGCATTGCTCATTCCGCCTGGCCGTTTGAGGCCGGGTTGAATGGTGCCGTTCTGACATGGTTGATTCCATTGCCTTCCATGAAGTCCTGGAATTCAGTGCTTGTGAAGCACGGGCCATTGTCGCTGACCAAGACGTCCGGTAGACCATGGGCGGTGAACATTGCCCGTAGACTTTCTAATGTGGCAGAGGATGTGCTTGAATTTAAAATGGCGCACTCAATCCATTTGGAGTAGGCATCTACCACAACCAAAAACATTTTTCCCATGAAAGGACCTGCGTAGTCCATATGGATGCTTGACCATGGCTTGGCGGGCCAGGACCAGGGGCTGAGGGGGGCTTCCCTGGGTGTGTTGCCCAGCTGAGCACACGTGTTACACTTGCGAACACAGAGTTCCAGGTCTGCATCTATCCCTGGCCACCAAACGTGTGACCTGGCAATTGCCTTCATCATGACAATGCCCGGGTGCTCATTGTGAAGTTCTCTGATAAACACCTCTCTGCCCATCTGGGGCATGACTACTCGGTTTCCCCACAGTAGGCAATCAGCCTGAATCGAGAGTTCATCCTTGCGCCTATGAAACAGTTTAAATTCGTCAAGGCATGCCCCGTACGTGGCTGTCAAGTCTCCATTCAGAACACATTTCTTAACTAAAAACAGTAGCGGGTCTTTATTTGTCTAGACTTTAATCTAACAGGCTGTCACAGGTGAGCCTTCGCTTTCAAAAGCTTCAACAGCCATGATCATCTCAGCATCATGCTCAGTTGCCCCTCAGTGGTGGCTAGTGGGAGCTTGCTGAGTGCATCGGCGCAGTTTTCAGTGCCCGGTCTGTGCCGAATTGTGTAGTCATAGGCGGCTAACGTAAGTGCCCACCTCTGTATGCGGGCTGATGCATTCACATTTATTGCCTTGTTGTCGGCCAAAAGGAACGTTAGGGGTTTGTGATCTGTCTCCAGCTCAAATTTCCTGCCAAACAGGTACTGGTGCATTTTTTTTACTGCATATACACATGCTAGCGCTTCCTTTTCTACCATCCCGTAGCCCCTTTCTGTCTGGGACAGACTTCTGGAGGCATAAGCTACCAGCTGTAACTGACCATTGGCATTCACATGCTGCAACACACACCCAACCCCATAGGACGACGCATCGCATGTTAACACAAGTTTCTTACATGGGTCGTATAACGTTAACAATTTGTTGGAGCATAAACAAATTGCGTGCTCTTTCCCCCCAGACCCAATCGCAACCTTTGCAAAGGAGCACGTGTAGTGGCTCTAACAGCGTGCTTAATTTGGGAAGTAAGTTACCAAAATAGTTCAGGAGCCTCAGGAACGAACGCAGCTCCGTCGTATTACGGGGTCTGGGTACTCTCTGGATCGTTTCCGTTTTGGACGCAGTAGGTCTGATCCCATCTGCTACTACCCTCCTCCCCAGGAATTCTACCTCTGGAGCTAAGAAGATGCACCACCTTTTTCAGTCACAGCCCTACCCAGTCCAGTCTGCGTAGCACCTCCTCCAGGTTGTGGAGGTGTTCTTCAGTATCGCGACCCGTGATGAGGATGTCGTCTTGAAAAACCACCGTCCTTGGAATCGACTTGAGGAGGCTTTCCATATTTCACTGAAAGATCGCGGCAGCCGAACGATTCCCAAATGGACATCTGTTATACTCAAACAACCCCTTGTGTGTCGTGATGGTGGTCAGCTTCTTCGATTCACTCACCAGCTCCTGGTCATGTAAGCTGAGGTCAGGTCCAATTTTGAAAAACGTTTGCCACTGGATAGCGTCGCAAAGAGATCCTCCACTCTCGGTAGCGGGTACTGGTCTTGGAGTGACACCCGATTGATGGTGGTCTTGTAATCGCCACATATCCTGACCGACCCATCCGCCTTGAGCACCGGAACGACCGGGCTTGCCCAGTCACTGAATTCGACTGGCGAGATTATGCCTTCCCTCAACAGGCGGTCCAATTCGCATTCTATCTTTTCCCACATCACGTATGGCACCACTCTGGCCTTGTGGTGTACTGGCCTGGCGTCCGGGTTTATGTGGATCACCACCTTGGCCCCCATGAAAGTGCCGATGCCTGGTTGAAATAATGAGTCAAATTTGTCCAGGACCTGTGAGCATGATACTTGTTCCACAGAAGAAATTGCATTGACATCGCCTCATTTCCAGTTCATGGCAGCCAGCCAACTCCTCCCCAGTAGTGCGGGACCATCCCCCGAGATATCCAGAGTGGCAACCTGTTCTCCGAATCTTTGTGGGTCACGACTACCGGGCGATGCCCAGCACCGGAATGATCTCTTTTGTATATGTCCGTAGCTGTGCGTCAATCGGCAATAATTTTGGCCTCCTGGCCTTAGACACCCACAACCATTCGAACTGTTTGATACTTATCAGGGACTGGCTGGCCCCCATGTCTAGCTCCATTAATACTGGGATGCCATTGAGGAGCACTTTCATCATTATCGGTGGCGTCCTGGTATATGAACTGTATATGTGCTTCACATGAACTCGCTGTACTTCAGCTTCCAGCGATTTCCACCAGTATTCATTTGGCCTCGTAGGGCTTACATCGGGCGCGTCCTCCTCGTACATCAACCTGGCTGCAGGCTTCCTGCACATACGCGCCAAGTGACCGCTGACGTTGCAGTTTCTGCAGGTATATTGCTGATACCTGCAAGCTCTGGCTGGGTGTTTGCCTCCACACCTCCAGCATGAGCTGGAGGCCCCATTATTGGAAACAAAAGGTCCATTACCAGTCGATCATCTCTGATTGTCTCTGTAACTGTCCTCAAGCGCACCATTAACAGGTGTTGATGGCCCCATTACTGGCCGCATTGTCCATTGTGATGGCATGAATCGCCGTTCAGCTAGACATTGTCTCTGTTGAATTTCTCCTTTGGGTTCGAGTACATGCTGGGGCATGTCCGATTGCCCTTGTCTGCCTCGAGAACTGTGTGTCGTGTTAACAATATTGACTCCCTAGTCGTTTGCCGCATTTGAGCCAAGATTTTTGTCATACATCATTCTGGTCTCTTCCACCCCTGAGATAAATGTCTGGGCTATCAGAGCCGCCGCTGCCAAGGTCAAGTCTTTGGTCTCAATCAGTTTCCTGAAAACCCCAGCGTGCCCGATGCCCGCAATAAAAATGTCTCGCAGCATCTCCGCTCTGCATGCATCTGGGGACTTACATAAGGTCGCCAGTCGCCAGAGATCTGCCACGAAGTCTGGAACGCTTTGCCCTTTTCACCGCCGGTGCGTGTAAAACCGGTGTTTCACCATATGCATGCTGCTCGCCGGTTTAAGGTGTTCCCCAATCAACTTACTAAGCTCTTCGAACGTCTTCTCTGCCGGCTTCTCTGGCGCTAGAAGGTCCTTCATCAGGGAGTACGTTCTGGATCCACAAACCGTCAGGAGATGAACCCTGCGTTTGTCAGCCGAATCATGTCCTAACCATTCCTTTCTGACAAAACTTTGCTGTAGTCTCTCAATAAAGTCATCCCAATCATCACCAGCACAGTACCTCCCTTCTGTGCTGCTCGTGGCCATGCTCGCGTGATTAAATCCTAGTTTCTCGTCGCCAATGATATGTCCTTACTATACAGTATAAATGCACACGAGACCCATACTTGAGAGAAGGTCACTCTGTGACAGTTACCTTTATTACCAAGACCTCAAGTGATGAAGGTGGGTGGAGCTTCCCCTTTTATACCTGAAAGTCCAGGTTAGGAGTGTCTCCCAAAGTTCACCCTCTTGTGGTAAATGTTCTCAAGGTGTACAACTTAGGTCAGCTTATACATGGATTACAATGATAGTTGAATACATGAGAGGTGAGGCCACACCTGGAATACTGCGTGCAGTTTTGCTTTCCATATTTACAAAAGGATATACTTGCTTTGGAGGCAGTTCAGAGAAGGTTCACTGAGTTGATTCCAGAGATGAGGGGTTTGACTTATGAGGAAAAATTGAGTAGGTTGGGCCTCTACTCATTGGAATTCGGAAGAATGAGAGATGATCTTATCGAAACGTATAAGATTATGAGGGGGCTTGACAAGATGGATGCAGAGAGGATGATTCCAACTGATAGGAGAGAGTAGAACTAGAGGGCATAATCTTAGAATAAGGGGCCGCTCATTTAAAACTGAGATGAGGAGAAATTTCTTCTCTCAGAGGGTTGTGAATCTGTGGAATTCGCTGCCTCAGAGAGCTGTGGAAGCTGGGACACTGAATAAATTTAAGACAGAAATAGACGGTTTCTTAAATGATAAGGGGAAAAGCAGTTATGGGGAGTGGGCAGGAAAGTGGACCTGAGTCCATGATCAGAACAGCCATGATCGTATTAAATGGCGGAGCAGGCTCTAGGGGCCATATGGCCTACTCCAGCTCCTATTTCTAATGTTCTTACGTTTTTATGTTCCTTGCTTATTGTGGTATATATCAATGATTTAGACTTGAATGTAGGGGATATGATTAATAAGTTTGCAGATGATACAAAAATTGGCTGTGTGGTTGAAAATGAAGAAAGCTGTAGACTGCAGGAAGATATCAATCAATTGGTCAGGTGGGCAAATGGAATTCAATCCTGAGAAGTGTGAGGTAATGCATTTAAGGAGGGCTTACAAGTCAAGGGAATACACATTAAATGGTAGGACAATGAGAAGTGTAGAGGAACAAAGGGACTTTGGAGTGCATGACCACAGATCCCTGAAGGTAGCAGGCCAGGGAGATAAGCTGGTTAAGAAGACATACAGAATCCTTGTCTTTATTAGCCGATGCATATAATACAAGAGCAGGGAGGTTATGATTGAACTGTATAAAACACTGGGCAGGCCACAGCTGTATACTGTGTGCAGTTCTGGTCATCACATTACAGGAAAGATGTGATTGCACTAGAGAGGGTACAGAGGAGGTTTATGAGGATGTTGCCTGGACTAAAGAATTTTAGCTATGAGGAAAGATTGGATAGGCTAGGTTTGTTTTCTTTGGAACAGAAGAGGCTGAGGGGAGACCTTTTGAGGTGTATAAAATTAGGAGGGGCCAAGATAGAGTGGATAGGAAGGATCTATTTCTCTTAGCAGAGGGATCAACAACCAGGGGGTAGAGATTTAAAGTCATTGGCAGGAGGTTTAGAGGGGATTTGAGGGGAAATTTCTTCGCCCAGAGGGTGGTGGGGGTCTGGAACTCTCTGCCTGAAAGGGTGGTAGAGGCAGAAACCCTCAGCACTTTTAAAAAAGTACTTGGATGTGCATTTAAATTACCATAACCTACAGGGCTACAGATCAAGAGCTGGAAAGTGGAAGTAGACTAGATAGCTCTTTGTCGGCCAGCGCGGACACGATGGGCCGAAATGGCTTCCTTCTATGCTGTAAATTTCTATGATTCTATGATTCTGTGATTCTATGTAAAGATACTGAGGCAGTTTGAGAGGGTAGATGCTGAGAGGTTGTGTCCCCTGGCTGGAGAGTCTAGAACTATAGGGCATAGTTTCAGGATAAGGTAGGCCATTTAAGACGGAGATGATGAGGAATTATTTCACTCCGAGGTTGTCAATCTTTGGAATTCTGTACCCCAATGGCTGTGGATGCTGTGTCATTGAGTATATTTAAGGCTGAGATAGATAGATAGATTTTTGGACTCGAGAGGAATCAAGGGATATGGGGATCGGGCAGGAAAGTGCAGTTGAGGTCAATGCTCAGCCATCATCTTATTGAATGGAAAAGCAGGCTCGAAGGGCCGTAAGGCCTACTCCTGCTCCTATTTCTTATGTTCTTATGGTCGACAGGAATCTGGCCAATCATAATTTAAGCCTGTCTGAGCAAATTACGACTGACTGCCATTTAATAGTTTTAAAGCTAATTTTAAAATTGGACCTCTGACAATCAAGTTCATATGAGCTTCCTGGGAATTGTAAACCCATTAGAATTTCAAGTATAATCGATCCTGAGTAATTGTTTCTAATGGGTTTAATGATCTTGTTATTGATTAGGTACTCGGGACTCACTGTAAAATTTATATTCGGTCATGATTTATTCATCATTAAATGTTTAATTTGAGTTTTGTACATACTCACCTGGTATTCAGAGACACTATTTTATTTATACCTTTTCAAGTGAGAGCGCTCAAATTCCAAGGGGCCGAAATTGGTGAAGGGCAAGGGCCGCCCAAGTGTCGCCCAAAAGACCGCCGATGGCCGCCGAGATACCTGACGGTACTCTAGGCGGGATTTTCGGCAAAAAGGTCCTTGAAAGAACGACTGGCAGCAAAAGAGGGACTTACACCGTCAATCTGGGTGGCAGCGGGCCGGAGCTCCCAATCTCGGCGGCAATAGTGCTTGCCGCCCAAGTGCCGCCGAGGATGGAGTAGGGCCCACAGAGGACTGAAGAGCTACAAATAAAAAGCATTAAAAAAAAACACCGGAAGACCTTCAGGGGACCCCATCAAGGTAAGTCACTATAAAGAAAATTTTAAAAAATTGTTTATTAACCTTTTTCTCAGCTCTTTATACTCACCGTCAGGGATAGACCAGCCTCCTCACAGTGGTCCAGCCCCACTCTGGCGCCGAATCCCGCTGACTTATTCCCTCACCAATCTGGCATCTTGGCAGGCAGGAGGGCAGTTGCGCCACTTGGCCATCCGCTGAAGTCAGCGGGTGGTTCCCGGCGGTTCTCCCCTCCCGCCCGCTCCAGACCAAATCGAAACTGGCACTGGCCGCAACTCGAGGAGAAATGTCGGCGGCAGTGGGCGGCAGTCGGCAGCAGTGGGTGGTAAGGCCATCAATTTCAGCCCCCAAGTCATTGAGATGCTATGCTGTTTCTCTTCATCCCTGAATTTGCTGATTTACTGGCAGTTCCATGGTTGCCGACAGCCCTCCAGTACTTCACCTAATTGCAATTCTTCATTGACAGTGAATGTCAATGGGTTATTCATTGATGGAAGTATCACAACTGAACCTGATCCTATTCTCCTCCAATGCCACACATGCACATTTCCCAGCAGGAGTCATTGGATAGTAACTAATGTCAGGAAACCCAGATAATTTTTACCCACCTCCAGCTCTGACTGAGTGTGAAGCAGAAATTAGGGACCTTCTAATCTGTTTCTCATCTACACTTTACTAACCAAACCATTGTGTTGCCCATCCCATGAAACTTCAAATATATCCATTATACATATTTAATAGCACTCGCTCAATCTTAGCTAATCTCAGTTATTGCACCTTAGACAGGAGCCGGAAAGAGTGCATGTGCGGGCATCAGCTGAGGATAAAATCATGCCTGGGCCTGCTGTGAAACAGCCTACCAACACTCACTGTCTATAACATAAGAACCTAAGAACAGAACAAGTAGGAGCAGGAGTAGGCCACCTGGCCCCTCGAGCTTGCTCTGCCGTTTAATAAGCTGGATACGTGGCTTGAGGAGTGGCGCAAGAGGGAGGGATTCAAATTCCTGGGACATTGGAACCGGTTCTGGGGGAGGTGGGACAAGTATAAACCGGACGGTCTGCACCTGGGCAGGATCGGAACCAATGTCCTAGGGGGAGTGTTTGCTAGTGCTGTTGGGGAGGGATTAAACTAATATGGCAGGGGGATGGGAACCTATGCAGGGAGACATAATAATTTCACCTGATTCTGACTGCAAGAGACCTACGTTTGTCTTCACTAATCATTTTCTCTTCACATATCTATAGAAGCTTTTGCAGTCAGTTTTTATGTTCCCTGCAAGCTTCCTCTCATACTCTATTTTCCCCCTCCTAATTAGACTCTTTGTCTTACTCTGCTGAACACATAGCTGCAAGACTCTTACGTCAGCAGCTCATAAATGAGCATTTTGATTGAAAGAACGTTGTTGTTATTTAGAAAGCTGCAACACTGCTGGGTGTGCAGCTCATACATCAATGTTGTGCATCACCTTGGTGACAGTTAAAGTTTAATTTGATTCAAATTAAGTTTAATTATACTCTTTCATGTTAAGGAATCACCAGTGTGTAACGGTGCAGCTATCTGAGACAATACGCAACAAGGTTATGTTAAATAAAAAACATTTAAGCAGAACATTTGTGTGAAATCATAATTATAACTATAAAAAACACCCCACCCCTACCCCCACCCTCCTCACAACAAATTGATCACATTTACATCATTCAAATGGTCAACATTTCCAGAAACACAGAACACAAATGCAAACCAACAAGGTAGCCCCCCTCACCCCTTCCCCCAACCCTCCCAACAAAACAGCACCAACAAGGTAAAAATATGCCCAAGACAACACCTGCAACCATGCACCTCACTTTCCTTTCCCCCCCACTTTTTCTCCCCACCTCTACCCCTTCTCCTTTCCCTCATGACTCCAAGCCGCCTGGCCAAGGAGCACCTCAGGCGGTGCTTTATTGGGGGGGATGACGGCAGAACCACTGCTTGGACGGATACGGGACGTGGGAACGTGCTCCGAGCCAGAAACAAGATCTTCCTCCTGGCTCTCATGTGTCATTGGCAATGGGGTTGCGGCACCTTGGAGTGCAGTGCCCACTGGGAGGCCTCTGCCACCACTGTTCCAGGCTATCAGCTACAGGGCCTCTACCATCCGCGGCATGAACTCCGTCATAGTGGCGGATATGCTGGCCAGCTGGTGTGATATGCCCCCCATTGTCTGGAGGATCTGCTGATCTATGTCAACACACCTCCTGGACAAGTCTACCATGCCCCCGCTCAGATCTGCCGCTCGTGGAGCAGACCTGCCGCGCCGAACCAACCTCTGCTTGATCAGCGCCGTCCAGGAGGCACCAAGGGTGCCCTGTGGCAATGCGTTTGAGCCCGGTACCTCCACAGTGGAGGTGGAAATGGCCGCAGGAGCTCTGGATGTCATCAGTGTTGAATGGATTATGGAGTTTGGCGATGCGGGCTCCTCAAAGTCGACACTGTCACCCGTTGAGAAGGGACCCAGCAGATCCTCGGGTTAGAATCGGGGTTGTTCAGTACCAGATGGAGGATCGTCCGGCAAGTCCGTCCCCACGCCCCCAGCTTCTGGACTCGATGTTCTTGCATGGGGCCGCGCTGCTGGCTGAGCTGCAAAACATAAAGGAGTTTATTAGAGGAGAAGCGGGTGTTAGGGTCACAAGGTGACTCCAGCCCTACACACAGCATATGCACGACGAAAGCACCACCGCTATCAAAATCATCCCAGACATCGCATTTCATGACCATCACCAAATCCTGCATTGCAATGATTCTCATGAGGCCATCATTATTTAGAGAACACTTTTATGATTCATCTATCATATATTATTGGTCAGATATGAGTGGGTGTGGCATCTATTGAATTTACATCACGCAATGGTATATACTTTATTCACGTATGTTCACATCAGGTTCTGCAGCTGCATACGTGGCCGACCGGGGGTGGCTCCCCGATAGCGGTCTCGCGATGTCACTGTCGAAACACCCGAATTCCCGAACAACGATAGCAGTACAGCGTTCTGGTCTATCGCTGTTGGGGTTGTCCATGAGGGTCCTGACCTTCCAGGTCTCAAACTTCATCTTAAAGTGTGGAAGGTGCCTGTGCGTGATTTCTTTTAACGTGGTGTGGCCATTGCACACCAGCTACCGCATGGTCTTGGTCCAATGGCAAAGGGATCCAAAACAACTGGAGACCAGGCTCTGCTGCATGGGCCTAGTTCATTCACACACACACACACACACACACACACATACTCCTACTGTCCACCTTCTTCCTTCCTGCAGGGCCTCAATCCCTGGGTTTCATAGGACGCAATGGCCGAATCTGCGCTGCTCCTGGGCCATGACCCCACTGTTGGTCTGCGCTATGCCGCTCCTGGGCCACGACCCCGCTGCTGTCCTCTGACCTCCCACTGTCTTCCGACCACTGGGCTCTCGCTGTCCTCCGACCTCCCGCTGTCCTCCGACCGACCGCTGTCCTCCGACCTCCCGCTGTCCTCCGATCTCTAGGCTCTCGCTGCCCTCCGACCTCTGGGCGCCGGCCCCGCCGCTGGGCTCCACCTGGCACCAAGAGTCGCAAACCAATCCACTACCTGGGATTGTCGCCCGCTATGCCTTTGTCGCACTCTCGAGCTGGCTCGCGCTGCTCCCTGCGATTACTGGCTCCAGTCCTGCTGGTTCCACCCAGGTCAGGTCTGCCGACGCTTCTGGTAGTGCCCCAAGAGAGGCCTCCCTGCAGAAAAAAAAAAATCAGAACAAAAAACACAAAAACATTCCCGATACATTACTCACCCCAAATAAAGTTAAATCGCAAAAAAAAATATATCAATCACACTTACCTCATGCAGTCATTCCTTCCCTTAGCTCCCCAAGGCAGCTCTGCACGCCAGCTTTCTCTGGCTGGTTCACTACAGGGCGCTACGGGTGCAATCCAAACCAAATTTTGCTTCTGTGTCGATACCGTTGGCATTGCACACCAGCATGGCACTCCTGGGCTGGTGTACCGGCCGCCAGTACCGGCACACTGAATTTGCCGAGCAGGGCTCATGTCGACACTCGTGGCTGCAAATCGTTTAGTGCCTCTGTAGCACCCCTCATGAGGGGCGCTATCCAACCTAATTTCTCCCCCTAAGTGTTAGAATGACGATACCCACGAGTGGTTTAGTTTTCGGGTAATAAACATGGGTAGCAGAGATCCATTAGGAACAGATAGCAGTTGGTGCAGCTTTTTCTTCAGAGGCTAGCAAATGTTAAGTCAGGAAGTCTTACGCAGGGGGATAGTTTTGAGGTAAATAATTTCAAACTGTTTACATGAACGTTCTGTTTTCAAAGGGTTTGGGAATAGATGTGTCATACCTATCTATGACATTTTCCTTTGATGTAGTCAAAATATGGTTTGTAAAGGATTATTATGGTTTTCAACAGTATCTCAAAGGGTTTGAAATGGAACTTGTAACTGAAAAGCCACTCTCTGTATACAGCTATAGGTCGATCACCTTTTTGCTGTGTATCAATAAAGTCTGTATCATATACTCCACTATGAAGTCTCGTGCTTACTCAAAACGTGTTGTTGTGAACCAGGGGAGAAAGGAGGTTGACTGCTAACAATGCCCATTGTGAAAACCATTCCACCTGCTTAGTTCTTCTGAGTACGTGGGGGTGGGGTGGGGGAGATCCAAAACAATTCCAGCGCACATATACCGACAGCATGTTGTTAAGTATAGTGCAGCTCTTGGTAAAAAAAAAATTCATTTATGAAAATCGCAAGCAAGCACCAGAAATCTCAATTATGGCCAAATCCGAAGACTTTGGGCTGCACTGCACCTAGATTTTTGGAGGTAACTCTGCACTAGTGCATTGCTAGCATAAGTTCAGGAAACTTGTGTGAGCTGCTCCTTTGCATAGGGGCAGGGCTACATAAATGACCCACACATCACGTAAATGCAATCCAGGAAATTCCACCAGAATCATTAAACAATCAAGGAAATTTGCATGTACTGAAGTTTCTGCATAAAACCAGCAAAAATCAGTTGCATACAAGTTTACTCAGGGAAAAAAACAGTGTAAGGTCAATTCCCTGTTAATGAGAGCACGCACAATTTGACTGCCGCACAGGCCTGCCGCTGCCTTTCCGTGCCGAGGGCTACAAGAGACAGGTTGGTGGGGGGAAGAGTTTTGATGAAGGCACGGGAGGGGAAGTCTTTTGATCCAGCGGGTGGGGGGGGGGGGAGGGGAAGAGTTTTGATCCAGCGGGGGTGGGGGAGGAGGGGAAGGGAGAAAAGAATCTTCAAAGATTTTCCAGTACTTTAATATCTGACTATCTTTAGTAAAAATATACTCAGTTTAATCAGGTTGATAGCGCTTACACCCTGTCCAGTCTGGCTGCTTGGGATTTTTTTAAAAACTAGCATTCCTATCAAAGTGTGTTAAAAAGACAAGCCTGAAGGCTCTGTGCCTCAATGCGAGGAGTATTCGTAATAAAGTGGACGAATTAACTGCGCAGGCAGCTATTAATGAATATGATATAATTGGGATTAGGGAGACGTGACTCCAGGGTGACCAAGGCTGGGAACTCAACATCCTGGGGCATTCAACATTCAGGAAGGATAAACAGAAAGGAAGGGGTAGCGTTGCTGGTTAAAGAGGAAATTAACTCAATAGTAAGGAAGGACATTAGCTTGGATGATGTGGAATCTGTAAGGGTGGAGATGCGGAATATCAAAGGGCTGAAAATGCTATTGGGAATTGTGTACAGACCACCAAACAGAAGTAATGAGGTTGGGGACAGCATCAAACAAGAAATTAGGGATGCGTGCAATAAACGTACAGCAGTTATCATGGGTGACTTTAATCTACATATAGATTGGGCTAACCAAACTGGTAGCAATACGGTGGAGGAGGATTTCCTGGAGTGTATTAGGGATGGCTTTCTGGATCAATATGTCTAGAAAGCCATCCCTAATTAGCAATCTTGTTGTGCGAGGCCCCTTGGGGAAGTGTGACCATAATATGGTAGAATTCTTTATTAAGATGGAGAGTGACACAGTTAATTGGTCTAGAGAGTAGGATCCTGAACTTAAGGAAAGGTAACTTTGATGGTTTGAGGCGTGAATTGGCTAGAATAGATTGGCAAATGATACTTAATGGGTTGGCAGTGGATAAGCAATGGCAGACATTTAAAGATCACATGGATGAACTTCAACAATTGTACATCCCTGTCTGGAGTAAAAATAAAACAGGGAAGGTGGCTCAACCGTGGCTAACAAGGGAAATTAGGGATAGTGTTAAATCCAAGGAAGAGGCATATAAATTGGCCAGAAAAAGCAGCAAATCTGAGGACTGGGAGAAATTTAGAATTCAGCAGAGGAGGACAAAGGGTTTAATTAGGAGGGGGAAAATAGAGTATGAGAGGAAGCTTGCTGGGAACATAAAAACTGACTGCAAAAGTTTCTATAGATATGTGAAGAGAAAAAGATTAGTGAAGACAAACGTACGTCCCTTGCAGTCAGAATCAGGTGAATTATTATGCGGAACAAAGAAATGGCTGACCAATTGAACAAATACTTTGGTTCTGTCTTCATGAAGGAAGACACAAATAAGCTTCCGGATGTACTAGGGGACCGAGGGTCTAGCGAGAAGGAAGAACTGAAGGAAATCCTTATTAGTCAGGAAATTGTGTTAGGGAAATTGATGGGATTGAAGGCCGATAAATCCCCAGGGCCTGATAGTCTGCAATCCAGAGTACTTAAGGAAGTGGCCCTAGAAATAGTGGATGCATTGGTAATCATTTTCCAAAGTCTATCGACTCTGGATCAGTTCCTATGGACTGGAGGGTAGCTAATGTAACACCACTTTTTAAAAAAGGAGGGAGAGAGAAAACGGGGAATTATAGACCGGTTAGCCTGACATTGGTAGTGGGGAAAATGTTGGAATCAATTATTGAAGATGAAATAGCAGTCCATTTGGAAAGCAGTGACAGGATCGGTCCAAGTCAGCATGGATTTATGAAAGGGAAATCATGCTTGACAAATCTTCTAGAATATTTTGAGGATGTAACTAGTAGAGTGGACAAGGGAGAACCAGTGGGTGTGGTGTATTTGGACTTTCAAAAGGGATTTGACAAGAACCTATACAAGAGATTAGTGTGCAAAATTAAAGCACATGGTATTGGGGGTAATGTATTGACGTGGATAGAGAACTGGTTGGCAGACAGGAAGCAGAGAGTCGGGATAAACAGGTCATTTTCAGAATGGCAGGCAGTGACTAGTGGGGTGTCGCGGGGCTCAGTGCTGGAACCCCAGCTATTTACAATATACATCAATGATTTAGATGAAGGAATTGAGTGTAATATCTCCAAGTTTGCAGATGACACTAAGCTGGGTGGCGGTGTGAGCTGTGAGGAGGATGCTAAGAGGCTACAGGGTGACTTGGACGGGTTAGGTGAGTGGGAAAATGCATGGCAGATGCAGTATAATGTGGATAAATGTGAGGTCATCCACTTTGATGGCAAAAACAGAAAGACAGAATATTATCTGAATGGTGACAGATTAGGAGAAGGGGAGGTGCAGCGAGACCTGGGTGTCATGGTTCATCAGTCATTGAAAGTTGGCATGCAGGTACAGCAGGTGGTGAAGAAGGCAAATGGCATGTTGGCCTTCTTAGCTACGGGATTTGAGTATAGGAGCTGGGAGATCTTACTGCAGTTGTACAGGGCCTTGGTGAGGCCTCACCTGGAATATTGTGTTCAGTTTTGGTCTCCTAATCTGAGGAAGGACGTTCTTGCTATTGAGGGAGTGCAACGAAGGTTCACCAGACTGATTCCTGGGATGGCTGGACTGACATATGAGGAGAGACTGGATCGACTGGGCCTATATTCACTGGAGTTTAGAAGAATGAGAGGGGATCTCATAAAAACATATAACATTCTGACGGGACTGGACAGGTTAGATGCAGGAAGAATGTTCCCGATGTTGGGGAGGTCCAGAACCAGGGGTCACAGTCTAAGGATAAAGGGTAAGCCATTTAGGACCAAGGTGAGGAGAAACTTCTTCACTCAGAGAGTTGTTAACCTGTGGAATTCTCTACCGCAGAGAGTTGTTTATGTCAGTTCGTTAGATATATTCAAGAGGGAGTTAGATGTGGCCCTTGCAGCTAAAGGGATCAAGGAGTATGGAGAGAAAGCAGGAAAGGGGTACTGTGGTGAATGATCAGCCATGATCTTATTGAATGGTGGTGCAGGCTCGAAGGACCGAATGGCCTACTCCTGCACCTCTTTTCTATGTTTCTATGTTTCTATAACATTGTCATTTGGAGGCTACCTGCGCTGATCTCTTAATTCACCGCAGGGTTTTTCAGAATGTACAAAAGTGGCCACTTACTCTGGCCTAACTTAATATTGGAGTAAGTTTTAGCTGGCTAAACTTGCTTAAATGGCCAAAACAGGCTTAAGTGGCTGGTAACACCCCCTTTTGAAAAAAAAATGGAACAAAAAAAAACCTAACTTACTCACTTACACTGGAGCAACTTAAATGGGGAGAATTGCGATTTTTAAGTTACTCCAAAAAAATCTAGTTGCTCCAAAAAAAACGGAGCAGCTCCTGGGGAAATTTTGGGCCCATATATGTATCAGTTGGAATGAATAATCTCCAATGACTTACTGAATATATGTTCAGTTACACAGCACTCATTTACTACACAATATTTACACTAATGGCCAGCATTCATGCTTATATTTGATACCATTCAAAAAGATTGCAGCTGTTTTGTAAATTAGTTTTTACGTACTCTTTCCCAATTTCCTGGGCCTTGCCCTATGGTATACTACAAACACACTAAGACAGTAGTGAAAAATCTATTACAGGAATAACGTCCCAAAACTGGAAACCTCAGGACCGAGGCCATTCCGGTTTTTGGGTTTTTCTGGATTTCGGAGAAGAAATTTGACGTCCCGAATCCGGAAATCCTTGGGCCGAGTTTCGGGTATTTCCAGATTTCGGAGACAATCCGACGTCCCGATTACGGAAACCCCTGGGCCAAGTTCCGGGTATTTCTGGATTTCGGAGCCAGTCCGACATCCCAAATCTGAAACCCTTGTGCCAACTTTCATATATTTCCGGATTTCGGTGCATTACATCTGACGATCTGAATCCGGCAACCTCGAGGCTGGGCCGGACCAGGTTGCGTATTTTGGGGATCCCTGCTTGGAAAAAGGTATGTACAGCTTAAAAGTCCAGTTTTCGGGAAATATTTCCGGATTCCGGACAACGACTCTTGCAATCTGCACAATGTCCGGTTTTCGGACAATTACAGTTTTCAGAACTCTGGATTTTCGGATGTTCTACCTGTAAACTTGATTGCCAAATGATTGCTCTGCTTCCAAATCACTTCTTATACAATCCCTTGCATTATCTGCCTCTGTAAGCATATTCTGTATCCTACTGTTTCGATACAAGCTCAAAATACAAATGCAGTTATTTATATTCCATCCATACCTTCAGCAGGTCTGTCAGAAAATTCTACTTAGGCTCAGGAAACCAAAAATTTGTCGGCACCATAGTTGGCTGATTATAACTGGAGTGCATCTAGGCTATGGCGAATAAAATCAGCTGGAGTTCCTGCTCCTAGCAGCTATCCAGCGATCCATGTATCAGGGTTGGACATGGCTGTGATGCACTTCATGGTAAAACACTTATTGGGTAGAATCACACATGAAGTATGGTCAGTTGGATGAGGTACTGAAAGGCTGCTTAAGGGTGATGCCTGCTATTTTGCTAATGAATGCTTTACAAGTTCTTCCACTTAAAAGCATGTGTCTCAGAAAAATCTTATCCCCATGGATCAGTTCAAAGGAAATGAATTACCATCATAATTTACTGTTAAAAGGGATCACCTGTAGTAAAAAAACAGGTATCTAAAATGGTATAAAAGTCACAATTTTGGCTTTTGTGTTTGTTTGATGGCTAAATTGCAAAATACAGCTTACATCAGTGCATAAGCCACAAAATTAAGTTCATAGGTGATAAAAGGTGTGGCTTCCAAATCTATAAGAAACGTAATAAGTTAGGGATGACTTTTGGTCAATTGAATCACATTGTTTTAGTACAACAACTCTTCCCCAGTGGCATCTAATTGCATTTTGACTAACCTAAGAACTGAGCCATTATTTAAATATTTCAAATGTGAAAGTGTCAGATCACACATAAGCCAAATATAGTCTAATGATTTGACTGACTGTTGACAACTCCTAGAGGCAGCTTATACTTTTAGATACTTACCTTGTGGCGTGTGGCACTACCACCGTGCGAAATGGGATAGATTCAGAACAGATCTATCAGCGCATGATTGCGCATCCATGAGGCGCTGTGGGCCATCAGCAGCAGCAGAATTGTATTCCACCACAATCTGGAACCTCATGACCCGGCATATCCCTCATTTTACCATTACCATCGAGCCAGGGACCAACCCTGGTTCAATGAGGAATGTAGAAGAGCATGCCAGGAGCAGCACCAGGCTGAAGTGCCAACCTGTTAAAGTAAAACACAGGAGTACATTCATGCTAAACAGCAGGAGCAGCATGCAATAGACAGAGCCAAGCAGTCCCACAATCAACAAATCCAATCAAAGCTCTGCAGTCCTGCCACTTCCAGTCATGAATGGTAGTGGACAATTAAACAACTAACGGGAACAGGAGTCTCTATGAATATCCCCATCCTCAATGATGGCGAAGCCCAGCGCATGAATGCAAAAGACAAGACTGAAGCATTTGTAACCATCTACAGCCAGAAGTGCCGAGCAGATGATCCATCTCAGCCTCCTCCTGAGGTCACCACCATCACAGTAGCTACTCTTCAGCCAAGTCGATTCACTCCTTGTGATATCAAGAAATGGCTAAGCACACTGAATATAGAAAAGGCTTTGGGCCTCGACAACATCCCAGCTGTCGTGCCAAAGACATGTGCTCCAGAACAAACCATGCTTCTAGCCAAGCTGTTCCAGCACAGCTACAACACTGGCATCAACACGACAAAGTATAAAATTGACCAGGTATGTCCTGTCCACAAAAGGTAAGACAGTTCAATCCGGCAACTAACCGATCCATCAGCTTACTCTCAAGCATCAGCAAAGTGATAGAAGGGGTCGTCGACAGTGCTATCAAGCAGCACTTCCTCACCAATAATCTGCTCGCCGATGCCCAGTTTGGGTTCTGTCAGAATTACTCGGCTCCAGACCTCATTACATGGACAAAAGAGCTAAATTCCAGAGGTCAGGTGAGAGTGACTGCCCTTGACATCAAGGCAGCATTTGACTGAGTGTGGCAGCAAGGTGCTAATGATTGCAGTGTTCAGTTCCATTCGCAACTCCCCAGATAGTGAAGCAGTCTGTGCCTGCAGCTAGATCTGGACAACATTCAGGCTGGAGCTGATAAGTGGCAAATAACATTCGTGCTACACAAGTGCCAGGGAATGACCATCTCCAACAAAAGAAAGTCTAGCCACCTCCCCTTGACAATCAATGGCATTACCATCATCACACCCCCCACCATCAACATCCAGGGGATCACCATTGACCAGAAACTTAACTGGATCAGCCACATAAATACCATGGCTACAAGTGCGGGTCAGAGACTGGGTATTCTCTGGTGAGTGACTCATCTCCTGACTCCCCAAAGACTTTCCACCATCTACAAGGCACAAGTCAGGAGTGTGATGGAATACTCTCCACTTGCCTGGAGGAGTGCAGCTCCTACAACACTCAAGAAGCTTGACACCATCCAGGACAAAGCAGCCCGCTTGATTATCACCTCATCCACCACCTTAAACATTCACTCCCTCCACCACCGGCGCACCATGGCTGCAGTGTGTACCATCTACAAGATGCATTGCAGCAACTCGCCAAGGCTTCTTCGGCAGCACCTCCCAAACCTGCAACCACTACCACCTAGAAGGATAAGGGCAATAGATGCATGGGAACACCATCACCTGCAAGTCCCCCTCCAAGTTACACACCATCCGGACTTGGAAATATATCGCGGTTCCTTCATTGTCGCTGGGTCAAAATCCTGAAACTCCCTCCCTGATAGCACTGTGGGAGTACCTTTACACACGGACTGCAGTGGTTCAGGAAAGCGGCTCACCACCACCTTCTCAAGGGCAATTAGGGATGGGCAATAAATGCTGGCCTTGCCAAGTGACACTCACATGCCAGAAACAAATTAAAAAAATATCACAAGTAAGCACTCAGCATTGCAAAAATCTGATGATTCACAGTAAGTGCATCTATTTGATATGTTTAACCTTTTGACCTAAATAGCTGCTGCACTTTTGTAGATGGGTGCACATCTTCAAACCACGAAAGAATCAGCAAGAGTAAATATATATACACACTTACACAATTAAAGGGAAATAAAGTTATCCAAGTTTTACTAAAATAAGTTCCAAACATAGTTAATTTGCAATTTCTGAATATTATCTTTTGCTTAGCTGTGCAAGCACAATCAGAACCACATACTGACAGTAAATTCAACAACAGTGGTTTTAATTTCCATCATCAGTGCTTCAGCTTCCGTTGAAAAAATGATTTCTGCCTTTATTACATTGTTAAATGGTTAAGGTTCAATGTATCAGCAGTTTTGGAAGTAATATCTGTTTCATATGCAATTTGTGAAATACAAACACACTTTTGAAGATTTTATTCTTCAGAAAAACTTGTATTTGTTTCTATAGCAAGTAATGAAATGAATGATTCAGGTAGAACTCTGGTGAAGTTTTGCAAAAAATATCTTGCAAGTAATATAAAGAACATAAGAAATAAGAGCAGGAATGGGCCATTAAGCCCTTCAAGCCTGCTCCAACATTCAGTAAGATCATGGCTGATCTTCTACCTCAACTTCATCTTCCCGCACTATCCCCATATCCTTTGATTCTCTTAGCGTCCAAATATCTATCACTCTCTGTCTTGAATATACTCAATGACTGAGCATCCACAGCCCTTTGGGTAGAGAATGCCAAAGAATGACAGCTCTCTGAATGAAAAAATTTCAACTCATCTCAGTCTTAAATGGCCGACTCCTTATTCTGAGACTGTTACCACTATTTCTAGACTCCAAAGACAGGGGAAACATCCGACCAGCATCTACCCTGTCGAGCCCTGAAGAATTTTATATGTTTCAATGAGATTGCCTCTCATTCTTAGGGGAAAAACTGATTATCGCCTGGTTTAAGGCAGTAACACCGCATGGTCGCCAACTATAGCACCGGGTAATGTTTACCGCCTCCAGCCGGGAAGTTGACCTTTTAACGCCCCAAGAGGGGAGTGAGCATTCCACAGTCCTCTTAGGGCGCTAAAGTTGAATCGCAGGGCACTAGCGCGAGAGCGTTAATGAAGTTGTGGCCCTAGGAAACCGACATCCTAGCACCTAAAGGGGCGGTTAGCTGGACCACCTGAAGAGTACAAATAAATGCAAGGTAAGTGATAGGAACATTTTTAAACGTCGGACAGAGTTAAACAAAGCTAATTAAAGTGCATGTAAATGAAGAAACCTCACTTTCTAACCACTCACCTGAAGATCTGTTTCAGTATCGTCCCGGGAGGCTCAGGAACGCCTGCTTTCTCTGGCACAATTAGTGGCAAGCGCTAAGGCAGGCAAATCCATTGAAGTTCCCAACCGTGGCGTTACCGGGGCATTCCACGCGCATTGACGTCACCAAGTGGGTGGCGCTAGAGTGTGCAGCGCTGACTGGTAGCGCCACCGGTAAACCTCCAATCAAGTTCTCGGGAGGCGCTGACAGCACGGCGCTCCGGCAGTAAGCGCTTAGCGCCCATCTCGGCGCTAACAGATGGTGCTGTTCCATTCAATTTTTCACCCGAGGAAATATAGGCCTAGTTGTCGAAATTGCCCTGTGCACCGGGGGCAGTAACTGAGTCGGGGCGGGACTTCCTGTGACCAGTGCGGAAGTCCTGAACCAGCCGTGAAATTCAGTTTCTGTTGGGGTGCTGCCCGGGGCACTACGTGGGTGGAATCAGCAGCACTATGCGGATTCTCTGCGTAGCGCTGACGCGTTTCAACACCCCTCCCCTTCCATTAAAGGGGAGGGCCGCTGTGAACTCTGTAGGCCCTTTGATGGCCTCCACTGGGCCACCAGGGCTGCGTGTTGCCGTGGCTACAACCCAACATCCAAACGGAGTGCCAGGTTGCACGATCACAGCCCAAACCATGCGACATTGATGGAACACAGGCCGACCGGTGTGTTGGCCGAAGAAAAAAAATGGCAGCAAGTGGAGCAGTGCACCTCCCCTTTAGCATCCGGCCTGGGAGTGGAGGTCGGCCCAGTTTGCGACCTGCGAGGCTAGCCCGGGCATCGCTAGGCAAATTCAGCTGCGGGGAGGAAAGGGGTCGCTGCGGGGCGCAAAGGGGTAAGCGCACATGGCGATGACATCATTACCGGAGGCACGACGGCCTGGAGCGCTACTTGTGGGCCACGTCATTACCGTGCTCGCATCCCCGCTAACTCCCCCTGGGCAAAAACAGGCTCGCGCCCCATTAGCACCTCCACCCGAAGGTGCTAACCAGAGGCACAAAAGAGGACAATTTCACCCCCCTAATCCCCTCAATCTCTCCTCACAGGACAATTCCCCCCCGATCCCAGGAATCCATCGAGTGAACCTTTGCTGCACTCCCTCTAAGGCAAGTATATCCTTCCTTAGGTAAGGAGAACAAAACTGTACACAGTACTCCAGGTGTGGTCTCACCAAGGCCCTATGTAATTGCAATAAGACTTCTTAGGGTTGAAATTGCGCCGTTTCTATGGTTTTACCTCGGCGGTGGTTGAGGTGGCCTTTTGAGCGAAATTCCACTCTTTGTTTTTTTTTCCACTTGAATCCGGAAGTCGCTCTTAATGGGGGCGGATATGCAGTGGTGACACCACTATAGGGGCGGAAGTGGGGGGGGGGGCCGGTGCGGAGTGACTGCCGTGATGACATCATCAGGGCGCCACATCACCATAGCTCTCCCCTTCACTTAAAGGGGAGAGCCTTCCCAATTTTTAAACTTCAGCCCATTGGGCCACCAGGGAGGGTTTCGACTGGGCCAGCAGCCTGGCACCCAAGAGGGGTTGGCGGCCCGGCCGAACCCAGGGGCATAATTGTCAGGCCAACATAGCAGTCGGTCGACAAACAAAAACATGGCAGCAATAGCAGTGAGCCCTCCCCTTTAAGGGAAGCCACACCACCACTGCAGAAGGCCACAGCCTCACTGGACCACTGGGGAAAAGCTTGTTTTGGCACTGCGGGCCAAATATTTTCCAAGGGAATGTCACCGTCGGGGGGTTAGATTGGCAGTGCTCATGGTGACGACGTGCTTAACACCAATCGACAGCAGCAGAGCAGTAAGGGGGTGGGATCGGGGCATCGATGGGAAAACGCGGGAGGGCAATTGGGGTGGCAGCAGCCATTCCACGAAAAGGCGGCAGTCACTCCACTCCATGGCGTGGCCGCCGATTTGTGGTGGTAACAGGCCTTAAGGAAAGGGACAATTTCAGCCTCTTATACTGCAGTCTTTTTGTAATAAAGGCTACATACCATTTGCTTTCCTAATTGCTTGCTTTACCAGTATGCTAATTTTCTGTGATTCGCAAACAAGAACACACAGGTTGCTCTGAATATCAACATTTCCAATCACTCACCATTTAAAAAATATTTTGTTTTTGTATTTTTCCTACCAAAGTTGATAACTTCACATTTCTCCACATTATATTCCATCTACCACGTTCTTGCCAATTCACTTATTCTGTCTATATCCCTTTGCAGCCTTTCTGCTTTGTACTCACTGCTTACTTTCCCCTCCTAGCTCTGAAATGTCAGCAAACTTGGATGCATTGCACTTGGTCCCCTCATCTAAATCATTGATATACATTTTTGACTAGCTGAGACCCTTGCGGTACTCCACTAGTTACAGCCTGCCAACCCAAAAATAAGCCATCTCTTTTAAAACCCTAGAATGTAAGCCATCAGGTCAGGGAATTTGATAAAGGCAAATAATAAAAGTTTTTAGTAATATATTAAGAGTAAGAGAGTGGCTATGGTTGACCTGGGCAAATTAAAGCTCATGGAATTGGAGGTAGTTTTCTGATTTAGGTTGGAAATTGGCTGGGAGATAGGAAACAGAGAATGGGGATAAAGGGTAGGTACATCGATTGGCAGAATGTAACAAGTGCAGTTCCCCAAGGATCTGTTCTAGGGCCTCAATTTTTCACCATATTTATTAATGACTTGAATTAAGGAATAGAGAGCTTGTCCCCTGTTCATGCGTGAGCACTTTGGCTGCCGCTCCGGATCCGAGCCATTCAATACTTTTCCACTTTCCCCATCTTTCCTTTTCTTTTTATCCCTCCCTGACCATTCCCCCCGTCATCATGTCTCCTTTCATCTCTTCTCTCTCGAATACTCTGCCCTCGCAAATCCCTACCCCAATCCTTCATTACTCTTTGACCTTCCTACTGTCCTGCTGCTGTCCTTGGTTTGACTCCCTCCTCGACAAGCCTACAGTTTCCCTCTGTGCCTCTCTTGACATCATACGAAGGGCGCATTGAGGCACTCGTGGCTGCCTCCTTACGAGCAGCAACCCCAACTGTCCTGCCCTACTCTCTCGCCGACTATCCCACCCAGTGCGCCCACTGGGGGCTAATCTTGTCAATCTCCTCCCCGTCCAACTCACCACCCGCCCCCAGCGCTGACCCTGTGGATGCAGGCAGTTGGGCAGCTATCAACGACCCTCTCTGCATCTCCCTCCAGAACATCCGTTCGCTTGCAAACAAGGCCCTTCCCATCCATGAGTTTATCGTGGAATGGCATCGACATCATAAGAATATAAGAAATAGGAGCAAGAGTAGGCCATATGGGCTCTCAAACCTGCTCTGCCATATAATACAATCATGGCTGATCCGATCATGGACTCGGGTCCACTTCCCTGCCCGCTCCCGATAACCCCTTATCCCCTTATCGTTTTAGAAACTGTGTAATTCTGTCATAAATTTATTCAATGTCCTTGCTTCCACAGCTCTCTGAGGCAGCAAATTCCACAGATTTACAACCCTCTGAGAGAAGAAATGTCTCTTCATTTCAGTTTTAAATGGGCAGCCCTTTATTCTAAGATCATGCCCTCTAGTTCTAGTCTCGCCTATCAGTAGAAACATCCTCTCTGCATCCACCCTGTCAAGCTCCCTCATAATCTTAAATGTTTCAATAAGATCACCTCTCATTCTTCTGAATTCCAATGAGTAGAGGCCCAACCTACTCAACCTTTCCTCATAAGTCAACCCCCTCATCTCCGGAATCAACCCAGTGAACCTTCTCTGAACTGCCTCCAAAGCAAGTATATCCTTTCGTAAATATGGAACCCAAAACTGCACATAGTATTCCAGCTCTGGCAGAAACCTGGTTGAAGGGCAATGGCACCTTGCCCTTAAATGAAGCCTCCCTGCCTGGCTTTACCTTCCACCACTTTCCCTGCTAAGACCACCATGGTGGCAGTGTGGCTCTCATCAGCAAATCACAACTTAGTCTGTCCCTCTCCTCCTCTGGCACTTTCTCCTCCTTTGAGCATCTCACCCTATTCCAACCCTCTCGCCTCACATTTAAAATTCTTGTTCTCTATCGCCCACTCAAGTACCATAAAAATGTTATTACCGGTTTCCTCCCTCTGCACCGAACGATTCTCATCTTCGGTGATTTCAACCTCCATCTAATTTCATCATGCTCCCTCTCCTGAGTTCACTAGCCTCCTATCCTCCCTTAATCTCTCCCTCCATGTAAACTCCCCAACCCATATTCACGGCCACCTCCTTGACATTGCCATCTCTCGTGGCCTCACTACTTCCATCGTGTCAATCACAGATAAGGCCATCTCTGACCACTTCTTCGTATCGCTCTCCATCCACATTCCCCCATCCACCCCCCCCACATCCACACAACCCTACCTCCTTCTGTGTCCGTTCCTGGAAAAAAACTCTCTCTCGACCCTCTGACAACAAAAACTTGCAATTATATAGCACCTTTATTGTAGTGAAACGTCCCAAGGTGCTTCACAGGAGTATTATGAGATAAAACAATTTGGCACCGAGCTGCGTAAGTAGAATTTAGCGCAGCTGACCAAAAGCTTGGTCAAAGAAGTATGTTTTAAGGAGCATCTTGAAGGAGGAAAGAGAGGTAGAGAGGTGGAGAGGTTTAGGCAGGGAGTTCCAGAGCTTGGGGCTAGACAACAGAAAGCTATGGTTGAGCGATTATAATCACGATGCTCAAGAGGGCAGAATTAGAGGAGCACAGACATTGTGGAGGGTTGTGGGGCTAAAGGAGATTAGAGATAGGGAGGGGCGAGACCATGGAGGTACTTGAAAATAAGGATGAGAATTTTGAAATTGAGGTGTTGCTTAACTGGAAGCCAATGTAGGTCAACAAGCACAGGGGTGATGGGTGAGCGGGACTTGGTGCAAGTTAGGACACGGGCAGCCGAGTTTTGGATCACCTCCAGTTTACGTAGGGTAGAATGCGGGAGGCCAGCCAGGAGTGCATAGGAATAGTCAAGTTTAGAAGTAACAAAGGCACGGAGAGGGTTTCAGCAGCCAATGAGGCAAGGGAGGAGACAGGTGATGTTACAGAAGTGGTAGTGAGGTAGAGCTGGGTGTCATCAGCATACATGTGGAAACAGATGCTGTGTTTTCGGAAGATGTCGCCAAGGGGCAACATGTAGATGAGAAATAGGAGGGGACCAAGGATAGATCCTTGGGGGACACCAGAGGTAATGATGCGGGGGCGGGAAGAAAACAGTTGCAGGTGATTCTCTGGCTATGGCTAGATAGGTAAGAATGGAACCACGCAAGTGCAGTCCCACCCAGCTGGACGACAGTGGAGAGGCGTTGGAGAAGGACAGAGTAGACAACTGTGTCAAAGACTGCAGATAAGTTGCAAAGGGATGTAGACAGATTAAGTGAGTGGGCAAAACTATGGCAAATGGAGTTCAATTTGGGCAAGTGTGAGGTTATGCAGTTTGGACCCAAGAAAGCTAAATCAGAGTATTTTCTTAATAGTGAGAAACTAGGAACTGTGGAGGAGCAAAGAGATTTTGCAGTTCAAGTAAGCAAGTCATTAATAGCAATCAAAAAGGCTAATGGAATGTTGACCTTCATCTCAAAGGGGCTGGAATAAAATGGGGAGCAAGTTATGCTTCAGTAGTAATGAGCCTTGGTCAGATCCCATCTGGAGTATTGCATTCTGTTTTGGGCACTGCACCTCAAGAAGAACACATTAGCGTTGGAGGGGGTGCTACGTAGAGGCCGAACTCCAAGCCATCATCAACACCTTCACCAAGGCGTAAGAAAGCATGAGCCTTACACTAAACATCTGTAAGACAAAGGTCCTCCACCAACCTGACCCCACCATACAGCACTGCCCCTCCAGTCATCAAAATCCACGGCACTGCCTTGGACAACGTGAACCATTTTCCATACCTCGGGAGGCAACTATCAGCAAAGGCAGATATCGATGATGAGGTCCAACAGTGCCTCCAGTGTGCCAGTGCAGCCTTTGGTCGCCTGAGGAAGAGTGTGTTTGAAGACCAGGATCTCAAATCTGGTACCAAGCTTATGGTCAACAGGGCAGTAGTGATACCCGCCCTCCTATATGGCTCAGAGACGTGGACCACATACAGCAGACATCTCAAAGCGCTGGAGACGTACCACCAATGATGCCTCTGCAAGATCCTGCCAATCCACTGGGAGGATAGACACACCAACGTCAGTGTTCTCGCCCAGGCCAACATCCCCAGCATCGAAGCACTGACCACACTCGACCACCTCCGTTGGGTGGGCCACATCGTCCGCATGCCCGACACAAGTCTCCCTCAGCAACTCCTACATGGCAAGCGAGCCCCAGGTGGGCAGAGGAAATGTTTCAAGGACACCCTCAAAGCCTCCTTGATAAAGTGCCACATCTCCACCGGCACTTGGGAGTCCCTGGTCCAAGATCACCCAAATTGGAGGAAGAGCATCCGGGAGGGCGCTGAGCACCTCGAACCTCGTCGTTGTGAGCATGCAGAAATAAAGCGCAGACAGCGGAAGGAGCGTGCGGCAAACCAGGCTCCCCACCCACTCTTTCCTTCAACCACTGCCTGTGACAGAGACTGTAATTCCGCATTGGACTGTACAGCTAATTGAGAACTCACTTTTAGCGTGGAAGCAAGCCTCGATTTCGAGGGATAGCCTATGATGATGATGCTGCGCAGATACACGAGAATGATACTGAGGCCTAGAGGATTAAATTATGAACACTGGTTGTATAAACTTGCCTTTTATTCCCATGAGTATAGCAGATTGAAGGATGATCTGATCAAGGTATTTAAAATGCTAAAAGAATTTGATAGGGTAGATATGGACATTACTTTCTCTGGTGAGGTAATCAAGAACAAGGGAACATAATCTTAAAATTAGAGCTCGGCCATTCGGCAGCAAAATCAGGAAGCATTTCATCACACAAAGGGTAGTACAGATTTGGGGCTAGATTTTACACTTTTGTGCAGATCACCCAAAAATGGGCATTATTTCCGGTGTGGGCGCTAAAAATTGGTTTTCAGATTGCTGGATTGTCGCCCATTCTCAAAGCCACTAGTCTCCATTTTTGAAATTGGGCGTTACCGCGAACAATATGAAATGGGCGGTAGCGTTAAATCTCTCTGGCCTTCTGCCGTAACGTGTCACCGTCCTTAGCAACGGCATGGCAACGCTCTATTCCCGCGATTCAGGAGGTCAAGGGTCATTCATGACATGCGCATAAGAGGAGAAAGAGAGGGAGCTGCGAGGGAGTGAAGGCGTATATGGGTGTGGTGTGGCTGCTTTGGGAGGAAGGAGGAAGAGTTTAGGGCTTTAGAGCAAATTGCGAAAAAAAAATTAGCTGTTACCAGCCAGATATTTGCCTGAAATTGGTGTCTATAATGGAAGGAGAGGAGGAGGCAACACAGCACACTGTGGAGACTGACGCTGACAAGAGCAGTGAGCTGGGAAAGGAGCACATTGGAGGGTGCAAAAGAGCGAGGAGGTTCTCAGACGAGGCAAATGCCTCCCTCCTGTAAGAGGTCGAGTTACGCTGGGTGATTTGACCCAGGGAGGGCATGCGAAACCCACCCCAAAGGCCTACTAGAAGATATGGGCCAAGATAACGAGGAGTGTGGGGGCAACTAATGCCGCAAACGATGGAACAACCTTGTCGGATCCGCAAGAGTAAGTACTACATTTATTTACATGTACTTATGTATTTATATAATTTGATTTGTAAGAGTCATGAGTGACTATCATCAGATGTGAGGTCTTTCACTTTTACCGGGAATGTTGTACTCAAAGCCTGCAGTCACGGTGTACGTCTTTAGGTAAAGAATGATAATTATCATAATAATCATGATTACATCTGTTGGTTATGTGTTGTATCAGTCTCTGTGACAGTACCTAGCAATGATATCACGCAATGATCTCATGCCATGTCATCCTGTTACCTTTTACAGAAGAAGCCATCGACTATGAGGTCTGTACAGAGGCAAACAGGTGGGGGGGCACCAGTCACCAGCGACATCACTGACATGGAGGAGCGGATGCTCGCACTCGTGGTGAAGCATACCGGGACAGCCACGCAAGCAGCTGAAGACCCTGAATTGATGCCACGTGAGTAAAGTTTACAGCATTGCGTGATGTAAAGCCAATAGATGCCACACCCACTCATATCCGAACAATAATATATGATAGATGATTTCTAAAATTGTCCTATAAATAATGCTGGCCGAATGAAAACCATTGCAATGTAGTATATGTTGGTCATGAAATGTGATGTCTGTGATGATTTTGATAGCGGTGGTGCTTTTGTCGTGCATAAGCTGTGTGTACCGCTGTAATCATCTTGTGAACCTAGCACCCCCTTCTTCTCTAATAACCTCATTTGTGTCTTGCAGCTCAGCCAGCAGTGCAACCCTAGGCAAGGCCACAGAGGCCAGAAGCTGAGGTCACGGGGCGGGACTTGCCGTACGATCCTACATCTGGTGCTGAGGAACTCCGATTCTCGCCCGTCAATCCGCTGGCTCTGTTCTCTAAGGATGAGAGTGCGGACTTCGAGGAACCTGCATCGCCACGCTCCAGAAGGCATTTCACCCCAAGGCCATCTAGTACTCCTCCAGCCATTCCCGCCTCTGCTCTGGAGGTACTGAGCCCAAGCACCTTGCCACAGGGCACCCCATTTGTCCCCAGGACGGCGCCGACCCCGCGGAGGTTTCGTGGACGGGGCAGGTCTGGTCCACGAGCGCCACATGAGAGCAGAGAGATGGTACAGTTGTCCAGGAGGCTTGTAGACATTGATGACCAGATCCTCGATGCATTGAGGGGCATATCCCGACAGTTGGCCACCATGACTGAGTACGTTCCACGGATGGTGGAGGCCCTCGAGGCGATAACCAGGAACACTGCTGGCACAGGCCGCCCAGTGGTCCCGGAGCATGGCACTCCACCCCTAGGTTCCGCACCACCAGTGGCAGCAACGACACATCAGAGGCAGGACCAAGATCCTGCTTCTGCATCAGAGAATGTTGCCCCCTCGGCACCCCCCACTCCCGTACCCGTGCAACCAGCACCACTGCCTTCATCCCCCCCAATGAGGCACCGCCTGAGGAGCTCCTTGGCCAGACACCATGGAGCGAGGAGGGGAAGGGGTAGAGGTGGGGAGAAGAAGGGGAGGTGGAGATGGAAAGTGAGGTGCATGTCCGCAAGTGATGGTTGTGTTATATCTCCATCTCGTATGCAATTTGTTGTAATGTATGGGGTGAGGGGGTCATCCTCCTGCTTTGCATTTGTGTACTTGCTGAACATGTTGACCATTTGATTGATGTCAATGGTCGAACAACTGGGGTGGGGGTGGGATGTTTTTTGCCTGTGATACTTATGATTTCAGACCAATGATCATATAAAATGTTTTTTATTCAACATAACCTCGTTGCTTATTGTCTCAGATAGCTGGATCGTTACACACTGGTGATTCCTTTAACATGAAAGGGTTAAATAAAACTTAACTTGAATCAACTTAAACCCACCAGTGATGTCTGAGCTGCACACACACAGCAATGTGTCAGCTTTGTCAATCACAGCAACGTTCTTTCAGGTAAGTCGCTCATTTATGAGTTCCTGACGTAAAAGTCTTGCAGCTATGTAGCCAACACGGGCCCTTTCCTGCGGTTTGGAGCGGGTCATGGGCATGGTTGCATAGCCAGCTTGATTGTCTGGCTCTAGCTCCGTGTCCAGCCCCTCATCCTCCTCTTCCTCTCTCTCCTGAGGTGGACCATCAGTCCCTTCTAGCAATTTTTGTCTCCTCCTGATAGCCAGATTGTGCAGCATGGAGCACACGACCACGAATTTAGTTACTAGCTCAGGGTTGTATTGTAGCTCCCCTCCTGAATACTCCAGGCATCTAAAGCACTGCTTAAGCAGAGTTATTGTTTTCTGGACCACAATGCGTGTGTATCTGTGGCTCTGGGTGTAGCGCTTCTCGGCCTCGGTGTGAGTGTCACACAGAGAGGTTATCAGCCAGGTGGCTAGGCCATATCGGTTGTCATCAAGCATCCAGCATTGTCCTTGTGGCTGACTCTTAAACATGTCAGAGATAGTGCTCTCACGCAGGATGTGAGCCTCATCAAAGTTGCCTGGACATGTGGCATTCACTGCCATTATTATCTGTTTGTAGTCGACAACTAGTTAGACCTTCAGGGAGTGAAATCCTTTTCTGTTACGATAAAGCTCTAGATCCTGAGAAGGTGCCCGCATAGAAACATAGAAACATAAAAAATAGGTGCAGGAGTAGGCCATTTGGCCCTTCGAGCCTGCACCACCATTCAATAAGATCATGGCTGATCATTCATTCAGTACCCCTTTCCTGCTTTCTCTCCATACCCCTTGATCCCTTTAGCCGTAAGGGCCACATCTAACTCCCTCTTGAATATATCCAATGAACTGGCATCAACAACTCTCTGCGGCAGGGAATTCCATAGGTTAACAACTCTTTGAGTGAAGAAGTTTCTCCTCATCTTGGTCCTAAATGGACTACCTCTTATCCTAAGACTGTGTCCCCTGTTTCTGGACTTTCCCAACATCGGGAACATTCTTCCCGGGTCTAACATGTCCAGTCCCGTCAGAATCTTATACGTTTCTGTGAGATTCCCTTTCATCCTTATAAACTCCAGAGTATAAAGGCCCAGTTGATCCAGTCTCTCCTCATATGTCAGTCCAGCCATCCCAGGAATCAGTCTGGTGAACCTTCGCTGCACTCCCTCAATAGTAAGAACGTCCTTCCTCAGATGAGGAGAACAAAACTGAACACAATATTCCAGGTGAGGTCTCACCAAGGCCCTGTACAACTGCAGTAAGACCTCCCTGCTCCTATACTCAAATCCCTTAGCTATGAAGGCCAACATACCATTTGCCAACTTTCAATGACTGATGTACCATGACACTCGTTGCACCTCCCCTTTTCCTAATCTGCTGCCATTCAGATAATATTCGGTCTTCGTGTTTTTGCCCCCAAAATGGATAACCTCACATTTATCCACATTATACTGTATCTTCCATGCATTTGCCCACTCACCTAACCTGTCCAAGTCACCCTGCAGCCTCTTAGCGTCCTCCTCACAGCTCACACAGCCACCCAGTTTAGTGTCATCTACAAACTTGGAGATATTACACTCAATTCCTTTACGTAAATCATTAATATATATTGTAAAGAGCTGGGGTCCCAGCACTGAGCCCTGCAGCACTCCACTAGTCACTGCCTGCCATTCTGAAAAGGACCCATTTATCCCGACTCTCTGCTTCCTGTCTGCCAACCAGTTCTCTATCCACATCAGTACATAACCCCCAATGCTATGTGCTTTGATTTTGCACACCAATCTCTTGTGTGGGACCTTGTCAAAAGCCTTTTGAAAGTCCAAATACACCACATCCACTGGTTCTCCCCTGTCCACTCTGCTAGTTACATCCTCAAAATATTCTAGAAGATTCGTCAAACATGATTTCCCTTTCATAAATGCATGCTGACTTGGACCGATCCTGTCACTACTTTCCAAATGCGCTGCTATTTCATCCTTAATGATTGATTCCAACATTTTCCCCACTACTGATGTCAGGCTAACCGGTCTATAATTACCCGTTTTCTCTCTCCCTCCTTTTTTAAAAAGTGGTGTTACATTAGCTACTCTCCAGTCCATAGGAACTGATCCAGAATCGACAGACTGTTGGAAAATGATCACCAATGTATCCACTATTTCTAGGGCCACTTCCTTAAGTACTCTGGGATGCAGTCTATCAGGCCCCGGGGATTTATCGGCCTTCAATCCCATCAATTTCCCCAACACAATTTCCCGTCTAATAAGGATATCCATCAGTTCCTCCTTCTCACTTGACTCTCGGTCACCTAGTACATCTGGAAGATTATTTGTGTCTTCCTTCGTGAAGACAGAACCAAAGTATTTGTTCAAGTAGTCTGCCATTTCTTTGTTCCCCATTATAAATTCACCTGAATCCGACTGCAAGGGACCTACATTTGTCTTCACTAATCTTTTTCTCTTCACATATCTATAGAGGCTTTTTCAGTCAGTTTTTTTGTTCACGGCAAGCTTCCTCTCGTACTCTATTTTCCCCCTCTTAATTAAACCCTTAATCCTCCTCTGCTGAATTCTAAATTTCTCCCAGTTCACAGGTTTGCTGCTTTTTCTGGCCAATTTATATGCCTCTTCCTTGGATTTAACACTATCCTTAATTTATCTTGTTAGCCACGGTTGAGCCACCTTCCCCGTTTTATTTTTACAGACAGGGATGTACAATTGTTGAAGTTCATCCATGTGATCTTTAAATGTTTGCCATTGCCTGGAGATGTGAGTGCACTGTATAGCTTCCTGCACCCTGGGGAACTTAGCAATGCGGTAGAATGCTCCAGCCCTGTCAGTCTGAGCCTCCGTAGTCATGGCGAAGCTGATAAAGTCCATCCTACGCGCCAAGAGGGCCTCCATGACCTGTCTAATGCAGCGATGTGTGGCATGGTGAGTCAGAGGAGAAATCTTGACTGCGGAGGCCTGAAAGGAACTGGATGCATAGAGAGACAGTGCCGTGGTGTCCTTGACCTCGACCGATAGTGATGTCTTGATGGCAGGCTGCATATCTGGCCTGATGAGCTCACATATTTCAGTGATCACCACTGTGTGGAAGCGCAGTCTCCGAAGGCAGGTGTTATGTATGTAAACCTGTAATTACGATGTCTAACCACCAGTGGGCTTATCCCCACAGTCCCTTGGGAGCACCTGTATATAAGGAGGCCTCACAGACTGGAGAGACACTCTGGGATCTGTAATAAAGGACTACGGTCACACCTTACTTTGAGCTTGCAATATCTAGTCTGACTCTTTATTCAAGACTTAACAGCAGGTGTGCTCAGACACGTTGAGGTAAGACCTCTTCTCCCTGTGAGTGCAGAGTGTGTATGGTCTGGACCTCCTCCTCATTCTGGCACATCTTAGATTGGGCACATAATGCTGTGCATTAGACGTTGTGCCATTTGCACTCTGCAGCATCTGCGTATTAATTGATGCAGGCTGAGAAATGGCTGGCCCCATTTCAAAGAAAGTATAATAGCGATTGATCAGAAGTAATAATTTCCACACTAAAAGACACCTACAGTAAAACCCAATCATCCGGAGTCTGAAAATATGTCTGTTGAGATGGTCACTTCACCTGAGAAGAACTCCAGAGTCAATGCAAACTTCCCCGAAGCCTTTTCAATGAAGCGACCTGCGATTTGAAAAATGGCGCCCACATTGCTTCGTTCAGAACAGTTCCACTTTTTCAGAGCAGTGTTTCGGCTGAACGGTATTGTGGGCGAGATGTGTGCGAGGTGGTGAAAGTGACGCTGGGCGATCTCCTGGGCATTGGTTTAGGCAAATGTGATCTTTACGACAAAATAAAGTGGGCGGTCGGTATTATTCAATCTCGGCGTTAATTACATGCGGAAAGTAACGCTGGGCGATATTATAGTTGTTGGTTTCGCCCATTCTGATGATTCAGCACCAAAAAAGTGGACCGGCGGTTTATTTTTTCCCGGCATGACGAAAGTAACGCTCAGTGATAAGTGTCCAAAAAATGGGCGTCAGTTTCCATTTTGTGGCTAAATGGGCGATATCTGGACGTTATACCTCATTTGAGCGGTAAAATGGACATTAAGTGGGCGTTATGCATGCAAAAATAATGGAAAATTTAACCCTTGGTATTTTCTCCCCAAAAAGACTGTGGATGCTGGGACAATTGGAGTTTTCAAAACTGAGATAGCTAGATTTTTATTAAGTAAGGGTATCAAGGGGTAGGGAGCATTGGTGGGAAAATGGAGTTAAGGTGCAGATCAACCATGATCTAATTGAATGGCGGAGCAGGCCCAAGGGGCTGAATGGCCTACCCCTGTTCCTAATGTTTCTAAGTCCCTAATTTCTTATATTACATTTCCATGTGCACTAGTTGTACATAAAGAAGAAGTGTTATGTTAACATAAATAGGTTAGTAACCACACAGGAGTACTGTGCTATCGGATGAAGTGATTGAAGTTCTACCTTCTTGATTCAGAACCATGTACCTCTCTTAGGCAATCCCCCGGAGTCGAGGATGACTTGCTTCCACACTAATATGAGTTCTAAAGTGACTGATGAGATCAATACAGGATCTACAGTCTCTGTCACAGGCAGGGCAGGTGGCGGTTGCAGGGATGGATGGGGTGCTTGATTTGTTGTCCGCTCCTTCCGCTGTTTGTACTTGGCTTCCGCATGCTCCCGACAAAGAGACTCAAAGTGTTCGGCGCCTTCTCGAATGCTTCTCCTCCACTTTGAGCGGTCTTGGGCCAGGGATTTCCAAGTGTCGATGGGAATATTGCACTTTTTCAAGGAGGATTTGAGGGTATCCTTGAAGCGTTTTCTCTGCCCTCCTGGGGCTCGCTTGCCATGCCATGGCCCATAGCCTACTTTTACCAGTATAAGAGTTTTAAAATATAGAAAAATTAAATGTTATCATTAATTTTAATTTAATTAAAAACCCTGTCCATTAATGTAAATTTATTTTTACCCCTATTAAAACATATTAAAAAAAATTCAAAATGTTTTTATTTGTCTAAAACTTTTAATTCAAGTTCTATTAATTTTAAATATGTGTGGTGTTTTTTTATTTATTGTGTTGTGTTTCTGTGTTTTGGGGGTATTCTCATTAATAGTAATGGGAGCTCGTGCAAACGGAACTCACCATTGTTATTAATGAGAATACTCCATGTTCATTGTGGTCCAGGCCCATGTGATGCCAGGTTGCGCTTACGTTCCAAGGATGTGTTAGCCCATTTGCTGGGCTGCGAAAGGAGGCCTTGGACAGCAAGTATACATTCCTCCAGGACCACCGGGTACTTTTGTAAAATAAATTTTGCTCGGAGGCACCCGCCTGCAGGAACTCAGCTGAATTTGTTTTCCTCCTTAGACCAGGAGCACTGCGACCAATGGTGTCACCTCAACTGAGATCAATTCATTCAGTACAAACTGGAAAGCACATTTTGATTTTCTGCACTGAACAGTGCTTTTCCCTGTTCGGGATGGATTCGGGGCAGGGAGGGGGGGAGGGATTGCTGCGGTGGTGGAACTACAAGGAATATTTCATCTTTCCCTTCTTTACTTTTATATAGATGTTAATAAAGCTTTCCATAAACAGGAACAAGAACTGCATATAACATTCACAGGGCTCAAAACAGACAGACGAATAAGAAAGTCACAAAGAATTCCAACCCAAATTTGTATAACAATGAAGTCACTGATCTCCCATAAGTAGTTCCTTTTAGCATAAACACATAAGGGCTGATTTTCTGAGATCCCATTGACAGCATGGAGCTGTAAGTTGGGTAAATGGGCATTCACCCAATTCACTGTACCACATCTTTGCACGGCTAATTTGTGCATAAAACTGAGGCCTTGCTAGTAGCCTGTCCACGCCTCATTTCAAGTGAATAATGATTTAAAGCTGGCCCCACACTGAATCCAGCAGCTTTAAAACGAGTTTTGCCAAGAGCATGCACCTTGTCCATAAAAAATGGATGCATTGGATCCCAGGACCTGGCCTGCTCACTAGGCTTCTTAAAGGGAGATGACAGCTTCAATTGCTGGTAAAAGTAATTTTTTTGTTTGTTTTTAATTACACTTTGCTCAATGGTTGGTTTTGCTGTGCAGTCTGCCATTTTTGCACTTTTGTCGTTTTGCTCAAATATTTTCCATCATTATTCTTGATTGCTGCAAGCATTTAATTCACACAGACTGGTATGGATAGGTATCCTTTGAAGGTTCCTGTTGCACTGTGTGATTTAGATGAGGAAGAGGAGTTTATGAGGAGTCAGGAAATGCAGGTGCAAGGAGACCCAAGATATTTTGGCTACACCTGTCACTACTCCATGAACCATGATTAAATGCCCCTCCACACAATCGGTGTTTACTGCCTCCACTTTACAAGACAGGTTATCACAGAATTATGCTATTAGTTACAGGATGGCCTGCCGACAGCATCTGAAACAGCGACCACTCTTGTCACAGAAGTGAAGGTTACCAAAGCATGAAGCTCTAAATTCTACTACTGGATTCTTCCAAACCATTTGCTACATCTAGCACTTCAAGCAGTATGCAGCACACACAAATATCAAGTATGTGACAAATGCAATGTTTGCAACGGGCAATATCTTCATTACGTTCCCTACGGACAAGGTAAACAGCTTTCTCCAGATGGAATAATTCCCTCAATTGTAAGGCATCACAAGTGGAACCCATACAGTGTCAGGGAGGTCACAGAGTGACTGGTGTGGGAAGTGAAAAAAATGTAGTGCAGTATGAGATGTTGTTCGGAGGTTTGGGCTAGACATATTATTGGGGTAGAGTTGAGAGAGCTTTATTCTGCATCTAGCCATGGTATACCTGACCTGGGAGCTTGATGCCAACACTGAGTGCCTGAAATACACAATGAGCACAATGTTATTTTTAAAAGAGGTTTCGAACAAAGTCACTGACTGGAGAAAGCACATAAAATGTAACAACAGTTCAACCATTTTTGGAAAGGAGTTTTAGAAAAAAATTATAATATTAAATGCTCAATGTGAATGATGTTAACCCTAACACCACCCTGGACTGAATATAGGAAATATTATAGGTAGTAATTACTATCCCATTAAAATGAAACATTATTAGAATTAATGAATGGGAATTGGGTTGCACATGGAGGGAAATATATCAAATGAAACGATACAGTAGGGAAATAAATATTGGATATTTCTTTTTAATTTTTACAGATGACAAATGACAAGAATAGACTGTCACACTGGAGTTCACTGAATATAAAAGTAATCTGTGGTGGAATTGAACTAACACAGCCCAATAATCAAAGTCGGTCATGCCTTTTGAAGGGCTAGGAGGAGTCAATGGGTGACTGCTTGGGAACCAAGGGCAAAACCTGAAGAATAATATAATGAGGCGCATGCTGCTCCCAGGGTCTTGGTGGAGCAGACTATCAACTTCCTGTGACAGTGTCAGCTGTGGCTCAGTGGGTAGCACACTCGCTTTGAGTCAGAAGGTTGTGGTTCCAGGTCCCACTCCAGGGACTTGAGCACATAAATCTAGGTTGACACTCCAGTGCAGTGCTGAGGGAGTGCTGCACTGTTGGAGGTGCCGTCTTTCGGATGAGATGTTAAAACGAGGACCTGGCTGCTCTCAGGTGGACGTAAAAGATCCCATGGCACTATTTCGAAGAAGAGCAGGGGAGTTATCCCCAGTGTCCTGGCCAATATTTATCACTCAATCAACATAACAAAAACAGATTATCTGGTCATTATCACATTTTTGTTTGTGGGAGCTTGCTGTGCGCAAATTGGCTGCCGAGTTTCCTACATTACAACAGTGACTACACTTCAAAAGTACTTCATTGGCTGTAAAGCGCTTTGAGACGTCCAGATGAACTACATCAAGACACAGAATATTTGTCTACACAAGAATTATAATGCAAGACAAGGAGAATTTTTGACTTACACCCAAAACGAGCTGCGCCGCCCACCTGAAGTCGAAGTCAGGGGGTGCGAACCATTATCAAGTTCAGGCCTCATCCGAATATAGGTGGCGAGCTACGGGTGCCAAACAGGAGCCCCACTGCAGTTTATCAATTGTGGGATGGCGGGAAATCAACCGGCTCCCACGCTGAGTTGACTGGCAGGTCAGGCCTGGGGGCGAAGCACCCAATCCCAGAGGGGGTCGAGCACAAGCCAGGAGCAGGCCGCAGTATTTTGTGCAGCCAGGAGGAACACTCTTACTCCCTGTCTTTAACCTCTTCCACCCCTACACCCTTCTGAGATTACTGCGCTCCTCCAATTTTGGCCTCTTGCTCATTCCCAATTTTAATCGCTCCACCATTTTCAGCTGCTTCAGCCCTAGGCTTTGGAATTCCCTCCCTAAACCTCTCCGCCTCTCTACCTTTCTCTCCTCCTTTAAGTCGGCCCTTGAAACCAATCTCTTTGACCAAGCTTTTGATCACCTCTCCTAATATCTCCTTATGCGGCTCGGTGTCAAATCATGTTGATAACACTCCTGTGAAGCATCTTTGGATATTTTACTACGTTAAGGCGCTATATAAATGCAAGATGTTGTTGTTGTTGGAGGAATTCTCCAAAAATAATTTCTGGTGCTTTTCTTGAGCAACCACCAGCAGTGCCTTTAGGCCACTCACCATCTGTTATAATTTGTCATTTGCACCTGAAAATTGCAAACAGGGTCCTACAACCAGTATAAGACCCCGATTTTCATACATAAGCTGTCTCCTGCCCATTTACAGGCCCATCTGAAAATTGCATTGGGCGGGCCTTGAGTGGCATTGGAGTAATCGAAATGTCCCCCACCAATATCATTTATTTAAATAAGCTGACCTTGTGTTATAGGGCAAGGTCAGCTCATTGTGCTGCAAGTACGCACAGCGTCCGAGGGGCCTCCGTGCCAGAACCATATTAACAACTCATAGGTGTTTGAGAAGCAGTATGATAGTAGCAATGTTAAAAGATGCACGGACCAAGCCGGCAGATAGGATGAGGTGGGTTTGCCTATAATCATGAGAAGAGGAAATTGGGTGATCAGGAGCTGGGATGGGCTAAGGTCAAGGATGCTGATGGTGGGCTTTATGGATGGGATAAGTTTCGTGGCCATGAGGGAAGTAATGGAGGAGAAAGCAAGAAATGAGAATTTGGGTGCCCAAAAGGTGTGAGGAGAGCTGGAAGGAGAGGAGTTGAAGGATTACAGTACATTTCACTGCGCTATCCTCTCTTGCTAATCTAAATAACTTTGTTTCCTCCATTTGTTTACTTTTTTCTTCTTCTATCTTGAAGGCTGGGATTGGATTCCACTGTTGCTGACAATACTTCAAATGAAGTCTAGACTGTGAGTGTTGGCCAGCTATTCAACTGTGGAAGCGGAAAACAGAGGATCCCGATTCTTTAATAACCTCATCACAGGAGCACTTTACAGCATGAGTCGCTGGATGGAAATAATGAGGAGGGAAAGGCAGCTGATTTAAATTTAAATTTCTTTTAATTTATATAGTATAAAAATTATCCAGTCAGTCATTAAATTTAAATTTAAATGCATGAGATGAGGACTTACACCTACTGAATTTGCCGTGACCAAACACAGCCCACTTTCTGATTTATATCTTCTAAATGTTTCGCAAGTTGACTTGCAAGGTCACTTTTTCCATCTTCCTCCTTGTTTAGTTTCCCACAGCAAGTGAAATGGATCAAAGCAAACTCCCATCACGTATTTTCGCAGCGTGCTAAATATCATTTTATGCAAATGTATACTTTCCAGCATAGTCTTATCTCAAACCACAGATGTACAGACTGTTTACATGATAACTTAATACTCAGATATTCCCTTTGCTCATTTGTAGCTGCGGTAGGGGAGGATTGGGGGGAGAGGGTGTTACCATAATTTACCACAAAGTGCAGGTCTCCATTCTACGTTTCACTCACATTAACACTTCGCACCACCAACAGACTCAGACAGAGTGCAGGACAGACAAAATATATTTTTTTAAGATGAGGCAAATAAGTTATTAAATTGGTTTACAGAACAAGCCGCAGCCTGTGCTACCATCTGTTCACAGATAAACAATATTATAGCATAAGCTCAATATTGCATATTTCTCAGGCCTGATTGATCAGACAAATGATAGGTGTGATTTATATAGCACCTTTCACGACCATCGGATGTCCCAAGGGGCTTTACAGCCAACGAAATATTTTTTTGAATGTAATCCACTGTTGTAGTGTAGGAAACACGGCAGCCAATTTGTGCACAGCAAGCTCCCACAAACAGCAATGGGATAATTACCAGATAATCTGTTTTTGTGATGTTGATTGAGGAATAAATATTGACTAGGACATCAAGAGTTACTCCCCTGCTCTTCCTTGAAATAGTGCCATAGGATCTTTTATTTCCACCTGAGAGGATAGACAAGGCCTCAGTTTAACGTCTCACCAGAAAAACAGAACCTCTGACAGTGCAGCACTCCCTCAGTCCTGTGCTAGAGTGTCTAGCTTTTGTGCTCAAGTCCCAGGAGTGGGATTTGAATCTACAACCTTCTGACTCAGAGGCAAGGGTGCTATCCACTGAGCCACGGCTGACAGAGCCTGCACTCAGCCGATAATCATAATATCTTCTGCAAGCTCCCTTAAATAAGGCTATGTATGAGTTAATCTTAGATCAAGGTCATTGTGGTGGGTTAACCTCTGCCTAAATATACAAAATATCAAGAATAGGTAAATTACTAGAGATAAAAAGAGAAAACTCAAATGCTGTAAATCTGAAATAAAAGCAGAAACTGTTTTGAGATACATAGGAGGTTAGCCTTAGATTCAAACGAGAACGATAAGTAAACATTCCAGCTGAACCCTTTCATTAGAATTTCATCAAAATGTTAACCTACCTTTCCCTTTCAGATGCTGGTGGGCCTGCTGTGCTTTTTCAGTGTTTTTGGGTTTTATTGCAATTAAATTACTGCCTGGCCATTTCCCTACACTGAAGATTTGTAGGGGAATAGAGTTCACTTTATGAGCACGTTGGGGGAGAAATTCGGTCATGCCTCTGTTGCGCCATTAATCCATCCAGAACGGTACTTTTAGCGCCTTGAAAAAGTTTGCACCTCCCGCCCAGAAATTTGTCAGAATCGGTCGAAGAGCTGATAGGGGTGATAAATCAGCTGTTGCACACCAGAGCTGGGGAGGGGAGGATAACAAACGTTTGGTCGGCACATTTTGCAGACCCATTGTGCATGTGCGGAACTCCGAATCAGATCCCGGGAAAAGCCGAGCCTTAAATGTGCGGCATAGTAATGCACCCATTAAAGTTTTAGAAATGACTTTTTCGCAAGCTGACCTATTATGTCTGTCTGCCACTGCAAACTCGGAGGCTCACGCACCGTGCTGTGTGTAAACATTACACTGACTGTGACCTCCGAGGGAAGCGCTTCCTCGTCCCTTTAAGTAGCCACCAGTTAACGACTCTGCAGGCCTGTACCGACTGTTTTTACAGATGTTGTTATTGGCGGGCGCTCAATGAGGCGCAAGCACCAAATTTAGCAACCGGGGCTCAAGTGTGCTCATTGCATCAGGAATACGTCATGATCGGAGTGATTGTCAATAGCCAGGCGCTAATGGTTTGCGACCCCGGTAAGCCTCTAATGAATTTCCCATCGGGACTAAACGCTGCGCACCCGGTCACTAAGCTCTAACGCTCACATTAAAGCCCCCTCAGGCTGCTAACTGAGGCTATAGACAACCAAAAATCCAGTCCTTTGTCTAGAGAACGTGTTTTTATTGGTGAAGAATAAGGACAGCAGTTAAGGCCAAGAATTGTTTCTGTGGTAATTGGCACAGTGCAACAAACAATGGTGTACTGGGCCAGGGTGCTGATTCCAATAATATCCCCCCCAACTGAATCAGCTTTCTCTCCACAGACTGGGAATTGAACTGAGACCTTCTGCGTTGCTTAATACTACAACATCCAGCTTGGTAGTAGACCAGGTAGTTTTATTTCCTACTTGGCCACTGGGTGAGTTGAACATTGTTATGTTAAGTGGCCACCAACTTGGAAAATCCTAAAGAGAGGGAATCGCTGTCATGCCAGAATTCAGTAAATGTTAATCTGCTGTACCCTCATGCTAGTTCATTTACATTTTAAAGTTTATTAGTGGGTGTATTATAAATAATATTGCGGCATGGTTTCATTTCTTATTCTTAATCCACTACATATTAGCCTACAACATGGAATGCTTGATATCCCTTTACATGTATATAGTTAGGGGAGGGCATTATTTCCACACCTCTAAAGTACATAGCAAGCTTTAGAGGAGTGGAAGTAATGTCCTACAAGCATTTGAGAAAACATCTGGAACAGGCAGCTTTCAGCCTATCCATATGGCTCAGAGACGTGGACTATATACAGCAGACACCTCAAAACGCTGGAGAAGTACCACCAGTGCTGCCTCCACAAGATCCTGCAAATCCATTGACAGGATAGACACACCAACATCAGTGTTCTTGCTCAGGCCAACATCCCCAGCATGGAAGCATTGACCACACTCAATCAGCTTCTTTGAGCATGCCCGACACGAGACTCCCAAAGCAAGCGCTCTATGCGGAGCTTCGACACGGCAAGCGAGCCTCAGGTGGACAGAGGAAACGCTTCAAGAACACCCTCAAAGCCTCCTTGATAAAGTGAAACATCACCACTGACTCTTGGGAATCCCTGGCCCACGACTGCCCAAAATGGAAGAAGAGCATCCGGGAGGGCGCTAAGCACCTCGAGTTCCATCGGCAAGAACAAGCAGGAATCAAGCGTAGACAGCGGAAGGAGCGTGTGTCAACCCAGGCTCCCCACCCACCCTTTCCTTCAACCACTGTCTGCCCCACGTGTGACAAAGACTGTAGGTCCCACATTGGACTAATCAGTCACTTGAGAACTCACTTTTAGAGTGGAAGCAAGTCATCCTCGACTCTGAGGGACTGCCTGTGATGATGATGACAGATCAGATCTTCCCCAAGCTTCTGGAAAAGGAGCACAGCCAGGACCTTAAGGTTGCAACTGTGGCTTCTAAATAACAATTGCTTTGGCGTTCCTGACGATGCTCTGAAACCACCCACAATGTGATCAAAAGCCCCAATTCTGGGTTGCCAGTTAGTGTTGAGTCAGCTGCTCTCTGCTGCGGTCCCCCGGGGTAAAGGGGTGGAGGGTGGGGGCGGGGGGGGAGTGGAATCAATCAGGTTTCCACTCTGATCAGTATCCCCTGATCTCCATGTGAATGTTCAGTGAGGGAACATTAGGAACAGGTGTAGGCCATTCAGCCCCTTGCCTGCTCCGCCATTCAATTAGATCAGGGCATGACTGGGCTCGGCTGCAATTCCTCCACACTTTGAATATGCTGCCAGACACAACAAATGGCTTCCAGCAGCGGTGGAACTTTAACCAACATCAGGATGCTGGAGGGAGGAACATAGAATACGAAAATCTTTCTAAATTAAAAGAAAACATTCAAAATCATCTTGCCTCTTCACTGTTGGGAGACAGTGTAAACAAACTAGTGCAATTTCTGCAACAAACACCCAATCTGATAGAGAATTCAAACAGGCTGTGAAAATTCACAGACAACAAGTCAGAGATGCTACGTGAGTGGTAGCATGTTGCATTAAGTCATCAATCAACTTGACATTTTAGGACCCTTGGGTAGCGAGCCAATTAAAAGGTTAAAAGGCTATTAATTGAGCCAATAATGTCAAAGAAGGCGAGTTCTTTTCTGTAAATTGATCCAGGTATAAGTACAGCCATTTTGACCATGTGGTCTCAGAAGGACAAAGACCTGACTTAAAGCCAGAAGCTTGTTGCTGTCTGCCAGAAATAAAGTTACTTTAAAACTACAATCGGAGTTTGTATTTCATTGGAAATTAAGAGATCTAACAATTTTGGCGTCACGAACACGATCGCTGAGGAAAGAAACTGAATTTTGGACATCGGACCTACATACTGAGGTAAGGACTCTTTATAAAAGTCCTCGGTCAAAAGTCTAAATTCGCCTCTCCTTCTACGCAATTCCGAAAGCCTCCAGTTTGCGAACCCTCCGGTTGGTAGTCGGCTCGAGGTCCCATAGACGTCTAAACTTCGGCGGTGTGTTAGTTAATTAATCACCGACCTATTGATTGGCTGGAAAGCCGACAACTCGAGACCCCAGGAAAGAAATCAATATTATGGCAGCAGGAAATAATAGCAAAGAATTGCCTACAACTGTTAAAGGTGGGCAGGCACCACCTGAAGTTTCGCTAGATTTAATTCTCAAACAGTTGAAAGAATACATAGAGCAACAATTCAATTTATCTAAAACCTATATTAAGATCGAACAAAAGTACGGAACCTCCAAAGGACAATGGTCCTTGGACGAGATTAAAAAGGTCTGGGGAAAAACGACCCGTATGAAAAATAAAGAGCGAACTAGATGGTCCCTAGCGGTTATGGGAAAGATCCGAAACCGGAATGAAATTATAATGCGTTCCCAACATGATTGAGAACTGACCAGTACAGAGGATCAATTGCAAGCTGTTTGTGCACAGCTGCGACAGAAAAAACTTGAACTTGAAAAGCTTTAAGCGGAAGTTAAAGATCTTAAAGATGAAATTAAAGAATGGAAAAAATCATTAGGTCAAGAGACAGTAATAGGAAAAGGAAAATGTATTGATCAATTCCCAGGGCACCCATGTTTGGATAAATTAAAAGCGCAAACCCGAAGACACGACCGAGGAATAGATACGAATTCAGAATCCTCCGACGATACAGTGTCGGAGGATGACGAATTAGGGGTGCGCTTTGCCCCGTTTAAAAAAAAAGACGAATTGTAGTCAAATCAGAAGAGACTGCGGATGAGGGCGGAACCAAAAAAACGAAGAAAGGGGTGTATGCAGAATACTTATTTCATGATCCGGCAGACCCAGAGAAAATTGATAAATGGTCCAAGGAATTGCCCAATCCAAAGAAAGGGGGAGTAAAAACGTGGGACCAATTGGACCGCTTAAGAAATATATATCAACTTCATCCCTGGGACGGAGTGCAAATTTTGACCATAATGGTGCCAAAAACACAGGGAAGAAAATTGCACGACAAGGTAGAAGAAGCTTTGGGGCAGGATGAGCAAGAATTAGACGCAGGATGGGAGGCGATTAAACACTGGCTGCAAGCCTTCAGTCCAGCTAAGACAGACTGGGGAAAAATTGCAGCCTGCCAACAGAAAGGAACAGAGGAGGTCCTGGAGTATGACGAGCGGTTTAGATGCACGTGGCTAGAACATTCGGGTATGAATAATACGGGTGAGGAAATGGATGAACAAGTGTTTGGACCCCTGAAAGCAGCTTTCGTGGCAGGTCTAAAGCCAGAACTGTCCAAAATGCTTAAGGTAGTGTTACCGGACTGGGAAGGTAGAGGAACTACCTTTGCAGCATTGGTTGATCGATGTAACCAATTGGATCGGGATATGGGAGCTAAAGTCCGAGCTGTACAGGCTTTGGGATGGAAATCCCAGGATTCCGATAAACAGTCATTCGGAAAATTACCCAGAAAATGTCATTATTGTGGGAAAGATGGTCACTGGGCCAAGACGTGCAGGGCAAAACAGCAAGGTCGTGGCTGGGGAAGAAGACGCAGCCAGGGATACAATTCAGCCAACAAGCCTCCATGCACTAAACAGTATCCCATCAGTCCAACTGCCATCGCGGGAATCTTACCAGTTATTCAGCAATTGGAGAAACAAGGGGTGCTTATTAAAACACATAGCTCCTCCAATAGCCCCATGTGGCCAGTACAGAAATCTAATGAGACTTGGCATTTGACTGTCGATTATAGGAAAGGTAACCAGTGTATTGATCAAAAAGCTCCTTTGGTCGCAGATCCCTCCACCATTTTTAATGCCCTCAAACCGGAACATAAATATTTCTCGGTTATAGATATGGCCAACGGATTTTGGTCGGTGCCTCTGGCACCGGAGGTTCGACAGTGGTTTGCTTTCACTGTCCAAGGACAACAGTATACTTTGATCCAGTTACCGCAGGGTTTCCACAACAGCCCTACGGTATTCCACATGGCTTTACAAAGCCATTTGCGAGAATTACCTCCCCTGTCATCCACAGTCATCCAATATGTAGACGATATCCTGCTAGCTTCAAACACGGAAGAACAGCATGAACAAGATTTACGAGCTTTGCTGGATCACCTTCGGCTGAAAGGACATAAAGCCAGCATTGACAAGGCACAAATATCCCAAGAAGAGGTTGTATACCTGGGACAAAAGATTTCACAAGGAAAGAGAGAACTTACCCAGGATAGAACTGCAGCCATTCGGGCTGCTAAAAAACCCACCACTATTCAGGAACTAAGGTCTTTTTTGGGATTGTGTAACTTTAACAGAAATTGGATTGACTCCTTCACACTGCTTGCTCAACCATTGAATGATATTTTAAAGGGGAAACGTGCCTCTCAAGCAGCCATCGCCCTCAAGGAACAGCAAGAGGCCTTCCTGAGTTTGAAAAAGGCTTTGTGTTCGGCACCAGCTCTGGGAATCCCCGACAGTGGTAAGCCATTTACCCTGTTTGTCCATGAGAAAGAAGGATATATGACAGCTATACTGACACAAGAACATGGGGATCGGCAAAGACCTATTGGCTATTATTCGGCAAAACTGGATGCGGTAGCCATCGGATGGGGAAGTTGCCTAAGGGCTATGGAAGCTAAATGTAGAGCGGTAATGATCACTGCGGGTCTAGTCCTCGACCAAAAGCTGATTGTCAAGTGTCCCCACGCCGTACAAGCTTTGCTGTCTATGAATAGAATGTCTCAGGTGACGGCAGCAAGATGGACCCACTGGACAGCAGTTTTGGAAGCTCCTAATCTCCATATCATCCGGGCCAACCCGGTTAATCCCGCAACTATGCTCCCGATGTCAGAATCGAGGGAGCAAGAGGGGGGAGAATGTGAAGAGAATGACTGCGTGGAGATTTTAAAAGAAACAGAAGAAGCAGCCTTAGCAGCAGAGGAGCCTCTGCACAACCCAGACCTCATCCTGTTTACAGATGGTTCCTCCTTTGTTGACAATGGTACCAGAAAAGCAGGGTGGGCAGTTACAACCTTATATGAGGTAGTGGCAAAAGGATGTTTACCCTCAGGAACGTCAGCACAACAGGCCGAGTTACGGGCCCTGTCAGAAGCATGTCGAATAGCAGAAGGACAGACAGCTAATGTCTACACAGATTTGCGTTATGCTTTTGGAGTCGCTCACGACTTTGGTCTGTTATGGCGGAAAAGAGGATTCCTCACTGCTGCTGGTACACCTATCCGAAATGGTAAAGAAGTCCGAGACTTACTGGAGGCCATACAATTACCTCAGGAAGTGTCCATCCTGAAGTGTAAGGCCCATACCAAGGAAAATACCACAGAAGCACAGGGAAATGCCCTAGCCGACCAGGCAGCTAAAGATGCCGCCTCACAGGGCATTCCTCCAGAAGAACCAACACAGATGTGCAGATTGAAAGCACTCAGGACTCTGACACGAGACCTTCAAACAATGCAAGGCAAGTGCTCCCAAGAGGAAAAATGGACATGGATTGAGGCAGGAATTAAGCTATGCGAAGATGGTGTCTGGAGACAAAGAGTTACTGACAAGCCAGTCGCGCCACAAGCGCTTATGCCTTTTTTAGCCCAACAGATCCACTCGTGTGGACACGGTCTCACAACAGATGACGGCACGGTTCCAGAAAAGCTGGTGGGGTCGGGGATTTAAAAAACACGCCCAGCTGGCAACAGACCGCTGTGTGGTCTGCCAGAAAAATAATTCTGGACCCATCACGGTAATGCCCCAACTGAGGCCCCCTGCCCCTGTCAGACCATTCCAGCATCTGCAGGTTGATTATATATCTCTTCCTTCATGCCAAGGATACACTAACATTCTTGTCATGGTCGACAGATTCTCTAGATGGGTAGAAGCTGTCCCAACTAAAAGAGCCACAGCCAATCACACTGCAAAGGTCTTGTGTAAGAATTACATTCCCCGATGGGGAGTCCCGAGTAGCATTGACTCAGATCAGGGAACACAATTCACAGGTGCTGTCTGCCAAGATGTCTGTAGGTTACTGAACATTACGTGGGATTTACACTGTCCTTATCATCCACAATCATCAGGACAAGTAGAACGAATGAATCGAACTCTGAAACAACGGCTTGCCAAATATCACCAAGAAGGAACACCATGGCCCCAGGCACTACCAGTAGTGCTATGTAGTATTAGGGCAACCCCGAACAGAACTACAGGTTTAAGCCCATTTGAAATTATAACAGGAAGACCCATGTCGCTGCCAGGAACTATCGATTTATGGAAAGCTGATGTTCACTTAATGAGTGACACTTTGTTATCATACTGTCAGAACTTAACCAATGCTATTAGTTCTGTTTTCCGACAGGTATCGGCAGCTTGGGGTAATCCACCCGAATCCCGGGAGTCTGGGTGTATGTGAAAAAGTTGCATAAAGAACCTTTGGGTGCCAAGTGGGAGGGACATTATCAAGTGTTATTGACCACCCAGGCAGCTGTTAAAGTCCAAGGAAAGAAAGCCTGGATCCACGCTTCACACGTTAAACGAGCACCCGTAACTGAAGCTGAAATCTATTAAGGACAATTACATTTTGCGAAAATGTATAAATTTACTGTATTACTGATTCTAGGTATTCTAGGCATTTGCCTACTTCTTACTAGCCGACCCTCTGCACCAAAGGGAAATAGTAGGGTAGCAAGGGAATTACATGTAAATACCTTTTTATATATGTCATACATTTATGCCAAACAAGGTAACATTTCTAGTTGTTGGGTGTGTGCACATATTCCTATTCACTCAAAGGGAGGGATTCCCTTGAGGCCAGTTCCCTTGAATATCTCGGAAATGGCTGAGTGGATAATTAATCAAAACAAAACAGGCAATGCGTTTCAGGATACGGAAAACTGGGCACGTAAATGGAAGTCAGCAGGTTACAATCTGACTACCTTTGAAGGGGGATATCAACTGTGCTACAATAATTCCAAACGGCCTCCATTTTTTGTGATCACTAATACAACAGGAATAGGAAGACTGGGGGAATCGGTCTGTCTGATTAGAAACATCAAAGGAGGCCAAAATATGGGGTATAGTAACTGCTCCCGGAATTATAATATAATCAAGCCACGGAACCGTCCAAACTGGGCCGATGTGGGAATTTTTAACGTAACGGGGATTCTGAATAAAACAGATGGAAAAGCCTGGACAGGTCCCGGAGTGTTGCTGACAAAGAAACAGCTAACCTTCATTGCCTATAATGGCACCTATTGGGTGTGTGGCCACAAGGCCTACCCTTGGTTGCCCCAGAATTGGACGGGATCCTGCTATTTAGCCTACATTGTGCCTTATATGTATCATATAAAGTCACTGTCGGAACATTTACACCGTCCTAAGAGAGCTATCACAGAAACAGAGAGGTTCTTTGCCATTCTGATCCCTGGGTATGGGACCGCCAAACTGGCAAGGGAATCCATTAACATGGCATCCGTTGTGGAACGAGTAGCCAATGATACCTCAGAGGCCCTAGTTAAAATCAATGCAGAAATGGTAGCAATCCGCACAGTAGTCCTACAGAATAGACTGGCCCTTGATTACATCCTGGCTGAAAAGGGAGGTACTTGCGCCCTACTCGGAACTGAGTGTTGCACATATATCCCAGATAGCTCCGAAGAAATTACCCACTTAGCGGAGCATATCCAAAAGGAGGTAGAAAAACTTAAGCAACCCCCATCATTCACTTTGCGGAGCAGAGCCACTGAATGGCTAGGTTCAATAGGAACTTCATTGGTGGAAGGTTTAATTCTATTTGTTGTAATTATTTTACTTTTATATTGTTTGTTTATGTTGATTAAATGTTGTTGTGACCAGGCGGCTGTAGCTGCTGTCCCGCAGGTAAAACACCTTGCAGGTCCCAGCAGACCGTCTGTACGTGGCACAGGGGTATGTTATGCTTAAGGGAAGGTTGTTTACTGGTTGAATTAAGATATTGATTTGGATTAAATTGGAATAAGGTTAATTAACCTACTAAAACCAGACTTCCATTGTGGCCTCAATGGAACTCGGGTTGGTGTAAATTTGTGAGGAAGCTACTAGTCCGGACATGTGGCGAAACACATCAACAAATTTTAGAAGGAAACTCGATTAACATGTATGAAATTATTTTGTAGAATGTTTAACCAGTGATAGCTGATGTTTTATGATTCAGTTTGTGAAAGAATCAAAGGGGGGATTGAGAGAGAATTCAAACAGGCTGCATTCAGACAGGCTGTGAAAATTCACAGACCCCAAGTCAAAGCTGCTACGTGCAACTCAGCATGTTGCATTAAGTCATCAATCAACTTGACATTTTAGGACCCTTGGGTAGCGAGCCAATTAAAAGGTTAAAAGACTATTAATTGAGTCAATAAGGTCAAAGAAGGTGAGTTCTTTTCTGTAAATTGATCCAGGTATAAGTACAGCCATTTTGACAATGTGGTCTCAGAAGGACAAAGACCTGGCTTAAAGCCAGAAGCTTGTTGCTGTCTGCCAGAAATAAAGTTACATTAAAACTACAATCGGAGTTCGTATTTCATTGGAAATTAAGAGATCTAACACAGTCCAACTGTGACATTTAGCAAGTCTCATAATATAATCGTGTAATACTCTTATTATTTGCTGCATGCCATATAGTGGTAAATTTGCAATCAACTGCTAGTTCATAGATTGTGCATTGCAATGGCAAAGTAGTTTATTTGCTATTTAGTAAGCAAGATTAAATAATGTGTCTGAGTTAATCTAGTCTTATTTGAGGATAGAGTTATTTGCAGTATTTATCAGATTTCTATCTAATGCCTTAAAATGACATGTTGCAATCTAATTATCCTACTCATGTTTGAACTTACCACTAAAGTCTTGGAGAGAAAAACAAAAATGAAATGCTGGAAATATGAAATAAAAACAGAAAACTTTGGAATGGCACAACAGGGCTGTTGGTATCTGCAGTAGAAAGCACGAGTTAATATTTCAGGTGGAAACTCTTCATGATTTGCCCTGTATTTCCAACATTTTCCATGACTTAAAACAAAGACCTTGAAATTGCATGGAGTGATATTAGCATGTATTCGCATTAAGTTCTCTTGTCTGCTATATTTTTGAACTCATTGTCAAATTTACTTTAAACAGCAGATAAAGGAATTTTATACAAACCCAGTAAGCATCGTATAAGTTCACAGCATGAAATGTCAGTCCAAAATTCTTTATGGTTTTACCTTTTCTTTTGCTGAAAGTAAGACATATGGTAGACGCATGGAAAAAGTTATTATGAAGTGGCTGCACTTGATAGGATGCCCCTCAGTGTAGCAGGAACCTAATTTTGGCTAGACTATCTCCAGCGGAAGACGATGTTCAAAAGCAATTAATATAAACCATACAGTTGGTCTGGCGTTGATAGGCTACATCAAATAACCGCATTCTCTTGTGTTTTAAATGTGAACTGTACTTGTGAATAAAAGTTGCAATCAACTTAGCATCATGCAAAAAACCAGATGAGTGACATCAGGCATATATCTAACTGGACAGTTTCACACCCACAGTTCCTTTACTTTGCTTCACTGCCTGCACTTTCACGGCAAACACACCACATATGTATTGCATATGATAGATGACCTGAACTGAGGTACAGGCAACAATATCAAAATTTGCAGACAGCACAAAAGTAGGGACTGTGAAGAGGACTGCAAGTGGGAGAACTAGTTGATAACATTTAAAAAAAAGGTATATGGTATCTCAATAGAGACACAGAGGATAAAGGCAGTGGTGATGTTAAACCTATACAAATCATTGGTTAGATTACAGTTTGTGTCCAGTTTTGGTAGCCCTACTTTAGGAAGGATGTCCTGTCATAAAGAGGCCACAGAAAAAACTTACTAGGATGATACCAGGAATAGGAATCTTTAGTTCTGGAGAAATGAAGAATACTTTTACGAGAGCAGAGAAAGTTAAGAGGAATTGAAAATGATGAAATATTTCCACTTGTCAGTGAGTCGGTAACCAGAGGGGAACAGTTTAAGATCATTATCAAAAGAATGAAGGTAGAGGATAGCAAATTTTCCTTTTCACAGAAATTTGTTAGAACGTGGAACCAAAATCCATTCTAACTTTTAAAAGGGATGTGGATAAATAATTGAAAAATATTTTTTTCAAAACGATATGGAGAAAGGGGACCGTGACTAAATAGGTGACTCATTCAGGGAGCTGCAGAGGCACGATTAGCCAAATGGCCTCCTTCGTTGCTATAAAATTCTATACTTTTACCATAATCGGGATTACAGGGAGACAAGCAGATGCTGCTGAAGTTCTACAGCTCCATCTGATGGAAGCATAATTCAACGGGGGATAGCGTGTGTCTATTCTGTGGTTCAGGAGAATGGTGGTGTGATGTATGTAGCACTCAAATCACTGACTCCACACAGGCTGGTGTTGTAGTAACTGCTGTGACCTTAATCCTTTATCGTATAACTCCAGAGCGCCTCCCAGGTGTGGTGGGTAGCCTTTTATACTCTGTCTTCCAGGTCTTCCACCACAGCGCCCTATGTGGCGCACCATTGTACTTATACATGTAATGTGCCAGGACAATACATATCATCTCACTCCCCCCCAGTTCCAAAAGCCATTGCCGGAAACCTCGGCCTTGTTCGTCCTGGTTGGTTTGTGAGTGTGAGTCCATGACCATCCACTTCCCCCCTATGTGGAGATAATGCTTGTGATCCGGTGCAAGCATGCGGTATTTGCAGTCCTTACATGGGTGATGAAGTACACGAGTATAACCTCCAACAGACTATAGGTATACATGGACAGTACATTTGTATGGTACATGTGATATGTGGTACAGATGTTATGTCAAAAGGTTGCAGTTATTTAATCCCAGCTGGGTGAGGTACAGTGGCAGTGTACTGCCCCTTTTTGCCCGAGGTAATGGGCTGCGCTGAGACAGGATATCGCAACTCGTGCATTGCCTCTGTTCTCAGTGGTCGCCTTGGCGGCTCATCTGCAGCCGCCGAACCCTTGCATGAATCACGCAAAATCAAAAATCGCACTGGCCCCTTAGGCATGTTAGTCACGGATCCATTGGCCCTTTTACTTGTGCCTCATGGTATTAACTCTTTTCATACATCATACATCATTTTAAACATAGTAACCATTCAGCATCAAAATATCACTTCTTATCCTACATCACTACATCATACAAATCACATTACACATTTAGACTCGCTCTTGCCTTACAAAAGTCTTTTTGTGGGGACCGCCAATGGTGTAGGGTCCTTTTAAGGCTCCCTGGTGCATTTCCCTTTTAAGACGCCATCTTGCGATTCGCACAAGGCTTCCCTTGGGCGCCGCCATTTTAGTTGTACTGCTTGCCTTTGCTCTTTGCAGAGCGCTGCTGCCGCCATCTTGAGCTCGCTGGCTAGCCGTTTTACTCTCTGGAATAGAAGAACTAATGAAGAAGGAAGGAAAGAAAACGGCCAAAACAATCCGATCTTGAATCTGGCTCTTTGAATTCGATCCGTTATAGCTCCTGTGAGGACGGCCTCTGTGATTGCTGCCGTATCCTCTGCTCTGGCTCCTGCATCTGCTCTGACTCCTGCACCCACCCGAGTGATCGCGTTCCCCCGAGTCATACCTGCCGCCTCCGTAGCCTTCGCTGCCGCTGCAGCCTCCGCTCCTGCCGCTGGTGTCGCCTCTCCTGTGGCCTCCGCTCCTGCTCCAGTACTTACCGTTGCTCCTGCAGCCGCCATGGCTGCCCCCACCGCCGCCACTGTCCCGGCCTCCACCGTAGCCGTGACCACCGCCCGACTCTTCCTCCACGTGGGCCCCCCCCCCCGGATCTGTCGGCCATCGATGGGCCTCCCGTTCATCGCCCGCAGCGCGTCACCGGCTCGCACCTCAGATGATCGGCCCGTACGTGAAACACTGCTCTTCCAGGGTTGGGGCTGCAGGGTTGCCGTCGCCTGTAGAATTTGGACTACCGATGAACTGCTTATTTCTTCTCAAGCTCGGTCGGCGCTGCTCTTTGGGAACCTGGGGGACAGCGGTCTGTGGAGGAATGAAGTCTTCCCAGCTCTCACGGACCTTTCCCATCCATCTTCTGCCGAGAAGCGTCGGCCCATCGCCTGCAATGACCCACAAGGGTAAACCGTGCCTCCCACCCCCGTGAGATACCTGCCCATCCGCTCTGCCCAGAACAGGTATCAGTTCCTTGGTGTAGGTACGCAGCTCCGCCGTGACCGGGACCAGCTTGGGTCGTGCAGCTGGGTTAACCCACAGTTTTTCAAAAGTTTCCTGACTCATCAACGACGGACCCGATCCAGTGTCTACTTCCATACTCACTGGGACTCCGTTAATCTTGACCTCCATAATCACCGGGGCCGAACCGTCGGTACACGTATACAGTCCTAACAACGCCTTGTCTTCTTCTGCCTGCTCCTCGCTGGAAAATGGACCCTCTGCCATCTCCTCAGCCACACGGTGAGTCAGGTGTCTTTTACACATATTCTGAAGGTGGCCTTTCGTGTGGCAGGTATTGCACGTATACTCCGCAAACCTGTACCAGTGAGCCCCATGGCTTCCTCTGCAGTGCCAGGATGGTGCTGCTCGATTAGTCCCCATCGGCGGACTCTGAGTTCCAGGACCCCAAGGCCCGTGCTCTCTGCCCTGGGCAGAGCCACGTTCTGCAGTTTTGTCCATGGTTCGCGCTATCCTGTGGACAGTGCCTGCCGGGTTCGAGACCGTGTGGATCATCTGCTTGGTGCTGTAAGTCGATGTCATAAACGCCCTGCTGATGGTGATGGCTTGCTTCAAGCTCTGTGGATAGCAGCTTGCGAAGGAGACCCTCATGGCCAATCCCCATAACAAAAACGTCTCGCAATGCGTCTTCAAGGTGTGTGCTAAAATCACTCAGCGCCGCGAGTCTCCTGAGGTCCGCAGCATATTTGGTGACATCCTGGCCCTCAGGTCTGCAGTGGTGGTAGAATTTGTGCCGGGCCGTGAGGATGCTCTCCTTCAGTTTAAGTTGGTCACGAATGAGTGCGACCAACTCCTCATAGGACATGTCCCTGGCGCTCCCGGGTGTCAGCAAATCACTGACGAGACAGTAAACCTCATCGCCACAGTTGGAATGTAATATCACCTTACGCTTCTCTCTCAGTGCGTCCGTGTCCCACCAAGGTGAGCCCCACCACCAGCCACTCCAACAACAACAGTCGTTTGCTGTGAAGTAGTACTCGAGCTTTTCCGTAAAGGCCTCCCAATCATTTCCCACAGTAAAATCCTTTAACGAGCCCAGAGTAGCCATGGTTGCGTGATGCATGAAGTTCGTCCGTGTTCTTGTCGCCAATGTGATGTATGTAGCACTCAAATCACTGACTCCACGCAGGCTGGTATTGTAGTAACTGCTGTGACCTTAGTCCTTTATTCTACAACTCTAGAGTGCCTCCCAGGTGTGGTGGGTAGCCTTTTATACTCTGTCGTGCAGGTACTTCCAAGTCTCCCACCACAGCGCCCTCTGTGGCGCACCAATGTACTTATACATTTAATGTACCTGGACAATACATATCAGGTGGCATACACATATTGTATGATGAGTTGTGCTACTTACTATATAGGCCGGAATGGTGTGAGTGTGGGGGCGGGATGGCAGTAAAAATCCCGCAAATAGCGAGCTCATCGGGAAGTCGCCAGCATCCCGCTGCCTGGGCACTTAACCCGGGCGGCTTTGAAGGCGCGACACAGACCCAATCAGCAGAGGCGGACAATCTCATTGAAATCATTTAAGTGTTTGTTGGGAGACCCTTAAGAGTGATTTTAACGCCAGCTTTTGACCAGAACTGCAGGAGCACAGGATTCACAGATGTCAGGTTCCTTGCCTGTGAACGGGAGGCAGAAGCCCAGTGGCCATTAGCGACTCAGTTCATTAAGAGCTGAGAAGAGCACATAAATACTCCAACATTATACCTCATTACTTGCCTCATGTAAAGGCTCTTGCTCACTCCATTTTGTCCACAGATTTGGGTGTCTGCAATTTGCAGGTCATTGTTAAAACCTCAGAAGTCACTCTCACCGCATCGCTACTCACGATTACAACATTGAGGTATTGGCCGCTTGATCTCCACTTTACCTGCCATTAACTACATCAGCATGGGTGTCGCTTATACTGTCTCACCTTGGTCCTCAGTATCGGACCAAGGTGAGCCCCACCACCAGTCACTCCAACAACAACAGTAGCAAACACAACAGCAGCCTTCTCCTCAACAACCTTATGCTCCACAGGAGGGAGGGGTCACCACAGGGCTGCACCGTGCCAAAGCCGATATCCCCAACAAAGGGTATACAAGCAGAAGATGAGCATCCTCGACATGACTGAGCAGCAGTGCTTAGAACATAAACATAAGAACATAAGAAATAGGAGCAGGAGTAGGCCTTACGGCCCCTCGAGCCTGCTCCGCCATTTAATGCGATCATGGCTAATCCGATCATAGACTCAGGTCTACTTCCCTGCCCGCTCCCCATAACCTCTTATTCCCTTATCGGTTAAGAAACTGTCTATCTCTGTCTTAAATTTATTCAATGACCCAGCTTCCACAGCTCTCTAAGGCAGCGAATTCCACAGATTTAAGTTTTATTTTTAGTCCCACCAATGCCACAGAATTCTAATCCTTAGTAAAACACACACTACTGCTATTTAGAAAACAGTTGATTAAATAATTAAGCGAGTAAAGCAAGAAAGGAAAGAGAACGCACCAACCAATCACTTCCCTGCTTTCCTGTGACATCTAATATAGTCGCCCAGTTCCACTTTGTTATGTATATACACCTGTAATTACCATGTCTAACCACCAGCGGACTTATCCCCTGGAGTACCAAGGGATGCCACAATCCCTTGAGAGCACCTGTATATAAGGAGGCCTCACAGGCTGGAGAGACACTCTGAGATCTGCAATAAACGACTACGGTCACACTTACTTTGAGCTTGCAGCATCTAGTCTGACTCTTTGTCCAAGACATAACAACTGGCGACGAGATACAGATAACAAAACCCAACGCAACAATGCAGAGAACTGTGGGCATCCTGGAGAAATTTTCGGAGGGAGATGATTGGGAAACTTTCGTGGAGCGACTTGACCAATGCTTCGTGCTGGAAGGAGAAGCGAACGCTGCCAAACGAAGGACGATCCTCCTCACTGTTTACAGGGCATCGACGTATGGCCTCATGAAAAACCTGCTCGCTCCAGCAAAACCCACAGACAAGTTGTACGATGAGTTGTGCACACTGGTCCGGGAGCATCTAAACCCGAAGGAAAGCGTTCTGATGGCCGAGGTGACGGTTCTACACGTGCAAGAGGTCTGAAGGCCAGGAAGTGGCGAGCTACGTCGCCGAGCTAAGGTGCCTTGCAGGACATTGCGAATTCGAAGGACACTTGGAGCATATGCTCAGGGACTTCTTTGTACTTGACATTGGCCATGAAGTAATATTTCATAAACTTTTGACTGTAGAGACCGTATCCTTGAGTAAAGTCATAGCGATAGCCCAGGCATTTATCTCCACCAGTGATAATACCAAACAAATTTCTCAGCACACTAGTGCTGCTGCAAGTACTGTGAAAAAAGTAACGTTGTTTTCGAATCAAAATGTACATGGCATGACTTACACACCTGTAGCTGCACGTCCGCAGATGACTCAGAGTCCGCCATCAAGGGGGATGAATACAAGGCAATTAACACCTTGTTGGCGCTGTGGGGGTGATCATCGATTCCATTCATGCCGCTTCAAAGGATACATTTGCAAGGGCTGTAGAACAATGGGAAACCTCCAACGCATGTGCAGGCGAGCTGCAAACCCTGCTAATCCTGAAAACCACCATGTAGCAGAGGAGGACAGATCCACAGTGGATCATGATGAACCAGAGCCTCAGACTGAGGAGGCAGAGGTATATGGGCACACATTTACCACAAAGTATCCCCTGATAATGCTGAAGGTTGAATTAAATGGACTCCCGGTGTCCATGGAGCTGGACACGGGCGCAAGCTGATCTATAATGAGTAAAAAGACTTTCGATAAGTTATGATGCAACAAGGCTTCAAGGCCAGTCCTGACTTCCATTTGTACCAAACTGAGAATGTACACAAAGGAACTGATTCCTGTAATTGGCAGTGCTACCGTAAAGGTCTCCTACGATGGAGCTGTGCATGATTTACCACTCTGGGTGGTACTGGGCGATGGCCCCACGCTGTTCAGCAGGAGCTGGCTGGGAAAGATATGCTGGAACTGGGACAACGTCCGAGCGCTTTCGTCCGTCGATGACACCTCTTGTGCCCAGGTCCTAAGCAAGTTCTCCTCGCTGTTCGAACCAGGCATCGGGAAATTCCAAGGAGCAAAAGTGCAAATCCATTTGATTCCGGGGGTGCGACCCATCCATCACAAGGTGAGAGCGGTACCTTACATGATGAGAGAGAGGGTGGAGATCGAGCTGGACAGGCTGCAACGAGAGGGCATGATTTCACCGATTGAATTCAATGAGTGGACCAGTCCGATTGTTCCAGTCCTCAAGGGAGATGGCACCGTCAGAATCTGTGGTGATTACAAAGTAACTATCAATCGTTTCTCGCTGAAGGATCAATACCCACTACCAAAGACAGATGACCTATTTGTGACGCTGGCGGGAGGGAAAACGTTCACGAAGCTGGACTTGACCTCGGCCTACATGACACAGGAGCTGGAGGAATCATCGAAAGGCCTCACCTGCATCAACACGCAAAAGGTCTTTTCGTTTACAACAAATGCCCATTTGGGATTCGATCGGCGATATTCCAGAGGAACATGGAAAGCTTGCTGAAGTCGGTCCCGCGCACCATGGTCTTCCAGGACAACATCTTGGTTATAGGTCGGGACACCGTCGCGCACCTGCAGAACGTGGAGGAGGTTCTTAGTCGGCTTAATCGTGTGGGACTCAGGCTAAAATGCTCGAAGTGCGTTTTCCTGTGCCTGAAGTGGAGTTCCTGGGAAGAATAATTGCAGCGAACAGCATCAGGCCCACCGATTTGAAGACGGAGGCAATCAAGAATGCACCGAGACCACAGAACATGATGGAGCTGCAATCGTTTCTAGGACTCCTGAACTATTTTGGTAACTTCTTATTAGATTGCACATTGTTAGAACCCCTGCACTCTTTACTGCGTAAGGGAGATGAATGGGTATGGGGTAAAAGCCAAGAAAATGCCTTTGAGAAAGCTAGGAAGCTGTTATGTTGTACGATCCATGTAAATGTTTGGTACTAGCATGTGATGCGTCGTCATACGGGGCCGGGTGTGTATTGCAACAAGCTAATGAATTTGGGAAATTGCAACTGGTTGCTTATGCATCCAGAAGTCTGTCTAAGGCTGAGAGAGCTTATAGTATGATCAAAAAGAAGCATTAGTGTGTGTTTACGGGGTAAAGAAAATGCATCAATATCTGTTCAGGCTCAAATTTGAATTGGAAACCTACCATGAGCCGCTTATATCCTTCTTTTCTGAACATAAGGGGATAAATACGAATGCATCAGCCCGTATCCAGAGATGGGCACTCATGTTTTTTTATTTTTTTTATTTTTTTATTAATTTTTCGTTGCCAATCTTTCCAATTCTTTGTCAAATCACAAACGCCAGAGGTCACCTTGCACACATCAAGGATCACTCTGCGCCAATGCTCTTCCTTCTGTGCTCATGTTTTTTTTTTTGAAATTCGTAGCCAATCGTTCCAATTCTTTGTCAAATCACAAACGCCAGAGATCACCTTGCACACGCCAAGGATCACTCTGCGCCAATGCTCTTAGCCAAAAGGCCTAGAGCCACTGCACCGTTCCTGGAAGTACTGCAATACCAGGTTCGTGCCATGGAGGTGGATGGGTCAGGTCCCCCACACACCTCCGTGGAGGTGGATGGGTCAAGCCACCCCACCCACCTCCTATTTCCAAAAAAGCAAGCATATACCTTCCTGATCCAGGGAGAACCACCTTGGGGTTATGGTGGTTACTCCCCTGTCAGGTCAGTTACGCATGATCTTAGCCAAAAGGCCGAGCTCCTGCGCTCATGTTGTCCGCATACAACTACGCCATCCGCCACAGGCCAGGCACAGAAAACTGTGCCAATGCTCTCAGTAGGCTACCATTGCCCACCACCGGGGTGGAGATGGCACAGCCCGCAGATTTAGTTATGGTAATGGAAGCATTCGAGAGTGAGCAATCACCTGTTACCGCCCGATAGATTAGAACCTGGATGAGCCAGGACCCCTTATTGTCCTTAGTAAAAAAACTGTGTGCCCCACGGGACTTGGTCTAGTGTCCTGTTAGAGATACAGGAAGAAATAAAGCCGTACCAGCAGTGCAAAGATGAAATGTCTATACAGGCAGACTGCCTCCTATGGGGCAATCGGGTAGTTGTGCCAAAAAAGGGCAGGGACATTTTCATTAGTGATCTCCATAGTACCCACCCAGGCATTGTAATGATGAAAATGATAGCCAGATCACACGTGTGGTGGCCCGGTATTGATGCAGACTTAGAGTCCTGTGTGCACAAATGTAATACATGTTCCCAGTTAAGCAATGCACCAGGGAGGCGCCACTAAGTTTATGGTCTTGGCCCTCCAAACCGTGGTCTAGGGTTCATGTCGACTATGCAGGCCCATTGTTGGGAAATTGTTTTTAGTGGTTGTAGATGCTTACTCCAAATGGATTGAAAGGGTGATAATGTCGGCAAACATGTCCGCTGCCACCATTGAAAGCCTACGGGTCATGTTTGCCACACACGGCCTGCCTGATGTCCTTGTAAGTGACAATGGGCCGTGCTTTACCAGTGCCGAATTCAAGGAATTCATGACCCGCAATGGGGTCAAACATGTCATGTCTGCCTTGTTTAAGCCAGCATCCAACGGTCAGGCAGAACGAGCAGTTCAAACAATCAAGTAGAGCATGAAAAGGGTAACTGAAGGCTCACTGCAGGCTCGCTTATCCCAAGTGCTGCTTAGTTACTGCACAAGACCCCACTCACTCACCAGGGTCCCTCCTGCTGAACTGCTCATGAAAAGGGCACTTAAGAAAAGGCTCTCGTAAATCCACCCTGATCTACACGAACAGGTAGAGAGCAGGAGGCTTCAACAGAATACATGATCTCGCAAATGTGTCACGTGAAATTGAAGTAAATGATCCTGTATTTGTGTTGAACTATGGACAAGGTCTAAAGTGGATTACTGGTAGTGTTCGGCCAAAGAGGGGAGTAGGGTGTTTGTGGTCAAACTCGCAAATGGACTCACCTGCAGAAAATACTTGAACCAAACTCAGATTTACGGACTATTCAGAACAACCACAATAGACTCTACCTTTTCTGACCCTCCAACACACACACAAGTGGCAACCGACCCAGCAGTTGACCACGAAGCAGAACCCATCATTCGCAGCAGCCCAGCAAGGCTCACCACCCCCAGCAGTCCAGCAGCGCAGCAGCCCAGCGAAGGCCCAACAAACGACTTACCAACACCAGCATTTGCACCGAGACGATCAACCAGGGAAAGGAAGGCCCCAGTTACACTATTGACTTGAAGGTCATTGAAGGTTGGCATGCAGGTACAGCAGGCGGTTAAGAAAACAAATGGCATGTTGGCCTTCATAGCGAGGGGATTTGAGTACAGGGGCAGGGAGGTTTTGCTACAGTTGTACAGGGCCTTGGTGAGGCCACACCTGGAGTATTGTGTACAGTTTTGGTCTCCTAACCTGAGGAAGGACATTCTTGCTATTGAGGGAGTGCAGCAAAGGTTCACCAGACTGATTCCCGGGATGGCGGGACTGACCTATCAAGAAAGACTGGATCAACTGGGCTTGTATTCACTGGAGTTCAGAAGAATGAGAGGGGACCTCATAGAAACGTTTAAAATTCTGACAGGTTTAGACAGGTTAGATGCAGGAAGAATGTTCCCAATGTTGGGGAAGTCCAGAACCAGGGGTCACAGTCTAAGGATAAGGGGTAAGCCATTTAGGACCGAGATGAGGAGAAACTTCTTCACCCAGAGAGTGGTGAACCTGTGGAATTCTCTACCACAGAAAGTTGTTGAGGCCAATTCACTAAATATATTCAAAAAGGAGTTAGATGTAGCCCTTACTACTAGGGGGATCAAGGGGTATGGCGAGAAAGCAGGAATGGGGTACTGAAGTTGCATGTTCAGCCATGAACTCATTGAATGGCGGTGCAGGCTAGAAGGGCTGAATGGCCTACTCCTGCACCTTTTTTCTATGTTTCCATGTTTCTATGACTTGGGGCGATGGGGTGGGGGGGGGGGAGTGTTGTTATGTATGTAAACCTGTAATTACCATGTCTAACCACCAGAGGGCTTATCCGCTGGAATCCCAAGGTATCCCACAATCCCTTGGGAGCACCTGTATATAAGGAGGCCTCACAGGCTGGAGAGGCACTCTGAGATCTGCAATAAAGGACTACGGTCACACTTACTTTGTGCTTGCAGCATCTAGTCCAAAACATAACACACTTTGTTGCAGTCACCAACCTGCTCGCACTGCTCCCTGGAGTATCTAGCCGCTGCCACTGCCTTTAAGCTGCCTTAACTTAATAAAGAGAAAAAAAACACTCACCAATCAGCTACTTCCCTGCGCTGACATCACTTTTAAACTCTGACGTCCCTTTCGAATGTTGCCCGTTGAGCCTGTTAAGCCTTTGCCTCCGCCTCAGCTCCCGTTGCTGCTCTCATGCATGTCTGCTGCCTCTGTGAAATATCACTTACCTATTTTTAATTTTTAAATTAATCTTCCCCTCTTATCTGAATTCCCACTCTTCCCAAATTCCCGAATAAACCACTCAGTTTAACTCCACTCTGTTTAAGACCTCGCTGTGAGGAGCACTGTGCTCTGAAAAACTGTTGACTTTCATACCCTTAGGAGCTACACCCAATTTACAAGTGTTGACTCAGCACACCTTTTGTCTATGATCAATACCTATTCAAGACAAACAATTTCAGCTGACCAACAGTTAACTGCCAATGTTAACTACAGTTTTAAAGTTCTAGGTTTAAATCAAAATGTTAAACTAGATTTCACTATGTACAGCTTCTACTTACCCAATACTTACCAGAAATTCCCACTTTTTCCAAATTCCTGAAAAAACAACTCTGTTTAACTCCACTCCATTTAAGACCCCGCTGTGCTTCAGGAAGCTCAGGCTATTGCGCCAAGTCATCGCAGACATTTGATGGAAGAAGACCTGCTGCCACGAGTACCTGGTGGACATGCCTTACCAGTGGCTGTCAAAGTCACCACCGCTCTCAACTTCTTCGCCTCAGGCTCCTTCCAGGGATCTGCAGGGTCTCGTAAATGACTGGCCACAGATGCATCACCCAGGTGACCGATGCCATGTTTCAGAAGTCAGCCAGTTATATCAACTTTACCACTGATGAAGCCAGTGTTATTGAGTGAGCACTTGGCTTTGCGGCTCTGGCTGATACCCACAGGTGCAGGGCATCATTGACTGCACACATGGGGCCATGAAGGCATCGCTCAGGAGTGTTTGTGAACCGCAAGGGCTTCTATTCCCTCAATGTGCAGCTCGCCTGCAACCTTAAAAAGTTGATTATGCATGTGTGCGCCTGGCAGCTGTCCTGACTCTTTCGTTCTGCGCCAGTCCACCCTCCATCAGCTCTTCGCACCTCCAAACAAAAGCTTACTGGCTGGCTGCTTGGAGACAAGGGCTATCCACTGAAGACATGGCTCATGACACCCTTGAGGACGCCTAATACTGAGGCCGAGGAGCATTATAACGAGAGCCACATGTGCATCAGATGTGCCATAGAGCAAACAATAGGCATGCTGAAGATGCGCTTCAGATGCCTTGACAGATCTGGAGGAGCCCGTCAGTACACACCAGCCAGGGTCTCTAGAATCATTGTCGTATGCTGCGTGCTGCATAATATCACGCAGCAGCAAAGATTGGAGCTGCAGGAGGAGCAAGGCGCAGAGCGCACAGCCTCTTCAGAGGAGAAGGAACCTGAGGTGGAGATGACTCCAACAGCAATGCATATTGCTGCCCGGGATGGCCTCATCATGGCCAGATTTACATAACTTGCTCCAATGCCACCACATGGCAGTCACATCACATGCTGTAGACAGTCTCTCGCTGCCCCCCCCCCCCCCACCACCAACAGCACCATTAGGCATCCCTACAATTATCAATCGATTCCTCTCACCCAAAACCTCAATGCTCGAGGTTAACTAATGTCTCACCATTCACTCCAAGTGACAAAGCCACTTCCAATGTTTGTGGCAAAAATAGACAAGACTTAAAAGTGGAGCAAGGAAAATCATTTATCTGCATCATCAAAATAGCTGAGACTTAACACTAACATTTTTTGATAGACCCATGTGCATGCCCATGTGCATCTACTTTGGTGTCATTGTTCTTTTCTGAGTACTTACACGATGTGCAACCCCTGTGGCTTCAGAAGAGGTAGAGGCAGACTGCTCACTTCCCTGCTGCGACTCGTTAGAGAATTTTGGCAGATGTCCTCTGGGTTTTGCAGCCTGTGAGGGCCCCACTAAAGTCTGCACCTCCTGCAACTGTGCAGGGGCAGACTCAGCCATCGGGATCCGAGGAAGCATGTGGGGCTCTGACTGATAATGGGGGAAGAAGTGGGAACACTTTGAGAAGAGCCCCCACTTCCATATCCCCTCTCAGCATCATCCCTCTCATGGGCCACCCGCACTTCCCTGCTAGCAAGGAGCTGGAGAACAATTTGCTGCACAGCAGTGGGGTGATGGACACCCAAGTCTACGTTTTCATCCCTCCTAGCGAGGAGGTCTATGAGCGCCTGCCATCTGTTGTCCACAGCTAGTATGAGCTCACGTAATTGGTGCATTTGCTGCTCCATGCAGGTGGCCATCCTTTCCATGGAAGAGCCCATTGTCACCATCGCCTGCGACATGCTGATGCTCATGTTGGAGATGGACTCCTCCATTCTCGGCACATTTGCAGATGTCGCAGCTGCAAAAGATGCCAGAGTCTCGTGCAATTGTTGCTGCCCCTCCAAGATCACCCTCTTTCTCGATGGCCCCTGCGGATCAGCGTCTGCATGCAGCTCAGCAGATCTTGGAGCATCCTGCGCCCTCTGGCAAGATGTTTCCACGGCTGTCTCTGTCAACACCATCTGCTCTTGCTCACTTGTGAATTGTGAGTCATCAGGTGACAACTGTACTCTATGGCGCCAAGGACCCACAAGTTGCAAGCTCCTTCCTCCTCCCACTGGACAGTTGTGGGGTTGGGGGGGGGGGGCAGTTGATGGACCTGTGGGAGAGTAAAGAGATGAATTAGAGGTGTTATAATAAGAATCGGTAACATTACCATTATGCACATTGTAATGGATTTGCTTCATGGGTTCTTTGCTTAAGAAATCATTGCAACACATTGCTACTAAGAAGTAGTTGGTTCATTAGCGAAAGGGTTAACAATCACACTACATATTATGAGTTCATCCACCAGGTTTACAGCCACCTACCTAATCGTGGATTCCCCGAACCCAAGTGGCTGGGTTTTATGGAGTCTTGTGAACATCACATGACTGGCTAAGCCACTCCCACTCAACAGCTCTGCAAACCTGTGAGCATCCTCACAAGGTGCATACATTACACACATGATGACATTTCACTGGCTGCTGACATCAGTCACTATAGGAGCAACTGTTGTATGCCATGTGGCTGTATGAGATGTAATTCTGTCACCAGGTTGCTGGGATGTCCCCCTCTCTCCTCCTCCCACCGCCAACTCCTGAGATCCCCAGAGGCTCCTCCTCTGCTGCTGTTAGTTGTGTAAAGACTAGTGAGCCACCTCTGGTTATCTGATTCTCTCTGTTCTGGACCCTCTTCTACTGCAAGGAGGGAAAGGAGAGAAGGTTGAGTGAGAATGATGGAATGAGTATAAGGAACGGATGGGTTACATCTGTAGAGGGTAACTATGAGGGAGTGTGGTGCCAATGCCAAATGGCCTCCTTCTGTGGTGTTACTTGCTAGGATGAAGGTGAGTGTGAGGGATGGTTAGTCAGATGGGAATGTGAGTATCGACATAGAGAGAGAGGGATGGGTGGATGTGCAAGATAGGTTGGTGTGAGGAATGATGTGCAGGAGTAGACTCGGGAAGGCTGAGTGATGGGGATGTGTTGACAGGCACATCAGGATGAAGATGAGTGAGGTTTTGCACTCACCTTTCCTGATCTGTTGAGATCATTGAATCATTTCCTGCACTGGATCTAGATCCTCTTGACCATATCCCTGCTGCTGACCTCCTCAGCTATATTCAGCCAGGCTCTTTTGGTCACTTGTGGAGGTCTCCTTTGCCTATCAGCAGGGGAGAGGACCTCCCTGCGTGCTCTGACTGCCTCCACTAGAGTATGCAGCGATGAGTGTGGTGCAGCCCCCTGCCGTTGGCTATCCATCCTTGCTACTTGATAAGAGAACTGTGGCCTTTGGTTATCAGGTTCCACCCTCCTCCAGCAACTTTCAACTGAGTTGAGTGCAAGGCTGCTTTAAATATCAGTGCTGGAAACGAGTCATCAATGACATCATCAGACCCGCACCACTTAATTGGGCCGGGAAACGCACATGAGGCCAATTGGGGCCATTAAGTTAAAATCACTCTGGACAGCGCGCTGCTCAGAACATCGCGTTCCCGACCCATTACGCGGCCCGCATGCACCCAACCAGACTCCAAGGTAAAAGTTCCACCCTATGTCACTCATGAGGAGCTCCTCATGCTTGCTGTCCACTTTGGAAAGGTGCAAACCCACATTTGTCAGTTGTCTAGTGACCAACTGTTACAAATTTAGATACTGCCATATCCATTTCAACAGTTCTGTGCATTCCCATGCTGCGCAATATCTAATGTGATAGCATTACCCAGGGGTGTAGCAATACTGATATCAGCTGGATATCATGGGACCGAAATTGCCCATCGCCTAAAATGACTACCTACCGTTTTCGAAGGGTCCCATGCGCCCCATTGGATGGGGCGGACAATCCGGAGAAATTCAGGTCTTGGTGATTTTTTGGGGAATGGGGCGGAAGTGGTCCCCTCATCGGGGCAGAAGTGAGGTTGGTCTGAGTAGCCGTCACTAGTGAGGCGGAAGTGGGGGTGGTTCAAAGTGGCCGACGCTCCAAGTCATCAGCGCCGTGCTGATAACGTCATCATGCTGGCGTGTCACACCATCCGTCTCCTTCAGTTAAAGGGGAGGGCCGCTGTGAACTCTGCACTTTAGTGGCAAACACTGGGCCTGCAGGGAGGGTTTCAGCCGGGCCACCAGCCTGACAACCAAGAGGGTGTGCCAGGATGCCTTTTGGCAGCCCAGTCGAACTCGCATCCGTAGTATTTTGCTTTTGTAACAGATTATCTATTTGTCTGGATCAGATATAGATAACAGTTTGAATGACTGGTCCATTCTTTCCAAAAGAACCTAATGGTAAACATGCCCCCGCCAGCACCGCACCCCCACCCCCCACCCTCACCAACCTCCGACCCCCACCCCACCCCCGCCAAGCCCCGACCCCCGACCCCCCCCGCCAATCCCCGACCCGCTAACCCCCGACCCGCCAACCCCCGATCCCCAACCCCCCCCATCCCACCGATCCCCTCCACCCACTCACCATTGCTTATATGGCTCTTGTCTTTTGTTATAAAAAGAGGTTGGCAATTTGTAATTTAAAATTTAGATTCAACTTGATATCAAAACCATATTATAGCTTAAATCAGGAATCCCTCCTGGGCAGAATAAACAGGAATACCAAAATGTGATACTAACTCATTGAGCAGAGAAGGTAAGCGGGTCTTTTCAGGATTGAGCTGACTTCAAGAACACACACCAGGCAATAGAAGTTTGAAACCAAATCAATCCGATATGGCAAACTCAGTAATCCCATTCCTTCCTAACCCCCATCTTGCCCCTGCTGTACGATGAGTCCTTTCCCGATGGTATAATTGTGCAGCATGCAGCACATGATTATAATTATGGACACCTTTTTAGGATTCTACTGAAGCATTGCATGGACCTATCCTGATAGTGGAATCTTTGTTGGATGTTGTGCCTCATTATATTTTCTTTCCACTGCAGTTCTTGGATTCGGAAGTGACATTATTAGTCACCAAGGATCCATTTATTGTAAGTGAAACTACCTTGAAATAATGTTGGGCTTGTACACTGGCATAGAATAAATGCATCATTTGAGTAGAGTGGATGAATGGCACAGTTTTTTTGACACACAGCTCTCTTATCTGTGTCTCCTTGTGACTGGACACACCCTCAGCATGTCCTGCCATCTCTGGAGACTGATGGCCCAAGTTTCCACATGATTTGCACCTGATTTTTAGGAGCAACTGGTGGAGAACGGACTATCTTAGAATTCGCAATTCTCCACATTTTTTTTTCTGCAGTTCTAGTCAGGTAGAACAGTTCTACTTTGGAACAGAATTTTTTCTTCAAAAGGGGGCGTGTCCGGCTACTGACGCCTGATTTGAAAGTTTCCACAGTGAAAACGTACTCCAAACTAAAGTAGAATGGAGCCAGTGAAGATTTTTGTAGAACTGAAAAAACCTGTTCTACACATTAAAAAATCAGGTGCAGGTTACAAATCAGGCGTCCAGAACGAGGTGGAGGGGGGGGGGGGGAAGGAAACTCATTAAATTCTACAATCAATCCTTATTTATATTTCTACAAATATTATACAAATAAATCCAACCTGAATAAACATTTATAAGCAAAGAAAAGATTAAATAAACCATCTTCCTACCTGTGTGAAAGTGCTTCAGCCAGGGAGAATGGTGGCAGCAAGCCTCACAAAACGAGAGAGCCGACCGAACGCGGGCGGGGGGGGGGGGGGAGCCGACCGAACGCGGGCGGGGGGTGGGGGGGGGAGCCGACCGAACGCGGGCGGGGGGGGGGGGGGGAGCCGACCGAACGCGGGCGGGGGGTGGGGGGGGAGCCGACCGAACGCGGGCGGGGGGTGGGGGGGGAGCCGACCGAACGCGGGCGGGGGGTGGGGGGGGAGCCGACCGAACGCGGGCGGGGGGTGGGGGGGAGCCGACCGAACGCGGGCGGGGGGTGGGGGGGGAGCCGACCGAACGCGGGCGGGGGGGGGGGGGGAGCCGACCGAACGCGGGCGGGGGGTGGGGGGGGAGCCGACCGAACGCGGGCGGGGGGTGGGGGGGGAGCCGACCGAACGCGGGCGGGGGGTGGGGGGGGAGCCGACCGAACGCGGGCGGGGGGTGGGGGGGGAGCCGACCGAACGCGGGCGGGGGGTGGGGGGGAGCCGACCGAACGCGGGCGGGGGGTGGGGGGGGAGCCGACCGAACGCGGGTGGGGGGGGAGCCGACGAACGCGGGGGGGGGAGGGAAGGGAACCGACGAACGCGGGGGGGGGAGGGAAGGGAACCGACGAACGCGGGGGGGGGGGGAGGGAAGGAAACCGACGAACGCGGGGGGGGGAGGGAAGGGAACCGACGAACGCCGGGGGGGGAGGGAAGGAAACCGACGAACGCGGGGGGGGAGGGAAGGGAACCGACAAACGCGGGGGGGGGAGGGAAGGGAACCGACGAACGCGGGGGGGAGGGAAGGGAGCCGACCGAACGCCGGGGGGGGAGGGAAGGAAACCGACGAACGCGGGGGGGGAGGGAAGGGAACCGACAAACGCGGGGGGGGGAGGGAAGGGAACCGACGAACGCGGGGGGGGGAGGGAAGGGAACCGACGAACGCGGGGGGGGGAGGGAAGGGAACCGACGAACGTGGGGGGGAGGGAAGGGAGCCGACCGAACGCGGGAGGGAGAGAGCCGACCGAACGCGGGGGAGGGAGCCGACCGAACGCGGGGGGCGGGGAGTGGGGGGGGAGGGAAGGGAGCCGACCGAACGCGGGGGGGAGGGAAGGGAGCCGACCGAACGCGGGGGGGAGGGAAGGGAGCCGACCGAACGCGGGGGGCGGGGAGTGGGGGGGGAGGGAAGGGAGCCGACCGAGCGCGGGGGGGAGGGAAGGGAGCCGACCGAACGCGGGGGGGAGGGAAGGGAGCCGACCGAACGCGGGGGGCGGGGAGTCGGGGGGGGAGGGAAGGGAGCTGACCGAACGCGGGGGGGAGGGAAGGGAGCCGACCGAACGCGGGGGGGAGGGAAGGGAGCCGACCGAACGCGGGGGGGAGGGAAGGGAGCCGACCGAACGCGGGGGGGGAGGGAAGGGAGCCGACCGAACGCGGGGGGCGGGGAGTGGGGGGGGAGGGAAGGGAGCTGACCGAACGCGGTGGGGGGGAAGGGAGCTGACCGAACGCGGGGGGGAGGGAAGGGAGCCGACCGAACGCGGGGGGGGGAATGGAGCCGTTCCAGACGCCTGGCGGGAAAGAGAGAAGGCTGCAGGAAGCCTCAGAAATTGAGGAGCCATTTCCCGACGGCAAAAGGGGGAGGTCGTCGGGAAACGTCTGCCTCAACTTTCTGAGGCTTCCTGCAGCCTTCTCACTGCTACAAGAAGCCTCTGTGCTGATGGCAATGTACTTTTATTAAAAAATGTTCAAAAACTAAACAGCTACAAAGAACTACAAAAATGGCCGAGTGCCAATGTTTTTTTCACACTGAGCATGCGCAAACGCTCCAACGCGCACGCGCAGCGTTGCCGGCAGGAAAAAAACTAATTTAAATAGTACCCGCCCCCTCCCACTTACAAAATCGGCGCGAGTGTAGGCTCCGCCCCCCTGGGCGCCGCGCCAAGCAGACAAGGAGCTGCAAAGCGCTCCAGAATCGCTCGTTTTTTTTCCGGCGCCGTTTTAGGCGCGAAAAACGGGCGCCCAGCTCGGAGGGGCGCCCGTTTTTTATCATGTGGAAACTTGGGCCCTGAGTGTGGAGCTGCAATGAGTTCACTGAAGCCTTGCATAAGTGTGCTGTCCAAACGATTTCCAGCACAGTGAATACAGACTGAATTGGATCATAGATATGAAAGCTCAAGGTTTCCATAGCATCTGTGAAGCTGCTCCTCTGAAAACCAACAGCTGTAATAAGGACCTTGGTTAAGGAGGCTCTCCTGTAGATGCCGCTGTGATGCCATGGGCTCCAGGATGGACCTCAGTTCTGTGAAGTAGTTATGTAACTGCACAGATGCAGGTTGTGGACTCGTTCATGCTAGCCATCAAACTTTGCAAAGTTCTTTGTATGGGTTCAAAGAATCCAATGAATTGATGCTGCTCAGAAAGCCTTTTTTTGTCGGCAGGTCCTGAATGGCACTAATCCCAACATTCAGCATTTGAGGATGACCTGGAGCTGGCCTTCTCGCCAACTTCTTCCTGCTTTTCTCTTGCCACTTGCACTTGCTGCTCCTCACCTAATGCTGTTGCATATCATTATGTATGCATGCTTATTATAAATCATTGAGGTCTGCTAATTAAAATTAATTTCCCGAAGAGATTGGACTAGATGGTAAGGATTAAGTACTCTGCCAATTAAAAAGTGTATGTGCTTGCAAAAGAAGGATGTGGGTTGGAGCTGCAATGCCTCTAATGAGACAAAAATAATGAACCGATGGAAATTAATAGCAAAGGATGGTCAGAAAAATAAGATAAGGAAGATAACTGATCATGAGCAAGTGGGTTATAAAAGTTTGAAGAAGATAGGAGGAAGAGCTGTCGTCGGACAGAAAACTGCAGCAGACCAGGAGGATCACTGAACCGAAAGGACCAAGCCTTTATTCGGGCATGCTGGCGCACTGGAGGCAGTTTGGACCTTGTCACTGATGTATGCCCTTGCTGATAATAGGCTCCCTAGGTATGGAAAGTGGTTCACGTCGTCCAACGCCGCACCGTGGATTTTGATGACTGGGGGGCAGTGCTGTGAGACGGGGTCAGGTTGGTGGAGGACCTTTGTCTTACGGATGTTTATAGTGTAAGGCCCATGCTTTCGTACACCTCAGTGAAGATGTTGACAATGGCTTGGAGTTCAGCCTCTGAATGTGTGCAGACGCAAGCGTCGTCCGTGTACTGTAGTTCGACAACAGAGGATGGGACGGTCTTGGATCTAGCCTGGAGGCGACGAAGGTTGAACAGGTTCCCACTGATTCTATAGTTTGGTTCCACTCCAGCTGGGAGCTTGTTGAGCGTGAGGTAGAGCATTGCAGCGAGGAAGATCGAGAAGAGGGTTGGCGCGATGACTGAGCCTTGCTTGACCTCGGTCCAGACATGGATTGGGTCTGTGGTAGATCCGTTGGTCAGGATCACAGCTTGCATGTCATCATGGAGCAGGCGGAAGATGGCAACAAACTTTTGGGGGAAACGGAGGAGGACGCTCCATAGTCCCTCGTGGTTAACAGTGTCAAAGGCCTTTGTAAGGTCAAAGAAGGCCATGTACAAGGATTGGTGCTGTTCCTGACATTTCTCTTGCAGTTGTCGCACCATAAAGATCATATCTGTTGTACCCTTTAGTGGATGGAATCCGCACTGTGACTCTGGGAGGAGCTCCTCAGCCACAGGGAGAAGACGGTTGAGGAGGATTCTAGCGATGACTTTCCCAGTGGCCGACAACAGGGAGATTCCTCTGTAGTAGCCGCAGTCGGACTTGTCCCCTTTTTTAAAGATGGTCACAATTACGGCATCTCAGATCTCCAGGCTTGCACTCCTCCTTCCAGATGAGAGAGATGAGGTCATGCATTTGTGCCAATAGTGCCTCTCCGCCATACTTTAGTGCCTCAGCGGGGATTCCATCTGCTCCTGATGCCTTGTTGTTCTTGAACTGATGGATGGCCTTTTCTACCTCGTGCAGGGCTGGGGTTTTGCTGAGATGGTGGCGGGTAGCATGCTGCGGGATGGAGTCGAGGACACTTGTGTCAAGGGCAGAATCTCGATTAAGGAGATCTTCGACGTGCTGCTTCCAGTGGGTCCTGACTGCCTCGGTGTCCTTGATGAGTGTCTCTCCATTCTTGGCCAGCAGTGGAGTGGGTGCTTGGGCCGTAGGTGGCCTTAACTGCGGTGAAGAATCCTCGCACATCATGGCTGTCGGCCAGCTGCTGAATCTCCTGTGCTTTCTCCACCCACCATCTATTCTTTAGGTCACGGGTTTTTTGTTGTATCTCAGCCTTCAGCCGTCTGTAAAGCTGCTTTACTGCTCCCGAGTTGGGTTGTTGTTTTAAGTTCAGAAATGCCCTGCGCTTGCGGTTTATTAACTCTTGGATCTCCTGGTAATTTTCATCAAACCAAGTCCTGGTGTTTATTGGTTGAGTGTCCGAGCGTCTCTTCGCAGGCGCTGGTTATGGAGGCCTTGAGGGCAGACCAGGCGCTGTGGGCATTCTCCATCTCGGGGTCATCAAGGGTGGCCAGGTTGGCAGTGAGGCGCTGGCTATATAGGGCTCTCTTAGCTGGGTCTTTGAGTGCCTCGGTGTTGATTTTTCTGCGGCATTGCTTCTGTTGCCGTCGTTGTTTTGGGGCTATATTAATGTTGATGATGGAACGGATTAGGCGGTAGTCCGTCCAGCAGTCGGCGGCAGCTGTCATAGCGCAGGTGATGCGTATGTCCTTGTGATCCCTTGTTCAAACGATGACGTAGTCGAGCAGGTACAAGTGCTTGGAGCGAGGGTGTTGCCACGATGCCTTGTACTTGTCCATCTGGCTGAACAAGGTGATGATGATGACAAGAAAGGGCTGACAAGAGTACAAAAGCAAGGAAGTTATGATGAACCTTTATAAAACACTGGTTCGGCCTCAACTGGAGTATTGTGTCCAATTCTTAGCACTGCACTTCAGGAAGGATGTGAAAGTGCATTAAACATTTACAGAAATGGGTCCAGGGATGAGGGGCTTCGATTACGTGAATAGACTAGAGAAGCTGGGGTTGTTCTCCTTGGAGCAGAGAAGACTGAGAGATTTGATAGAGGTGTTCAAAGTCATGAGGGATCTAGACAGAGTAGATAGAGAGAAACTGTTCCCATTGGCAGAAAGGTCGAGAACCAGAGGACACAGATTTAAGGTGATTGGCAGAAGAACCAAAGGCAACATGAGGAAAAACCTTTTTACGCAGCGATGGTTAGGATCTGGAATGCACTGCCTGAATGGGTGCTGGAGGCAGATTTAATCATATCTTTCAAAAGGGAGTTTGATACATACCCAAAGGAAGAAAAATTGTGGGGCTATGGAGAAAGGGCGGGAGAGTGGGACTAGCTGAAGTGCTCTTGAAGAGAGCCAGCACGGGCTTGAGGGGCCGAATGGCCTCTTTCTGTGCTGTAACCATTCTATGATTTGACTAGTCCAGTAACAGAACCACTACACTACCATAACCCAACCATTGTTTCTGAATCGCTCAGCTCTTGAGTCAAATAAAAATTAAAAAATGCCAATGCAAGTAATGGTTGTAGCTGCTTCTGTGCAACTAAATCTCGGGCAAAAGAGAAACATAACACTGCTGTGTGTTTTGCTGGTGCTCCCTGCTTTAACTATAGCTCTCTGGGGGAAATTTTAACCCCGAATAACAGATGCATTAGGGGCGGGTGTGCAGCTAAAATAATTGCTTTCTGGATTGCGACCGCAACCCACCTGAAAGTGGCCTTCAGCACTCACCAGCGAGAATGTCCAGAATAATAGTAGTGTGCTGCGTCCTGCACAACATTGCACAGCAGAGAGGAGTGCAGGTGGAGGAGGGCAAAAGGTCTCATCACTCATCTTCGGATGAGGAATACATAAAGGAGGAGGAGGAGGATGAAGATGGGCACCAATCACCACAATATTGAAGTTAATCAACCAAATAGAATTGAAAATGTGAAAATCCCGATTGCAAACACTAGTGTGGATACAAACCAAATTAAGACATTTGATATCGTGTGCGAGCAGATTCGAAAGTAAAATTTGCAGACATTGAACTTGCTGGAAAGGAAAAAATTAAAGAAAAGGTGGATCAAATCCTGAAATAAGGGATTCATTGTTTAATCAGTCGCTTACATTGCTGCCCGGGATGCCAGGATAGCCCTAATATTGCGAAGGTTCAACTAGTGTAAAACATAAGAAATGAAATCGTGCTATCTGCTCCCATCACCAGGACCACCAATCCACCCCCCGCAACTTTGCACAAAACAGTCCTTCAAACACTCATCCATCGATTGCACATCCACCCAATGGGTCATGTCACGTATTAACATTCATCATGAAACAAGTGAAAGGGAAAGTTGGCATTCAGGAAGTGGTGCTAATCAATACATTTTATGTGGCATTACAAATACAAGGAAACATAATGTAACATTTTGTCAAACACCCATGTGCGAACGTTTGGTGAATTACAATTTCCTAAACTTATGCTTCCTACCGCTTCGATGTCGTGCGTGTTGTTATGTCTTTAATACTCTTATAAATAACTCCACGAGGTCTGGTTGGTGACCATTTATTGTAACTGCAGAGTGAGGCACAAGCATGGTGGGCAGCCTTTTATACTGAGCTCTGCACACCTATGCAGGTGACCCTCAGGTCTCCCACCGCAGTGCCGTCTGGTGGCACACCTTATGTGACTATACAGTTAGTATACATGGTCTACATGCATGACATCACTTCCCCCCAAGTCTTTAATGCAAATTGACTTGTGCATTGACAGTGACCTGGACTTTGCTCTTCCTGGTTGACCATTGGAGGGTCGCTTCTAGCTTGGGTGGGTTGGTAGGGAGATTTTTTGCCAGTGGAGGTCCCCGTTGTTTCTAGTTGTGAGTCCATGACTACTCCATTCTCCCCCCCCCCCACACAGATCATGCTAATGGTCCATTCCATGCAAGTTGCATTCAAGTTCATCACATGGGTTTTACATTTACATCTTGGTACATTTGTTGGCTGTATTACAGTTGCGTTTCTTTTTGTGTGGTATATTTACATGATCAGTACAGATATATCAGTAAAGGTACAGAAGGACAGTCTAGTTCCAGCACGGCCGAATGAGATCCGGAAAATCTGGTGGGGGCGCAGCGCCCCATGCTGGTGGGTCTGTGGGCGAGGTGAGCGCAAGTTGCCGGAGCTCAGGGCTCTTGCCGTTACTCACAGTGTCGAGCAGGCCCAAAGACAGCTGATGTATCTGTGACCTCCCTGTCCTTTTCGTTTGCACAGTGTCGCTGCTGCTTCCTGGAAAGAGGTCTGAGCGAGCAAGCGTTTCGTCTAAGCGACGGTGGGGCTGCCTCGTCTTGTCTAGCAGTTCGCAGGGGACTGCTGACTCGCTTTCCTTGAGGGCACCGTTGTGAGCACTCTCTGGTTTGGGATACTGGCTGGTCCAGGTCCCATTCAGAGGAGCCATTGCGGGTGACCCTTCGCTCATGGGCTTTGCCGTGGTGCAACTAGGGAGCTGGCCATCCTAGACTGGGTGATGTGTAATGAGAAAGGACTAATTAGAAATCTTGTTGTGCGAGGCCCCTTGGGGAAGAGTGACCATAAAATGGTAGAATTCTTTATTAGGATGGGGAGTGACAAAGTTAATTCAGAAACTAAGGTCCTGAACTGAAGGAAAGGTAACTTTGATGGTTTGAGGCGTGAATTGGCTAGAATAGACCGGCAAATGATACGTAAAGGGTTGACGGTGGATAGGCAATGGCAAACATTTAAAGATCACATGGATGAACTTCAGCAATTGCACATCCCTGTCTGGAGTAAAAATAAAACAGGGAAGGTGGCTCAACTGTGGCTAACAAAGGAAATTAAGGATAGTGTTAAATCCAAGGAAAAGGCATATAAATTGGCCAGAAAAAGCAGCAAACCTGAGGACTGGGAGAAATTTAGAATTCAGCAGAGGAGGACAAAGGGTTTAATTAAGAGGGGAAAATAGAGTACGAGAAGAAACTTGCCGGGAACATAAAAACTGATTGCGAAAGCTTCGATAGATACGTGAAGAAAAAAAGATTAGTGAAGGCAAACGTAGGTCCCTTGCAGTTGGATTCAGGTGAAGTTATAATGGGGAACAAAGAAATGGCAGACCAATTGAACAAATACTTTGGGAAACTAGAAGTTTGGGAAAATTTTAAACAACAGCAAAGAATGACTAAAAAAGCAATAAAGAAAGGAAAGATAGATTACGAAGGTAAACTTGCGCAAAACATAAAAATAGATAGTAAAAGCTTTTACAGATATATAAAACGGAAAAGAGTGACTAAAGTAAATGTTGGTCCCTTAGAAGATGAGAAGGGAAATTTAATAATGGGAAATGTGGAAATGGCTGAGACCTTAAACAATTATTTTGCTTCGGTCTTCACAGTGGAAGACAAAAAAACCGTGCCAAAAATTGCTGGTCACAGGAATGTGGGAAGGGAGGACCTTGAGACACTAGGGGAGTAGTGCTGGACAGGCTAATGGGACTCAAGGTAGACAAGTCCCCTGGTCCTGATGAAATGCATCCCAGGGTATTAAAAGAGATGGCGGAAGTTATAGCAGATGCATTCGTTATAATCTACCAAAATTCTCTGGACTCTGGGGAGGTACCAGCGGATTGGAAAGCAGCTAATGTAACGCCTCTGTTTAAAAAAGGGGGCAGACAAAAGGCAGGTATCTATAGGCCGGTTAGTTTAACATCTGTAGTGGGGAAAATGCTTGAAACTATCATTAAGGAAGAAATAGCAGGACATCTAGATAGGAATAGTGCAATCAAGCAGACGCAGCATGGATTCATGAAGGGGAAATCATGTTTAACTAATTTACTGGAATTCTTTGAGGATATAACGAGCATGGTGGATAGAGGTGTACTGATGGATGTGGTGTATTTAGATTTTCAAAAGGCATTCGATAAGGTGCCACACAAAAGGTTACTGCAGAATATAGAGGTACGCGGAGTCAGAGGAAATGTATTAGCATGGATAGAGAATTGGCTGGCGAACAGAAAGCAGAGAGTCGGGATAAATGGGTCCTTTTCGGGTTGGTAATCGGTGGTTAGTGGTGTGCCACAGGGATCGGTACTGGGACCACAACTGTTTATAATATACATAGATGACCTGGAAGAGGGGACAGAGTGTAGTGTAACAAAATTTGCAGATGACACAAAGATTAGTGGGAAAGCGGGTTGTGTAGAGGACACAGAGAGGCTGCAAAGAGATTTGGATAGGTTAAGCGAATGGGCTAAGGTTTGGCAGATGGAATACAATGTTGGAAAGTGTGAGGTCATCCACCTTGGGAAAAAAAACAGTAAAAGGGAATATTATTTCAATGGGGAGAAATTACAACATGCTGAGGTGCAGAGGGACCTGGGGGTCCTTGTGCATGAATCCCAAAAAGTTAGTTTGCAGGTGCAGCAGGTAATCAGGAAGGCGAATGGAATTTTGGCCTTCATTGCGAAAGGGATGGAGTACAAAAGCAGGGAGGTCCTGCTGCAACTGTATAGGGTATTGGTGAGGCCGCACCTGGAGTACTGCGTGCAGTTTTGGTCACCTTACTTAAGGAAGGATATACTGGCTTTGGAAGGGGTACAGAGACGATTCACTCGGCTGATTCCGGAGATGAGGGGGTTACCTTATGATGATAGATTGAGTAGATTGGGTCTTTACTCGTTGGAGTTCAGAAGGATGAGGGGTGATCTTAGAGAAACATTTAAAATAATGAAAGGGATAGACAAGATAGAGGCAGAGAGGTTGTTTTCACTGGTAGGGGAGACGAGAACTAGGGGGCACAGCCTCAAAATACGGGGGAGCCAATTTAAAACCGAGTTGAGAAGAAATTTTTTCTCCCAGAAGGTTGTGAACCTGTGGAATTCTCTGCCCAAGGAAGCAGTTGAGGCTAGCTCATTGAATGTATTCAAGTCACAGATAGATAGATTTTTAACCAATAAGGGAATTAAGGGTTATGGGGAGCGGGCGGGTAAGTGGAGCTGAGTCCCTGGCCAGATCAGCCATGATCTTGTTGAATGGCGGAGCAGGCTCGAGGGGCTAGATGGCCTACTCCTGTTCCTAATTCTTATGTTCTTATGTTCTTATGTTCTGTCTTCATGAAGGAAGACACAAATAATGTTCCCGACGTACTAGGCGACCGAGGGTCTAGTGAGAAGGAGGAAATGAAGGATATCCTTATCAGGCGGGAAATTGTGTTAGGGAAATTGATGGGATTGAAGGCTGATAAATTCCCTGGACCTGATAGTCTGCATCCCAGAGTACTTAAGGAAGTGGCCCTAGAAATAGTGGATGCATTGGTGATCATTTTCTATCAAATCTGGGTCAGTTCCTATGGATTGGAGGGTAGCTAATGTAACACCACTTTTTAAAAAGGGAGGGAGAGAGAAAGCAGGTAATTATAGATCTGTTAGCCTAACATCAGTAGTGGGGAACATGTTTGATTCAATTATTAAGGATGAAATAGCAACGCATTTGGAAAGCAGTTTCAAGATCGATCCAAGTCAGCATGGATTTATGAAGGGGAAATCATGCTTGACAAACCTTCTGGAATTTTTTGAGGATGTAACTAGTAGAGTGGACAAGGGAGAACCAGTGGGTGTGGTGTATTTGGACTTTCAAAAGGCTTTTGACAAGGTCCCACACAAGAGATTGGTGTGCAAAATCAAAGCCCATGGTATTGGGGATAATATACTGATGTTTATCGAGAACTGGTTGGCAGACAGGAAGCAGAGAGTTGGGATAAACGGGTCCTTTTCAGAATGGCAGGCAGTGACTAGCGGAGTGCCACAGGGCTCAGCTCTTTGCAATATACATCAATGATTTAGATGAAGGAATTGAGTGTAATATCTCCAAGTTTGCAGATGACACTAAACTGGGTGGCGGTGTGAGCTGTGAGGGGGACGCTAAGAGGCTGCAGGGTGACTTAGACAGGTTAGGTGAGTGGGGAAAATGCATGGCAGATGCAGTATAATGTGAATAAATGTGAGGTTATCCACTTTGAGGGCAAAAACGTGAAGACAGAATATTATCTGAATGGTGGCAGATTAGGAAAAGGGGAGGTGCAACGAGACCTGGGGTCATGGTTCATCAGTCATTGAAAGTTAGCAAACAGGTACAGCAGGCGGTGAAGAAGGCAAATGATATGTTGGCCTTCATAGCTAGGGGATGGGGGCTTGCCCTGCCTCTGAGCACGGAGGATGTCAATCACTGGAGGGATGAAGTCTTCCCAGTTCCAGTTAATCTTCCTCTTCCACCTTCTTCCAAGTAGCGTTGGTCCATCACCTGAAACAATCCACAATGGTAAATTATGCACCACGCCATCATGGGGTACACTTACATCTGCACTACCAACAACTGATATCAATTCCTTGGTGAAGGTGCGCAGCTTTGCCTGAACCGGGACCAGCTTGGGTCGTTCAGCTTAATCATTCCATAGCCTCTCAAAGGCTTCCTGGCTCATTACTGACTGACTCGCCCCCATGTCCACTTCCATGAAGACTGGAACGCCATTTATATCTATTTCCAATATCACTGGAGGACAATCTGTGGTGCAGGTATATACTCCATACACTTCATCCTGGGACTGAGCTGCCTCTATAGCCATCTCCTCGTAATCCGTGCTGGATTCACAGCCACCTGCTGACTTCTCTTCCACGTGGTGAGTCACAGCTCTTTTGCACATTCGCTGGAGGTGGCCCTTTGTGCTGCAGCCTTTGCACACATGGTCTCTGGACCAACACTGATGAGCCCTGTGATTACCTCCGCAACGCCAGCATGGTGCTACTCGACTTACGTTTGCACCCCTCGGTGGACTGAGTTAAAGGACTCGGGGGGGCCTGTACGTTCTGCCCTGGGCAGATTCACATTCAACAGTTCTGCCTGTGAAAGGCACCATTCTATTTACAGTACTTGCCGGGTTTGAATCCTGAGATTGAGTCATCATCTGCTTGGAGCTGCAGCTTGAGGTCATGAACTCTTGGCTGATGCTGATGGCCTTCTGCAGAGTGACGGTGGTTTCGGCAGACAGTAGCCTGTGAAGAAGGGCCTCATGATTGATGCCAATTACGAAGACGTCCCGCAATGCATCAGCGAGGGATGTGCCAAATTCACACGGTCCTGCCAGCGTCCTGAGGTCGGCAGTGTACTTCGCGATTTCCTGGCCCTCGGGGCGGCAGTGTGTATAAAATCGATGCCTGGCCGTGAGGATGCTCTCTTTCGGTTTGAATTGGTCCCGAATTAGCACTTTCAGCTCCTCGTTTGACTTGGTCGTTGTTTTCTCTGGTGCAAGCAAGTCCCTGACGAGGCCGTAGACCGCGGGCCCACAACTGGTCAACAGGATAGCTCTGTGCTTATCTGCCAGCGTGGCTGGATCATCGCCTACCAGGTCGTTTGCTACGAAATATTGGTCGAGCCGCTCCATAAAGGCTTCCCAATCTTAACCCTCTGAGATCTTTTCTAATGCACCAACGTTAGTTATTTTTGCGTGAAAGTTCATAATCTCGTCGCCAGTTGTTATTGTTGTGTATGGAGAAAGAGTCAAACTGAACACTGTGAGCTCAAAGTAAAGTGTGACCTTAGTCTTTTATTGCAGGTCTCCGGAGTGCCTCTCCAACCTGTAAAGCCTTCTTAAATACCTGTGCTCCCAAGGGATTATGGGATCCCTTGGGACTCTGGGGAATGAGCCCTCTGGTGGCTGTACAGAGTAAATACAAGTCCACATACATAACAACATTTCCCCCCAAAGTCAATAGTGTAACTATTTACAATGTGAGTCAATCTGGGGCCCGTCTTGCCCTGGTTGATCGTCTCGGTGTGAAAGCTGGTGTTGTTGAATCATTTGTTGGGCCCTCACTGGGCTGCTGTGCAGCTGGTCTTGCTGGGCTGCCTGGTGTTTTGGGCCCTGCAGGGCTGCTGTGGATGATGGGTTCTGCTTCGTGGTCAACCGTGATGTCGGTTGCCACTGGTGTGTGTGTTGGGGGATCAAAAAAGGTAGGGTCCAAGGTGGGTTGCTCAGGATAGTCCGTGAATCTGAATTTAATTTGGTCCAAGTGTTTCCGATGAATGAGTCCATTTGAAAGTTTGACCCGAAACATCCTGCTCCCCTCTTTGGCTATGACAGTGCCGGGAAGCCACTTGGAACCTTAGCCATAATTTAATACAAATACAGGATCATTGACTTCAATCTCGCATGACACATTTGCACTATCATGGTGTGCACTTTGTTGAAGCCGCCTGCTTTCTACCTGTTCATGTAGATCAGGGTGAACTAACAAGAGCCTTGCCTTAAGTGCTCTTTTCATGAGAAGTTCAGCAGGTGGGATCCCAATGAGTGAGTGTGGTCTCGTGCGGTAGCTAAGCAGGACTCGGGATAGGCGAGTCTGCAGTGAAGCCTTCAGTTACCCTCTTCAAGCCTTGCTTGATGGTTTGCACTGCTCTCTCTGCCTGACCATTGGACGCTGGTTTAAACGGGGCAGATGTGACATGCTTGATCCCATTACAGGTCATGAATTCTTTGAACTCAGCACTGGTAAAATATGGCCCGTTGTCGCTCACCAGGACATCGGGTAAGCCATGTGTGGCAAACATGGCCCGCAGGCTTTCAGTGGTGGCAGCGGACGTGCTAGCCGACATTATCTCACATTCAATCCACTTGGAGTACACATCTACAACCACAAGGAACATTTTACACAAGAACGGGCCTGCATTGTCGACGTGTACCCAAACCACGGTTTGGCGGGCCAAGACCATAAACTTATTGATGCCTCCCTGGGTACATTGCTTAACTGCAAGCATGTATTACATCTGTGAACGCAGGACTTTAAGTTCGCATCGATACCAGACCACCACTCGTGGGATCTGGCTATCGCTTTCATCATTACAATGCCTGGGTGGGTACTATGGAGGTCATTGATGAAGATGTCTCTGCCCTGCTTGGGAACCACTACACGATTTCCCCACAGAAGGCAGTCTGCCTGTATAGACATTTCATCTTTGCGTCACTGGAACAGCTTTTTCTCTTCCTTCATTTCCACTAAGGCACTGGACCAGCTCCTGTGAAGCACACAGCTTTTGACTAGATGGGCCCAAGTTTCGGGTGGAGTTGCTCCTATTTTTTTGGAGCAATTAGTTTAGTTTGGAGTATGTTAGAAATTGCAATTCTCGGCACTCAGTTTGCTCCAGTTCTAGTGAGTTAGTTTAGGTTGGTTTTAGTTCAGGTATTTTTTTTTCAAAAGGGGGTGTGTCCAGCCACTCAGGCCTGTTTTGCAAGTTTCGGCAGTGAAAACTTACTCCAAACTAACTTAGAATGGAGTAAGTGCCCACTTTTGTAAGTGCTAGAGTTAAGCTCAGTGCAGGCATAGCCGGAGAAGGGGGGGTGGGAATTAAACACAAAATGGACTGAAGCATTAAACACATCACTTAAAATGGCTGATATTTTGCCTTATATCTGCTGAATGAGGATAGTTGGTTCTCTTTTTATAAATAAACAAGTGTAGGCTCCTGGCTGAGGCAGGCACATCAATACCTAATTATTGATCCTTTGGAAATCATCATACCCCATTAGTCCAACCTATTACTTGAATGACTCACCTCATTTGTAAAACTAACTGTTTGGCATTGTGCCTCTGTCAGGGACTAACTGTCAGAGTAACATGTTGTAAGCCACCCTAACCCACCATTGTCTCCCACACCCCCAGCAGCACTCTTCCCCCACCCCCCACCCCCACCCACCCTCACTCGCCCCAGCCCCCAACCCAACCCCTCGCATCCAGCAGCAAGACCGATCTGTGTGTCTCAGATACTGTAGGGCAATTAGTCATTGGCATCCTCGGTCCACGGACACCCATCCCACTGCAGCAGGAGAGATGTCCGAGCCACGACACGCCACACCAGCACACCCCTCGGTCATGGCTAAGTGCGGGAGGCAGTCATGACTGAAGGGGTGAGGGATGTTTATCTTTTGCAGGTGTTCCTAAATGTTGTGCTTGGTATGATAATGGACCAGGAATCAGTTGTAATGTTAAGTAATAAACTTTATTGAAACGTTTACAATGTACTTGACTTTAGTGCAATAATAATAAAAGCATTCTTGTCATGATTCACTTTCAATGTACAATATATTTCATTGAAATCTTTACAGTGAACTTTACTTTACTGCAATAAAATCATTGTTGTATCATATTTGATATGACTCTTTCCGATCACTTAACAACCCCAAAAACTTATATAGTTTTAAAGTTAGAAAACTTAGTAAACAATTTAAATTTGTGAACAAAATCACTGAAAAACCTTAAGATAACTTTTAACGCAGTAAATTTAAACAATTTATTAAGATCACTTAAAAACTCTAAGATCACTTATATACTTGTAAAGTTACAAAACTTAGTACACAATTTCAATTTGAAAACAGTTACAACAGTCAAATCTACTACATCAACACCATCAGCAAAGAAAGGCTGCACCCAGCTCTCATCCACATCTCGATGCATGTGCACTGCCTCATGGCGGGGGGGGGGGGGGGGGAGGGAGGAGAGAGGTGGGGTTCCAGCTTGGATCTCTACAGAGGTTGACACTGGGATTGCAGTGGGAGGGGCATTTGATTGGCCGGGAGGTGTGCGCTTATTGCAGTAGCTAACTGCCTGATGGTCTCTGCCAGCATTTGCGCTGCCCCAGCGATTGCCGCACTCAGTTCACGTGGCATAACTGCTATTTGCCCAGACAGCGCTGTCAACTCATCACCAACCCCTCTGATGGTGCCCTCCAGTGAACGGGTAAGGTCATTGCCCTCCACACCCAATGCAATAACGTCAAGCGCATTTGTTGAATGCTGCATCTCAGGAGAATCTACTCGGGTTCTCTTTCCTCTCCCCCCGGCTCTGCCTCATGGCACCCCTCCAGTGCGAGGTGCAGGGTGGGACGATGGGGCCCTGGGTGTTCCACACTGCATTCCACCACCATCACCACCACCACTGGGACCCGCTTCCTCTGACACTGGGGCCCTGGGTGTTCCACGCTGCATTCTACCTCCACCACCGTGACCCTCTATCTCTGATAATGAGACCCTGGGTGCTACAAGCTGCATTCTACCTCCACCACCGTGACCCTCTACCTCTGATAATGAGGCCCTGGGTGCTACAAGCTGCATCGCACCACCACCACTGTGACCCTTAACCTCGAAGGATGTGAAACCATGGAACGTCTTACCAGAACTTACATCACTAAGCGCGGATGGGTACGCGAGGAGACAATGACATGCCGCATCAGAACTTAAAGCACCACGCAAGGATGGGGGGTGGATGAAGGAGTGGAATGTTGGAGGAGAATTCATGGTATTCTCTGGGATAGCGAGGCCCTGCACTATGGATGATCCATATTACGATCGACATTCTTCCCTGAACACATATCCATTCCCCCCTCCTCCCCCCCACCGCCTTGGTCTTGATCGCATGCATCCGACTCTTCTTCTGAATCTTCTGGATTGACCTCATGTTCTGCAAAATATAACCGAACAGTCAAATGGTTAGCAGCACAGGAGTGGGCAGGGTGGGTGACATGGATAGTCTCGCACATAGCAGGCCAGGCAGCAGGTTGATTTAAAGGATCATGATGCATTTTCAGGACTTACCCTCTCCCAAGCGTGTGAGCCCAGCTTGTGCATCACTGATTGCCTTTCTCCAGGCACGACTCATCATGGCAGTGACCTCCGTTCCAAGGGTGTCAGTGGGTGCAGATTTGGCGGGTCTCCTCCTGTTCGTGTTCTTTCCCTTTTGTTGTGAGCCAATTTCTTCTGCAATGATGAAAATAGAATTTTTTTAGAGAGGGTGCCTTTCTGCTGGGTGGGACATATACAGCTGGTCACATTTACAATTACAATTCCATTGAGAAAATGAAGATATTACTTACACTAACGACTTGACCAAGGTCCTGCGATTTCTTTTTACACTGGGCTCCATATCTCCTGGTATTCACCACTGCGCGGTATTCATCTGCAACTAGATCCCAGCGTTTCTTGATTTCTTTGGGTGTCACCTTTGTGCGGCCTCTGTTGCTGGTGTCCAGCTCCTGCCATCTACCCTCAATGACATTAACTAGTGTCTCGACTTCGTCATGCAAGAAGTTCTTCGTACTCATTGCATTGCTGTAACGGTACTGGATTTCCACTCAGTGATTTTTAAAAACTCAGTCCTTTCCTGCATGCACGTGTGCAGCACCCCTTTGCACTCCAAGAATCACTTAAGACTTTTCACTCCTTCCCTTCCTGCACCCAAAAATCACACAGCTCGCTGTAACAGAGTGCCACGTTTTCCCTTTAAATGTCCTTGCTTGCACCTATGCAGCACCTTTGCAGCACTCCTTTGCACAATAATCAGTAAAATAATGTTTAATCCTTTTCCGACCTGCAACCAAAAATCCCAGCTAGCTTTAAATGAGTGCCACGTTCTCCCTTTAAATGGCCGATTGCCACGGTCGAGGTCCCATTGCGCATGCGCGCACGTTGCAACGCGCACGCGAAAGGAAGCCGGCTGTGAAAGACACGCAGGGGCTTAGCCCCGCCCCCCCTGCAGACTGCGATGGGCTTGCTCCGCCCCAGGGAGACTACGCTGTGCCACGCCACGCTCCAGGAGGACCGGAGAATTGCTCGGGAAGATTCCGGCGCGCTTTCAAGCCCAGGCAGGTCACGTAAGTCTCGGAGGTGCGCCGTTTTCGCCAGAACCGGAAACTTGGACCCAATAAGGGGTCCTGGCTTGTCCAGGTTTTGATCTGCCGGGCAGTGACGGGTGATTGCTCACTCTCAAATGCTTCCATAACCATGGCCAGATCTGCGGGCTGTGCCATTTCCACCCCCGTGATGGGCAATGGCAGCCGACTGAGAGCATCGGCGCAGTTTTCTGTGCCTTACCTATGGCGGATGGCATAGTTGTATGCGGACAATGCGAGCGCCCATCTCTGGATGCAGGCCGATGCGTTGGTATTTATCCCTTTACTCTCGGAAAACAGGGATATAAGTGGCTTATGGTCAGTTTCTAATTCGAATTTTAGCCCAAACAGGTATGGATGCATTTTCTTTATCCCATAGGCACACACTAACGCTTCTTTTTCAATCATACTGTAGGCTCTCTTGGCCTTAGACAGACTCCTGGATGCATAAGCAACCGGTTGCAGTTGCCCGAAATCATTAGCTTGTTGCAATACACACCCGACGCCATATGATGACGCATCACATGCTAGTACCAAACGCTTACATGGATCATACAACACAAGCGATTTGTTTGTGCATAACAAGTTTCTCACTTTTACAAAGGCATTTTCTTTGCTTTTGCCCCAAACCCATTTGTAGTAAGACATGTAATGGTTCTAGCAAGGTGCTGAGACCCGGTAAGTACCAAAGTAGTTCAAGAGTCCCAGAAACGACCGCACTTCGAGCGTTTTAACCTGAGCCCCACGCGGTTGAGTTGACTAAGAACCTCCTCCAGGTTCTGCAGGTGCTCGACTGTGTACTGACCTGTAACCAAGATGTCATCCTGGAAGACCACGGTGTGCGGGACTGACTTCAGTAAACTTTCCATGTTTCTCTGGAATATCGCCGCCACTGATTGGATTCCAAACGGGCATCTGTTATAAACAAAAAGACCTTTGTGCGTGTTGATGCAGGTGAGGGCCTTCGATGATTTCTCCAGTTCCTGCATCATGTAGGTTGAAGTCAGATCCAGCTTTGTGAACGTCTTTCCTCCCGCCAGCATTGCAAAGAGGTCGTCGGTTTTTGGTAGTGGGTATTGGTCCTGCAGGGAGAAAAGATTGATAGTTACTTTGTAATCGCCACAGATTCTGACGATGCCGTCTCCCTTGAGGACTGGGACAATAGGAATGGCCCACTCGCTGAACTCAATCGGTGAAATGATGCCCTCTCGTTGCAGCCGGTCTAGCTCAATGTCTACCCTTTCTCTCATCATGTACGGTACTGCTCTCGTCATGTGATGGATGGGTCGCGCCCCCAGAATTAGGTGGATCTGCACTTTTGCTCCTTGGAATTTCCCGATGCCTGGTTCGAACAGCGAAGGAAATTTGTTTAAGACCTAGGCACACGAAATGTCGTCAGTGGGCGATAGCACTCGGACATCGTCCCAGTTCCAGCGTATCTTTCCCAGCCAGCTCCTGCCGAGCAGCGTGGGACTATCGCCCGGTACCACCCAGAGTGGCAGCTTGTGCACCACTCCATTGTAGGAGACCTTTACGGTAGCACTGCCGATTACAGGAATCAGTTATTTTGTATAAGTTCTTAGTCTCGTGCGAACTGGAATTAAGACTGGCCTTGAGGCCTTGTTGCACCACAACCTTTCGAAAGTCTTTTTGCCCATGATGGACTGGCTCGCGCCCATGTCCAGCTCCATTGACACCGGGAGTTCATTTAGTTCAACATTCAGCATTATCGGGGGACAATTCGTGGTGAATGTGTGCACCCCATGTATCTCTGCCTCCTTGATCTGAGGTTCTGGTTCATACTGATCCTCCGTGGATCTGTCCTCCTCTGCAACATGCTGGTTTGCAGGTTTAAAAGGCTTAGCAGCTCACCTGCACAATCGTTGAAGGTGTCCCATTGTTCCACAGCCCTTGCGAACGTATCCTTTGAATCGGCATGAATGAAAACGATGATCATTCCCGCAGTGCCAACAAGGTGTTAATGGCCTTGCATTCATCACCCTTGATGTGGACTCTGAGACATCTGCGGACACGTAGCTGCAGATATGTGTGACCTGGTCTGTACGTTATGATTCGAAAACAACATCACTTTGTTCACAGTACTTGTAGCAGCACTTATGTGCTGAGAGATTTGCTTAGTATTGTCACTGGTGACAATGAACACCTGAGCTATCGCTATGGCCTTACTCAAGGTTGGGATCTCTGCAGTCAAAAGTTTGCGAAATATGGTTTCGTGGCCAATGCCAAGTACGAAAAAGTCTCTGAGCATGTGCTCCAAATGTCCTTCAAATTCGCAATGTCCTGCAAGGCATCTCAGTTCAGCGACATAGCTCGCCACTTCCTGGCCTTCAGACCTTTTGTAGGTGTAGAACCAATACCTCGCCATCAGAATGCTTTCCTTCAGATTCAAATGCACTCAGACCAGTGTGCACAAATCGTCGTACGATTTCTCCATGGGCTTTGCTGAAGTGAGCAGATTCTTCATGAGGCCATACGTTGGTGCCCCACAGACGGTGAGGAGGATCGCTCTTCGTTTGGCAGCGCTCTCTTCCCCATCTAGTTTGTTGGCCACGAAGTATTGGTCGAGTCGCTCCACAAAAGTTTCCCAATCATCTCCCTCCGAAAATTCCTCCAGGCTGCCCACTGTTCTCTGCATCTTTGGGTTTGCTATCTGTATCTCATCACCAGTTGTTGTGTATGGAGAATGAGTCAGACTGAACACTGTGAGCTCAAAGTAATGTGTGTCCTTAGTCTTTTATTGCAGGTCTCCAGAGTGCCTCTCCAATCTGTGAAGCCTTCTTAAATACCTGTGCTCCCAAGGGATTATGGGATCCCTTGGAATGAGCCCTCTGGGGGCTGTACAGAGTAAATACAAGTCCACATATATAACAGTTATGTTTTTAATACTCTTTTGAATGACTCCACGAGTTCTAGTATTGTACTTGAGCTGTTGTGACCTTAGTCCCATTTATTGTAACTGCAGAGTGAGGCACAAGCATGGTGGGCAGCCTTTTATACTGGGCCTTGCACATCTATGCAGGTGACTCTCAGGTCTCCCACCACAGTGCCCTCTGGTGGCACACCTTATGTTAGTATACATGGTTTACATGCATGACACATCTTGTGTGGCTTCAGCAGAGGTCGAGACAGGTTGCTCAGATTCCTGCTCTGACAGCTGAGATGCTTTTGGCCTGAGTCCTCTGGGATTTGGAGCCCTTGAGGGCCCCTGGTGCCAAAGACTGCTCCACCTGCACCTGTGCAGGAGCAGTTTCAGCCACCGGGAAAAGAGGCAGTCTGTCGGGTATTGGCTGAGGTGGGGGCAATGGGTAAGAGGTGGGAGTGCTTTGAGTGGCGACCCCACTTCCATGCTGTGGACATGGCCTGCATGAACTCAGTTGAAAGCCATGTTTGAAGATCCATGGAGGTAGCTACTCCATGGCAGAAATTCTTGCAATTCCTTGCACTACCAACCCACTAGCAATCAAGTTGGACTCGTCCATCCTCTCTGTTATTGTGAAGAGAGTGTGTGGCACTTCTGCCAAGGCCTGGCTAAGTTGCATATACACCTTCAGTAGTCTCCTTCTCAACAATAGCCTCTGGGGTTCAGTATCTGTGTCCAGCTGAGCAGCGCTTGGAGAGGATTGCTCCCCCTGACGCAGACTCTCCACAGTTGTCCCTGCCACCAGTGTCTGCTCGTGCTCACTTGTGAGGTGTGAATCACCAGGTGAAAACCCAGCTAACTCTCTCAGTGGACCCACCAAAGTGCAAGTATCTGTGCTGGTGCATGGCTATAGGTTATGTGCACCTTCAGAAGGAAGGAGGTGCTCTGAGGAATCATCCTCATGGATGTCCTGCGACACTTGCCGTACATGTGAAGGCCCTGGAAGACAAAATAAAGGGCTATGATTTAGTCGTGGCAAAGTCACAATTGTGACAATCACCATACTCAGCCTTCTCAGAGTTCAGTTATTGATTAAATGAAATCAGCATATGTGTGTCAGAGATATTTGTAATTCTGTCACCAGTTATCTGCGCGATCCTTGTCTCTCCATCTCAGACTGAGAGGGATGCACACATGCCATTTATCTCCAGGGTGTCTTCCTCTGCATCTGTGAGCTGGATTATTTGTTGTGGTCCACCTCCAGTTCTCTTCCTTGCGTTTTTCACTCTCTTCTCCTTCGGGGGTAGAATAAACAGACCTGCGAGTGAGTGAAGATGAGGTATTCACCCAATGGAAGCAGTGCATTCGGTGAGGGTGGCTATGAAACAGATGCATCACATTGCATAAGGATTGGAGTGAGTGGCAACAGTGGATGGATAAATGGGGAGGTGATGAAGGCAGGGTGCTCCTCAAAGATGAGTGGGTATGAGGAGTGATGTGATGGCGAACGCTTGGCAAGTCATAGCGAAGGACGATGTAGTTGAATCAGCAAATTAACCTATTTTTCCTGGCCTGGTCAGGTCATTAATCAACTTCCTACACTGTATCCTCCACCAGCCTGTCCTCACCGCACAGCACTGCCCCCTCAGTCATCAAGATCCACGGTGCGGCCCTGGACACCCTGGACCACTTCCATTATCTCGGGAGCCTCCTATCAACAAGAGCAGGCATCGACGACGAGATCCAACACCACCTCCAGTGCGCCAGTGCAGCCTTCAGCCGCCTGAGGAAAAGAGTGTTTGAAGACCAGGCCCTCAAAACTGCCACCAAGCTCATGGTCTACAGAGCTGTAATAATACCCGCCCTCCTTTATGGCTCAGAGACATGGACCATGTACAGTAGACACCTGAAGTCGCTGGAGAAATATCACCAACGATGTCGCTGCAAGACCCTACAAATCCCCTGGGAGGACAGACGCACCAACATCAGCGTCCTCGTCCAGGCCAACATCCCCAGCATTGAAGCACTGACCACACTCGATAGCTCTGCTGGGCTGGCCACATAGTTCGCATGCCAGACACGAGGCTCCAAAGCACGTGCTTTATGCGAAGCTCCTTCACGGCAAATGAGCCAAAGGTGGGCAGCAGAAACATTACAAGGACACCCTCAAAGCCCCCCTGATAAAGTGCAACATCCCCACTGACACCTGGGAGTCCCTGGCCAAATATCGCCCTAAGGGGAGGAAGTGCATCTGGGAGGGCTCTGAACACATCGAGTCTCAACGCCGAGAGCGTGCAGAGGTCAAGCGCAGGCAGTGGAAAGAGCGTGCGGCAAACCAGTCCCACCCACCCCTTCCCTCAATGACTATCTGTCCCACCTGTGACAGAGTCTTTGGCTCTCGTATTGGACTGTTCAGCCACCAAAGAACTCACTTCAGGAGTGGAAGCAAGTCTTCCTCGATTCTGAGGGACTGCCTATGATGATGATGATGATGTTGACATTGCATCCAAGACCTGGGAACAACGCTCCTGCTGCTCATCTCCTCAGCGAGCTCCAGCCACGCCCTCCTGGTGAGAGCCGCAGGTTTCTTCCTCCCACTGCTGGGGAAAGGTATGTCCTTGCTGCTCCTCACTGCACCTACAGTAATTCCAGCGAGGCGCCATTAAATCTGGGTGCTGCCCTTGTTCTATCTGCACCATCCATCGTGAATACCTCCCATGTCTATCTGTACATTGTCCTATATATAGAGCTAAGATCATGTCATGAGGCTGTGCATCACGCCCGCTGCGCAGCTGGGGGACACGAAACCTGAAAATCAAAATGAATTGCTTCAATTCAGTTCCAGTTGCAGCTCAGAAGCCAACTTCAGATTAATATGGGGGTCTATGTCTTCCCTGGGAAAGGATATTTCTAGGCTGATGCTTGCTGCCAGTGGAACTGACGGAACTGTGTTATGTGCGATGGATGAATTCCCGCTGCCCCCCCCCCCACTCTCGCCTCAGTACCTGTTTGTTGTAGGTCATGAGCAATACCCTTACCTAACATTAATATTTCAGTCTTGAAAGCTCCAATTGTCCTAGCATCCAAAGCCTTTTGGAGAAGAGAATTCCAGATTTCTACTACGCTTCGTGTGGAAAAAGTGCTTCCTGATTTCCCTCCTAAATGGCCTGGCTCTAATTTTAAGACTATGCACCCTTCAATTTGATTCCTCCACTAGAGGAATTAGTTTATCTGTATCTACCCTATCGAATCCTTGTGACATTTTAAATACCTCGATCAGATCACCCCTCAATCTTTTAAACTCTCGGGAATACAAGCCAAGTTTATGCAACCTGTCCATAATTTAACCCACTAAGTCCCAGTATTATTCTGATGAATCTGTGTGGCCCCCCCCATCCCTCAAGGCCAATATCTCCTTCTTGAGGTGTGGTGCCCGAACTAAATGCAATACTCCAGAAGGAGTCTGAACAAGGCTTTATACAACTGAAGCGTAACATCCTGCCCGTTGTAATCTAATCCTCTTGAGATAAAGGTCAACATTTCATCAGTTTTTATGATTGTTTTTTCAACCTGTCCACTAACTTTAAATAATTTGTGTGCTTGGATTACGAAATTTCGTTGCTTCTCTACACTTCCTAGTTTCTCACCATTTAGAAAATACGCAGATTTATTTTTCTTTTGTCCAAAGTGGATGACTTCACACTTGCCCATGTTAAACTACATCTGCAACATATTTGCCCAGTCTTTGGGAAGTGGGGAGTTGGGCATGGACAGCGGCAGGGAAATACAATCTTCAGGTAAAACGGGGTTAGACTGTGGGGGATAATTGGATCAGGCAATGGAGACGTTGGGGAAGAAATTCGCCTGGTTTGCGCCTCCCGTTAGCGCCTGCGGGGGGCGGTACTGGGGCACTAAGAGGTTACCGACGGAGCGCAGCAAATTCACCAACGCCCGCGAACTTCTCTGGCGGTTTTGCGCTGGTGCTAACACTTACCGTCTCGTGCTCATGTGCCCCGAAGATCGTGACGCCATCCGGTGCGCAGCACCCCGTTAGCGCGCTGGATGTGATAGCCGCTCGGGCCCCCTGCAGCATCACCGGGCATCAACAGCGGCAGCTGCAGGAGATGTTGTCACCTCGGCTGGCCACTTTCGAAGTGATATTTAAAGGCAGTGGTGGTCAGGTAGGGCAAAATGTATTTCTCTCCTCAGTCTGATGCCTCCTGATTTCTTTTGACCCCGCAATTCCTCAGCCCTGCACTCTCTTAGAGTGCTTGGGGCTGCTAGGCACGAACCGCAGGTCCCGTGGCCCAACAGACAGAGTATGAAGATTGATTGAACCCATCATTGGCCCTTCCTTTTAAGCGATGGAAGGAGCCTCTAAAAATGGCATAGCTGCACGGAACATTGTTCAGTGCTCCGCCGCTACTGCCCCCTCACTCACTTTAGTGCTCTCGGGGACATGATAACGCTTGATTTAGCACTCCACTTCCCTCTTGGAGCACTAAAACTGAAGTTCTCGGGAGCAGCAAATCATTTTCACCTGCTGATATTTTTGCGCTCCTTCAATAGTTATCGCTCCAAACGGTATGCTACGCAATTTCTGGCCCTTTATTTTTATATTTCAATTATAAATTCCTCTGTCCGCATTTATAACGGGAACTATCAATGTAAGCTTGTCATGCTGCAATTGCACGCTTTCTCCAGTGGTGTCACTGCAGAGCCTCTGTAGGTGGGAAGGTGTAATTAAACCATGCCAAGTTTACATATGCAGTTTCCATCATAGTTCTGGATGATGATGATGGGGGATGTAATAATTTATAATGGAAAAAACTGACAGAAAGTGCATGCAGACATAAGACTTTCAATATATTATAGATTGATTTGAATGAAATTGAATTATATTAGTCCTAGGTTTCTGCAAAGAACTGCACAAAATGTCATGTACTTTCATTGATTCTTTGCATACTTGCATATTGGTTGCCTTTCAAATATCAGCAAACCAAATCTGCAATTTGTACTGACATATCAGGCGACTGGAAGGAGGGAATACAGGTTTACACTGCAAGTATAGACCCTTTGTCAGAACTCAGTGTTTTTTTTTATATTAAGTTTCCAGCATCTGTAATGCTCCCAGTTAGCTATTGTCACACCTTTTTGTTTATTTCGCATTTACGGCACTAATATAATGCGCTCTGAACAGTGAGGAAAATGGTCCAATTCACATCGCTTGCTGCGAGATGTACCATTCCAGCAATTTCTGGGCCGTCATACAGGCAACAAAAAATAAAATAATGCAATGTAATATGCACTTAGCTGCAAATTTTGTAGCTTGTTTTACACACCATTCTGAAAAAATAATCCATTTAGTCAGCTCTAGCTCTCTCTGTGCCAGAGTGACCTTCGACTTAAGTGAAGTATATAAAGAAAAAGATCACCTTTGGGCAGATTGCCCAAAAATGGGCATTGTTTCCGGCGTGGGCGGTAAATATGGGTTTTCAGATCGCTGGATTATCGGCCATTTTCAAACCCACTAGTTTCCATTTTATGAGCGATCTGAAATGGACGTTAGCGTTAAATCTCTCTGACCTTCTGCCGTAAAATGCCGCTGTCCTTAGCAATGGCATGGCAATGCTCGTTTCCCGCGGTTCAGGAGGTCAGGGATCATCATTACATGCGCATAAGAGGAGACAGAGAGAGAGGGAGCAGAGAGGGTGAAGATGTGTGTGGGTGTGATGTGGGTGCTTGTTTGGCTGCTTTGGGAGGTAGGAAGGAGAACTTCAGCAATACAAAATTGTGAGAAAAAAGTTAGCTGTTACCAGCCAGATATTTTGTCTAATTTGGTGCCTATAATGGCGGGAGTGGAGGAGGTGACACAGCACGATGTGGAGACTGACGCTGGTGACAGCAGTGAGCTGGGAGAGGAACAATTGGGAGGACAAAAGAGAGTGAGGAAATTTTCGGACAAGGAAAATGCCTCCCTCATGCAGGAGTCGAGTCACGCTGGGGTCAATTGACCCAGGGAGGGCGTGGGAAGCCCACCCCAAAGGTCTACCAGAAGATATGGGCAGAGATAGCAGAGATGGTCTCGTCAGCGACCAACGAGGTCCGTGAGGGCAACCAATGCCGAAAGCGATGGAACGACCTTGTCGGATCCGCCAGAATAAGTATAACATTTATTTACATGTACCTATGCATTTACATGTACATATTTATATCATTTGATTTGTAAGTGTCATGAGTGATTAAAATCAAATGTGAGGTCTTTCACTTTTACCGGGAATGTTATACTCATAGCCTGCGGTCACGGTGTACGTCTTTAGGTAAAGAATGATCATTTTCATTATAATTATAATTACATCTGTCGGTTATGTGTTGTATCAGTCTCTGTGACAGTACCGAACAATGATATCATGCATTGATCTCATGCCATGTCGTCCTGTTGTTACCTTTTTACAAAGCTTTCGAGGAATAGGGCCGAGCAGAGGCGAACGGGTGCGGGGGGCCACCAGTCATCATCGACCTCACCGATATAGAGGAGAGGGTGCTGGCACTAGTGGGGACCCACCCCCGGTCGGCCACGTAACGTGAGTAAAGTATACACCATTGCGTGATGTAAAGTCAATAGATGCCACACCCACTCATGTCCGATCATGTATAATAGATGATTGCTAAAAGTGTTCTCTAAATAATGCTGGCCTCATGAGAATCATTGCAATGCAGAATCTGTTGATGGTCATGAAATGTGATGTCTGTGATGATTTTGATAGCGGTGGTGCTTTTGTCATGCATTTGCTGGGTGTAGCACTGGACTCACCTTGTGACCCGAGCAACCCGTTCTCCTCTAATAACCTCATTTGTATCTTGCAGTTCAGCCAGCAGCGGGTCCCTAGGCAAGACCACCGAGCCCAGAAGGTGGGAACGTGGGGCCGGACTCTCTGGACGAACCTACATCTGGTGCTGAGGAGCACCGATTCTCGCCCGTCAATCTGCTGGGTCCATTCTCTATGGATGAGCCTGCATCGCCAGGCTCCAGAACGCATTCGACTCCAATGCCATCTAGTCCTCCTGCGGCCATTCACACTTCCACTCTGGAGGTACCGGGCCCAAGCAGGTCTGCTCCACGAGCGGCAGATCAGAGCGGTGACATAGTAGACTTGTCCAGGAGGTCAGCAGATGCTCCGGACATTGGGGGTATATCCCGACAGCTCGCCAGCATCTCCGGCACCATGACGGAGTATGTCCTGTGGATGGCGGAGGCCCTGGAGGTGATAGCCAGGAACACTGGTGCAGAGGCCTCCCCATGGTCCCGGAGAGTGGCACTGCACCCCAAGGTGCCGCACTCCCAGTGCAAACGACACATGCGAGGCAGGAGCAACATCTTGCTTCTGGATCGGAGAATGTTCCCACCTCGGGACCCTCCTCTCCCATATCCGTGCAACCACCGGCTCTGTCTTCATCCCCCCCAATGAGGCACCGCCTGAGGAGCGCCTCGGCCAGGCGGTATGGAGCGAGGAGGGAAAACGGTAGAGGTGGGGAGAAGAAGAGAGGGGGGAAGGAAAGTGAGGTGCATGTCCGCAGGTGATGGCTTTGTTATATCTCCATCTTGGTGTATGAAATTTGTTGTAAGGTATAGGGGGAGGGGGCCACCCTGTTGGTTTGCATTTGTGTTCTGTGTTGCTGGAAATGTTGACCATTTGAATGATGTCAATGTTCTAAAATGTGTTGTGGGCTGGGATGGGGGTGGGGTGTTTTTGACAGTTATACTTATGATTTCAGACAAATGGTCGGATTAAATGTTTTTTATTTAATATAACCTTGTTGTGCATTGTCTCAGATAGCTGGGCCATTACACACTGGTGATTCCTTAACATGAAAGGGTATACTCAAACTTAACTTGAATCAACTTAAAACTTTAACTGGCATCAAGGTGATGCCCACCATTGATGTGTGAGCTGCACACAGTGTGTCAGCTTTGTAAATAACAGCAACGTTCTTTCAGGCAAAGCGCTCATTTTTGAGCTGCTGACGTAAGAGTCTTGCAGCTATGTAGCCACCAAGGGCCCTTTCCTGCCGACTGGAGGGGGTGTGTGGGTATGGTTGCATAGTCAGCCTGATTGTCTGGCCCGAGGTCAGCATCCACCTCTTTGTCCTCCTCTTCCTCTCTCTGCTGAGGTGGACCATCAGTCCTTTCTGGCAATTCTTGTCCCCTCCTGATCACCAAGTTGGGCAGCATGGAGCACACGACCACGAATTGAGCTACCTGATCAGGGTTGTATTGTAGCTCCCCTCCTGAGTGCTCCAGGCATCTAAAGTGCTGCATAAGCACACCAATGGTTTTCTGGGCCACATTGCATGTGTCTCTGTGACTCTTGTTGTATCGCTTCTCAGCTTCGGTGTGGGTGTCACGGAGGGGGGTCATCAGCCAGGTGTCGAGGCCATATCATTTGTCACCAAGCATCCAGCATTGACCTTGTGGCTGACTGGTAAACATGTCAGATACGGCATTCTCATGTAGGATGTGAGCCTCATCGATGCTGCCCGGAAATTTGGCATTCACTGCCATAATTATCTGGTTGTGGTCGACAATGAGTTGGACCTTCAAGGAGTGAAATCCTTTTTGGTTGCGAAAAACCTCTGCGTCCTGAGAAGGTGCCTGCTTGGCGATGTGCGTACAGTCTATTGCTTCCTGCACCTTGGGGAAGTTAGCAATGCGGTAGAATCCTGGAGCCCTGACAGTCTGAGCCTCCGTGGCCATAGGGAAGCTGATAAAGTCCATCCTGCGTGTGTACAGGGCTTCAGTGACCTGTCTATGCAGCAATGTATGGCATGCTGAGATATAGCGCAAATGTCTCCAGCGGATGCCTGAAAGGAACCCGACACGTAGAACGACAGTGCTGTGGTGACCTTGACTTCGACGGACAGTGCGGTCCTGATGGTGCTGGCAGGCTGCAGATCTGCCCTGATGAGCTGGCATATCTCACTGATAACCACTTTGTGGAAGTGCAGCCGAAGGCAGGCTTTCTTGGATAAGTCGAGGTAGGACTGATTCTCCCTCTAAGTACGGGGGGGTGTATGGTCTGGTTCTCCTCATCAGTCTGACACGTCTTAGATTGGGCACGTGATGCTGTGGATTAGATGTTGTGCCATTTCTACTCTGCAGCATCTGCGTTGTCATCAAGGCAGGCTGAGAAATGGCTGGCCCCATTCCAATAACTATAAGTATAATGCTGATTGTTCAGAAGCAATAAACGTCCCCACTAAGACACCTAAATTAAAATCCAATCATCCACAGTATGGTAAGATGTCTGTTCAGATGGTCACATCTCCTTAAAGGAACTCCAGAGTACATCCAAACACCACCGAAGTTGAAGCAGCCTTTTCAATGAAGTGGCCTGCGATTTACAAAATGGTGCCCACACGGCTGTGATTAGTTCCGATCAGTTCAACTTTTTCACAGCGGTTTTTTCGGCGAGCGAGATTGTGGGCGATATGTGTGCGAGGTGATGAAAGTCACGCTGGGCGACATACTGGGCGTTAGTTTCGGCAAATGTGATGTTTACGACAGAAAAAAGTGGGCGGTTGGTATTATTGAATCTCGGCATTAATTACGTGCCGAAATTAACGCTGGCCGATATTATGGGCGTTGGGTTCGCCCATTCTGATGATTCCGTCCAAAAAAAGTGGGGAGGCGGTGTTACTTTTTAGTGGCGTTATGTACATGTCGAAAATAACGTTTGGCGATAAGTGACCGAGAAATGGGCGTCAGTTTCCATTTTGTGGCTAAATGAGCGATTTCTGGGCATTATACCTTATTTCAGCGTTAAAATAGACATTAAGTGGGCGGTATGCATGCAAAAATAATGGAAAATCTAACCTATGTACTTTATTCTCTTCCCTGTTATTTGTTTAGGTTATATAAAACAAAGAGCATAAATTCCACTTAGTCAGCACCAATTAATAATATGGAAACTGCACAAATTGAAAAGTGGTAGAATACATATGTTCCAGAACAATGCTGCTTCCCCCACAGAAGAATACTACATGGCAATAATGGTCATTGCTTATATAGAAAGTCAATAGTGATACAACAGCTTGTTTCACTAGCGATGAGCTACAGTGGACACCCGTTTGGGGCATACAGCTCGGCAGTGACTTGTTAATGAAACCCCTCCCTCAAATTGGACCAAGCCTCACTGCTCCAGCAGCCAGCCGCCCGATAGTTAAAATCTACCCTTGTAACTTTTCATGGGTACTCTACCTTGTATGGTGGTAACTATAATGTTATAGATGTGACTAAATAAAATAGCTGTTAGTAGTACAGGTTGAACTTACCTTATCCGGTACCCTCAGGACCTGGCCTGTGCCGAATAAGGAATTTTGCCGGATAAAGGGAGGTCAGCCCGAGGCAGGGTGGAGGTGACCCGAGGTCGGGGAGGGGAGGGGGGGAGGAGGTCGGTGTCCCGAACGGGCCCGAAGTATCGGCGGGCCGCGAAGTGCCGGCAGGCCCTCAGCGGGCCGAGTGTCGGCATGGCCCCAAAGTCGGGGTGGAGGTCGGCCACGTTCTGCGCATGCGCCCCCGGCCACCAGAATCATGCCGGACGAGGGGTGGTGCCGGATTAGGGAGATCCAACCTGTACATTGATTGGTTTCATGTCTTTGAAGGTCTTGTAAAAGTGGTAAGATACAATAGTAAAGTTTTGCAGTCCTGCTGTTGACAGTTTATTTGAATCAGTTCATGTAGAGTGACTCCTGAGCCAAACAGTATTATGTATTACACCCAAGATATAAATGTTTAAATCCTGATTAAATGCTTCCTGTTAGATTTTCAATTTTCTTCATCTAGCACTGGGTCAACTAGAGAGTAACTGTTTTTAGAACGATGCTCCAGTCAATTAGAGGTCGGAGTGGCTTTCTCTTTATACAGACTTTAATCAGCTGAGTCAGTTAGAAGCTATTTTCTGTTGATGGGGACGTTACTTTGTATATTGAAAATGATTAGCTTTCCAATCTTTATTCCTCCATAACCTCAGTCCATATTATTTCAGTGATCCTTTGCAGGTATATATCCCAGCAAGCAACTTTGCTTTCTGACTCCAGACAACTCCTTATGCCTCCACTCCATCAGTGTACAGTCATTCAGCTATAACGCTCCTGCCCTCTATAATTTACTCCCCAAACCACTCTGTGCCATCAAAAGCCTCCAAAAAAATAAATCTCCTTCAGGGTCCTTTTAATCTCTGCACCCCAAAATTTGCGCATGGCAGCTTTGTTGGAATCTGCAGCAGATCTCCATTTAAGAAGTGGCCCAGAACCCACCATTGGCTCGACCTCCATGGAAGCTGTGGTGACAATAGAGAACAATAACAATAACTTGTATTTATATAGCGCCTTTAACGTAGTAAAACGTCCCAAGGCGCTTCACAGGAATATTAAGAGATAAATAATTTGACACCGAGCCGCATAAGTAGAAATTAGCGCACGTGATCAAAAGTTTGGTCAAAGAGGTAGGTTTTAAGGAGGAAAGAGAGGTAGAGAGGCGGAGAGGTTTAGGCAGGGAGAGTAGGAAGGTCAAAGAATAATGAAGGATTGGGGTAGGGATTTGGGAGGGCAGAGTATCCGAGAGAGGAGAGATGAAAGGAGGCATGACGACAGGAGAGAACGCTCAGGGAGCGATAAAGAGAAAAGGAAAGAGGGGAAAAAGTGGAAAAGTATTGAATGGCTCAGGTCCGGAGCGGCAGCCAAAGTGAGCATGCGAATGGACAGGGGGAAAGCTCAGGTTACATAGGCCTGGTTAAATGTAGTAGTTAATGGGATACAATAGTAGGGAGACCAGGGTCAAAGTTAGAGGTCCCATGGAAGGACAAAGTCAACATGAACAGGATGGGCCAGCACGGAGCATCGATGAACGGAAAAGAATAAATAGCACCCAGTATATCGGCTTCTCAGACCATGGCAACCGCAATGCACGTTGAAGTCTCTTAGTGCTTTCACATTCTGAAAGCTACCATTAGACCAGCCATCCCACTCCTCAGTGGGTACAGAGATCCAGGTCCCAATGGAATAGCAATGGCTGAGGTCCGCCTGCCTCATACTACCTTCTCTGAGGACAGCAACGCATGTCAGGCCACTGGCTTTCCCCCTCAGAGCAGCACAACAGTGGAATGTAGGAGACCCGGGCAATTCCGTAGCATCCTGTTTCGGGATGGTAACATCTGCGAGGCAGGTTTCTTTTGCGCCAGGCGCAGAAGTTCCGCCCCGATCGCGAAATTGGGGTTACCACCCTCGAGAGGACGTGGGGTACAAAAAAACTTGGACCCACTTCCTTTCTGGGGCGCTAACGGGGGCGGACGGGTCAGGAGTGAGGCGTAGCGCTATGCACTGTGTCATGTAGGAGGGGCCCTCCCCTTCATTACAGAGGAGGGACAAGCTGCAGACTCTGCGGGGCCCTACCTGGACCACCGGGGAGCGTGGTGCCGTGCCATCAGCCCGGCACTCAAGCGGAGTGCCAGGTTGCTAATCGCGGCACGGACCCCGCGTTCAAGGAGGCAACGGGCCGCGACAAGTAAGTTGGCCGATTTGTAAAAGACCCACCCACCAACTTCCTTTAAAGTTGGGTCCCGCGGGCCTCCTGCCACCCCGTTCACGTCCCCTGGAAGTGTCGTTGTCAGCTTCAGGGGGCGCTGGCCAATTTTTGCTTGGGCGTGGAAATGGGTCACTGTGCATGGTGATGACGTTATCATCCCTGGCGCAGCAGAGCGGGGCGCTACCGGTTACTGTCACTGCTAAACACCCGCGGAATTTAACGGAAGTCGTAAGTGGTGCCAAGCCCAGGCGAAAAGTCGCGCACAACCCCAATTTCTCCCCCCAGGTTTCCAGAAATGAGCTGCAGAGATGCAGCCAGCAGTCGCTCCCTGCCGAGAGTAGGGTGCCGTGATAGGGGGACCGCCTCAATCCCATGAGCCTTTTGTAGAGCATGAGCAGCTAAACACCTCTTGCAACACTGGCCCTCGGGATACACCTAGGAGAAGCACTAAAGTAGTGAAAGGAAGGCACATGTAGCCACCATGGGGAAGCACAGTGCTCGGAAAGAGTAGGTTGGCTTGTGTTCACTTTAGACTCTATTGTTATAAATAACTGCACTGGCATTGTGCTTTGTTACTCGTGGAGTTTAGAGTCAAACAGGAAAGGGCGCAATTCTTTGGTGCTGACACATTCAATCAAATATTGATTACTGGCACGGCCATGCAGGAGCAAAGGACTGATCTGTTCCCATGTTCTAGGGGACTGGAATGTGGAAATGTTCTTTTATTTGAAGCTGGGGAGAAAGAGGTAATACTCTGGTATTAAAGAGTGATTGTGTTACACAGAAGAGAAGACTTCAGTAATGAGATGAGCACTGTTGGCCCTTATAGCAGTCACTGAGGAGACTCCTGAGTGAAGGTCATTATGATGCTCTCATCCATGTAGTTCTGCCTGCAGCGAAGATAGGGCCAGCTTCCAAGCAATATCAAACTCTAGACCTTTTCATACGGTGAAGTTTTGCAGGGCACAGCAGGCTACAATTATACATGATACATCTGAAGCATAATGCAGGGACCCTCCCAGCCTGTCTCAGCAGCAAAGCTGTAGAAAGGCCAGGCTCAAGCAGTCCTTGTTATTAGACGACAATCAGACAGAATATTAAAAGTCATGGGCCTAGAAATTGGGCCGTGAAGCAAAATGGCGGACAGCAATCACATGGACGCACACTTCCAACTGGAGGTGCACCGCCCACCATATTGGGGCGAGGACAAACAAGAAGCATCCTTTATCCAAGAGTCTTGTAATGACTCAAGAGTCTTGTTACTGTAAACTGCGTCAGGTGTAAACCTGATCCATCTTTATTCGCACCCAAAGTACCCACGTGACATAGTACCCGCGCTTATATACACCCGTGACCGTGCACATGCGCATACAGACGGATGATCTCCAACAGTAGCACCCTTTTGTGTCTGCTGACCCCAGGCATCAATACATAACAGCATCCCACTTTCAAGATCTTAATGTCAGTCTTTTCACAAATTAAGACGGTCTGGGACTTTCCACTCTCGAGTTGATCATCTCAGTTCAACGTTAGTTCTCGGCGAGCGTTCTGAGTCAGTTGTGACTGAAGGCTCAGTAACAGATCTGGTGGGAGTGGTAATGACCATATCAAAGACTGAAGATCTAGGTTCAGGAATGACAGCAGAGTCCTCTGATGAATGAACATTGGTTGGTTGGTCACTGACTGCATCTTCCTCAAACGGTTCCAGTTCATCCGTGTGCCGCAGTTTTACCTGGTCAACATGTTTCCTGCATGTTTGCCCATTCTTGAGCATGACAATAAACACTCTGTTGCCCTCCTTGGCTGTAACAGTACCGGCGATCCACTTTGGATGTTGACCATAGTTCAGTACATAAACTGGATCGTTAATAGAAATATCATGTGACACAGCAACACGATCATGATACCATTGCTGACTTTGATATCTGTTTTCAACATGATCATTCAAATCAGGATGAATAACAGAAAGCTTGGTCTTGAGATTTCTCTTCATCAGTAGTTCAGCAGCGGAAACTCCAATAAGTGTATGAGGTCTTGTCCTGTAACTAACCAATATACATGACAAATGAGGCTGCAGTGAACCCTGAGTTACACGTTTCATACTTTGCTTGATCGTTTGAACCACACCCTCTGCTTGACCATTAGAAGCAGGTTTGGGACTGGCGCTTGCCCTCAACAATGTCTGCCAGGGCTGGGTGAATGAGGGACAGCCGCGCCTTGAGCGTGCATTTCATGAGGAGTTCCGCTGGCGGGACTCCCATGAGCGAGTGCGGCCGGGACCTGTAGACCAGCAGGAGGTGCGATAGGCGGTACTGACGGGAGGGTCCTTGGATGCGTAGCATGCCCTGCTTTATGACTTGGACCGCCCGTTCCACCTGGCCACTGGAAGCCAGCTTGAACAGCGCTGTCCGGACGTGCTTGATCCCATTGCCCGACATAAACTCCTGGAATTCATGGCTGGTAAAACATGGGCCATTGTCGCTGACCAGGATGCCCGGCAAGCCGTGGGTCGCGAAAACCATATGCAGACTCTCCACAGTGATGGATGCCGTGCACGAGTTCAATATGATGCACTCGATCCAATCGAGTATGCATCGACAACGATCAGAAACATTTTCCCCATGAACGGGCCCGCATAGTCTACGTGAATGCATGACCATGGCCTGGTGGGCCACGGGCTGAGTGGAGCCTCCCTGGGGGCATTGCCCAGCTGGGCACATGTCGTGCACCTGCGAACCCAGTGTTCCAGGTCTGAGTCAATCCCCGGCCACCACACGTGTGACCGGGCAATGGCCTTCATTAACACGATGGCAGGGTGCTCGCTGTGGAGTTCCTTGATGAACGTTTCCCTTCCTTTCTGGAGCATGACTACCCGGCTGCCCCATAACAGGCAGTCGGCTTGGATGGAGAGTTCATCCATCCGTCTCTGAAACGGCCTGACTTCCTTGGGGCACGCCCTGTGTGCGGGCACCCAATTCCCAGTCAGGACACATTTCTTTATCATGGATAGGAGGGGGGTCCCTGTTGGTCCAGAGTTTAATCTGTCGGGCTGTGATGGGGGAGCCCACAGTGTCAAAAGCCTCAACGGCCATGACCATCTCGACGCTCTGCTCCGACGCCCCCTCGGTGGTGGCCAGTGGGAGCCTGCTGAGTGCATCAGCGCAATTTTCGGTGCCTGGCCGGTGCCGTATGGTGTAGTCATACGCAGCCAGTGTGAGGGCCCATCGCTGTATGCGAGCTGACGCGTTAGCGTTGACAGCCTTGCTGTCGGACAACAGGGATGTTAACGGCTTGTGGTCCGTCTCTAGCTCGAACTGTCTACCGAAAAGGTAGTGGTGCATCTTTTTCACACCATACACACATGCGAGTGCCTCCTTCTTGACCATGCTCCGCCTGGGAGAGCGACCTGGAGGCATAAGCCACCGGTTGGAGTCAGCCGTCATCGTTACCCTGCTGCAACACACATCCAACTCCGTAGGATGACGCATCGCATGTTAAAACCAGTTTTTTACGGGGGTCATACAAGGTCAACAGTTTGTTGGAACACAGCAGGTTCCTCGCCTTATTGAAAGCCCATTCTTGACAATCCCCCAAAACCATTCACACCCTTTATGGAGGAGCATGTGTAACGGCTCCAACAATGTGCTTAAGTTCAGCAGAAAGGTCCCAAAATAGTTCAAAAGTCCCAGGAATGATCACAACTCTGACGTGTTGCCGGGCCTGGGCGCCCGGCGAATCGCCTCAGTTTTTGATTCAGTGGGCTGGATCCCGTCTGCGGCAACCCTCCTGCCCAGGAACTCGACCTCTGGGGCCAAAAACACGCACTTGGCCTTTTTCAGCCGCAGGCCTACCCATTCCAATCGGCGTAGCACCTCCTCCAGGTTGCGGAGGTGTTCCTCGGTGTCTCGACCCGATATAAGGATGTCGTCTTGGAATACGACCGTTCCAGGGATGGGCTTGAGCGAGCTTTCCATGTTTCGCTGAAAGATAGCCACTGCCGAACGAATGCCAAAAGGGCACCTGTTGTAGACAAATAATCCTTTGTGCGTCGTGATGGTGGTCAGAAACTTGGATTCTTCAGCCAGTTCCTGAGTCATGTAGGCCGGTGAGGTCCAGCTTTGTGAACAGCTTTCCACCTGCCAGCGTGGCAAAGAGGTCCTCCGCTCTCGGAAGCGGGTATTGGTCTTGCAGCGACACTCGGTTGATGGTGGCTTTGCAGTAGCCACAAACCCTAACCGAGCCATCTGCTTTGAGGACAGGAACGATGGGACTTGCCCAGTCGCTGAATTCAACGGCCGAAATTATGCCCTCTCTGAGCAGCCTGTCCAGTTCACTTTCAATTTTCTCATGCATCACGTACGGCACCGCTCTGGCTTTGTGGTGCACTGGTCTGGCGTTCGGAGTGATGCGTATCACTACTTTAGTGCCCTTGAATGTTCCGACACCGGGTTGAAAGAGCGACTCGAATTTTTGCAATACCTGCGAGCATGAACTTCGCTCCACGGATGAAATGGCGTGCACATCCCCCCATTTCCAATTCATCTCAGCTAGCCAACTCCTCCCCAAAAGCGCAGGGCCATTTCCTGGAACAATCCAGAGTGGCAGCCGGTTCTGTAATCCATTGTGCGTTACCACCAGGATTGCACTGCCCAGCACTGGGATGATCTCTTTGGTGTACGTCCAGAGCTGCGTCTCAATGCGTTCCAGTTTGGGCCTGCTAGCTCTGTGTGGTCATAGTCTCTCAAATTGTTGGGCGCTCATGAGTGACTGGCTAGCTCCCGTATCCAGCTCCATGTGCACCGGGATGCCATTCAGTAAGACTTTCATCATCAAGGGTGGCATTTTGGTGTATGAGCTGTGGACATCAGCCACATGAACTCTCTGAACTTCAGCATCCATGGTTGTTCCCCAGGCCTCATCCTGCATTTCAGACCCCTCGTCTGGTTCCTCTGACTCGCAGACTAGCCTCGCTACTGCCTTTTTGCACATCCTGGCCAAGTGTCCACTGACATTACAAATCCTACAGGTGTAAAGTTGGAACCTGCAGCTTTTGGCAGTGTGTCTACCCCCACACCTCCAGCATGAGCTGAGATTGCTGTTAACAAAGGGACTATTCCCAGGCATTCCTCTCTGATGGCCTGTTTGGCTGTTTCTAAGCACTCTGATGGGGGGGTGTTATTGGTCCCATCACGTGATGCATTGTTCCTTGTGATGGCCCACCCAGGAGCTTGTTGCTGTCTGGGCGGTGTCGAATTCCCCTTGCCTGCCTGCCTGGGCAGCGTTGAATTGCCCTTGTCTGCCTGTGGGGTTCTGTATCACTTTTACAACATTAATTCCCTGGTTCATCGCAACGTTAAAACCAGGGCTGTGTGCGTATATTAGCTTGGTCTCCTCTTCCCCTTCCATAAAAGTCTGAGCTATCAATGCCGCCCCTTCTAAAGTCAAGTCCTTAGTCTTTATGAGCTTCCTGAAAATGCCGGCATGATTTATGCCCTCGATGAAAAAGTCCCTTAACATCTCCCCCCTGCAGGCATCGGAGAACTTACAGAGACTGGCCAAACGCCACAGTTCCGCCACGAAGTCCGAAACGTTTTGACCCTCCCAACGCCAGTGAGAGTAGAACCGGTGCCGGGCCATGTGTACGCTACTTGCCGGCTTGAGATGCTCACTGATCAGCTGGCTGAGCTCTTCAAAGGACTTGTCCACTGGCTTTTGGGGTGCGAGCAGGTCTTTCATCAGCGCATACGTCTGTGGAGCACAGCAGGTCAGCAGATGCGCCCTCCACTTGTCAGCCGCTGCCTCTTCCAGCCAGTCCTTTGTGACAAAGCTCTGCTGGAGTCTTTCCACAAAGTCGTCCCAGTCCTCACCTACACAGTAACATTCCACTGTGCCACTGGTGGCCATCCTCGTGGTTCGTTGATTCCCGTTTCTCGTCGCCATATGTAGTGTCTCTGCACCTTGTTACAAACTCACACGAGGCATGTATATATCAGACACGGTCACTCTGTGACCTTCACTTTATTCCCAGGACCAAGGAGTGCTGACTCTGGGTGGGACCTCCCTTTTTATACCTGGAAACCCAGGTGAGGAGGGGCTCCCGCAAGCTCACCCCCTGTGGTCAGGGTGTGCATTTCAAGGGTACAGGTACAATGTGCATGAGTTACAGTTACATAACTATTGTCATTGCAAGATGGTGAAATACATGACACATGTGACCGGGCAATGGCCTTCATTAGCACAACGCCTGGGTGCTCACTGTGGAGTTTCCTGATGAATGCTTCCCTTCCCCTCTGGGGCATGACTACCCGGCTGCCCTATAGTAGGCAGTCGGCTTGGATGGAGAGTTCATCCATCCATCTGTGAAACGGTCTGACCTCTTCAGGGCATGCTCCGTGTGCGGGCGCCCAATCCCCAGTCAGGACACATTTCTTAATCAAGGATAGGAGGGGATCTCTGTTTGTCCATGTTTTGATCTGGTGGGCTGTGATGGGGGAGCCTGCGCTGTCGAAAGCATCGACAACCATGACCATCTCAGCGCTTTGCTCCACTGGCCCCTCAGTGGTGGCCAGTGGAAGCCTGCTGAGTGCGTCAGCGCAATTTTCGTTGCCTGGCCAGTGTCGTATGGTGTAGTCATACGCAGCCAGCGTGAGAGCCCATCGCTGTATGCGAACTGATGCATTGGCATTGACAGCTTTGCTGTCAGACAGCAGGGATGTTAACGGCTTGTGGTCCATTTCTAACTCGAACCTTCTGCCAAAAAGGTACTGGTGCATCTTTTACACCCCGTAGACACATGCGAGTGCTTCCTTTTCAACTATCCCATATCCCTTTTCTGCTTGGGAGAGCACCCTGGAAGCATAAGCCACAGGTTGGAGTTGGCCCTCATCATTACTCTGCTGCAACACGCACACAACCCCATAGGATGATGTATCGCATGTCAAAACCAATTTCTTATAGGGGTTTTACAGGGTCAACAGCTTATTAGAACAGGTTCCGCGCCCGATTGAAAGCCCGCTCCTGACAGTCCCCCCAAAACCAATCGCAACCCTTACGCAGGAGCACGTGTAGCGGCTCCAACAATGTGCTTAAGTTCGGCAGAAAGTTCCCGAAATAGTTCAATAGTCCCAGAAATGAACGCAACTCCGATGTGTTGCCGGGCCTGGGCGCGCGACGGATCGCCTCCGTTTTGGATTGGGTAGGCCGGATCCCCTCTGCGGCAACCCTCCTGCCCAAAACTCAACCTCTGGGGTCAAAAACACACACTTGGACTTCTTTAGTCGCAGGCCTACCCGGTCCAGTCGGCGTAGCACCTCCTCCAGGTTGTGGAGGTGTTCCTCAGTGTCTCGACCCGTGATAAAGATGTCGTCCTGAAATACGATTGTTCCGGGGATGGATTTGAGCAGGCTTTCCATGTTCCTTTGAAAGATAGTGGCTGCTGAACGAATGCCAAACAGACACTTGTGCGTGGTGATGGTGGTCAGTAGCATGGATTCTTCGGCCAGTTCCTGGGTCATGTAGGCCGAAGTGTGGTCCAACTTGGTGAACAGCTTGCCACCTGCCAGCGTGGCAAAAAGATCCTCCGCTCTTGGAAGCGGGTATTGATCTTGTAGTGACACTCTGTTGATAGTGGCCTTGTAGTCGCCACAGATCCTGACCGAACCATCCGTTTTTAGGACAGAGACGATGGGGCTTGCCCAGTCGCTGAATTCAACGGGCGAAATTATGCCCTCTCTTAGCAACCTGTCCAACTCACTCTCAATTTTCTCCCGCATCACATACGGCACAGCTCTGGCGTTATGGTGCACTGGTGTGGCGTCCAGGGTGATGCGTATCACTACTTTGGTACCTTTGAAAATCCCGACACCAGGTTGAAATAGTGACTCAAACTTTTGTAGGACCTGTGAGCATGAACTTCGCTCCACAGATGAAATGGCGTGCACATTCCCCATTTCCAGTTCATCTCGGCTAGCCAGCTTCTCCCTAAAAGCGCAGGACCATTTCTTGGAACAATTCAGAATGGCAGCCAATTCTCTGATCCATTATGTGTGACCACCAACATTGCAATGCCTAGTACTGGGATGATCTCTTTGGTGTACGTCCATAATTGCATCTCAATGCATTCTAGTTTGGGTCTGCTAGCTCTGAGTGGCCATAGTTTCTCGAATTGTTGGACACTCATAAATGACTGGCTGGCTCCTGTGTCCAGCTCCATGCGTACCGGGATACCGTTTAACAGTACTCTCAGCATCATAGGTGGTGTCTTTGTGTATGAGTTGTGGATGTTTGCCATCTGAACCCGCTGAACTTCAGCGTCCATTGCTGTGTCCCAAGCATAACCCTGCCTTGCAGACCCCTCTTGTGGTTCATCCGCTTCGTAAACCAGCCTCGCTGCGGGCTTCCTGCACATTCTGGCTAAATGTCCACTGAAGTTACAATTTCTGCAGATAAATTGTTGAAACCTGCAGGTTTTCGCAGCATGTCTGCCCCTGCACCTCCAGCAGGAGCTGAGATTGTTGTGAACAAAAGAGCTTTACCAGGCATTCCTCTCTGATTGTTTCTTTGATTACTCTTGAGCACTCTGTTAGTGGGTGTCAATGGCCCCATCCCGGGACGTATTGTCCCTTGTGATGGTGTAAATGTCCGTTCAACCTGCCATTGTCTGTGTTGAGGACCCACCCTAGAGCCTGTTACTGCTTGGTTGGTGTCGAATTGCCCTTGCCTGCCTGCAGGGTTCTGAGTCGCATTTACCATGTTAACTCCCTGCTCCATCGCCACGTTGGGAGCAGAGTTGCGCGCGTATATTATCTTGGTTTCCTCCTCCCCCGCCATGAAGGTTTGGGCCATCAACGCCGCTGCTTCCAAGGTCAAGTCCTTGGTCTCAATTAGCTTCCCAAAAATCCCGGCATGACCAATACCCTCAATGAAGAAATCCCGTAACATCTCCCCCCTGCAGGTGTCTGTAAACTTACAGAGGCTAGCCAAGCACCGAAGGTCCGCAACAAAGTCCAGTATGTTCTGCCCTTCCGGACGTCGGTGCATGTAGAATCGGTGTCGGGCCATGTGTATACTGCTTGCCGGTTTGAGGTGCTCACCGATCAGTTTGCTGAGCTCCTCAAAGGTCTTGTCCGCCGGCTTCTCGGGTGCGATCAGGTCTTTCATCAGCGCGTATGTCTTAGGTCCACAGCTGGTCAGTAGATGCGCCCTTCGCTTGTCAGCCACTGCATCTCCCAGCCAGTCCTTCGTGACAAAGCTCTGCTGGAGCCTCTCAATGAAATTGTCCCAGTCCTCACCAACACAGTACCGTTCCTCTGTGCTACCGGGTGGCCAGTCTCGTGAGTCGTTGATTCCCGTTTCTCGTCGCCAAATGTTGTGTTCTTACACTCTACTGTAAATCAACACGAGGCACATACTGGAGACAAGGTCACTCTGTGACCTGTACCTTTATTCACAGGACCAAGAAGTGGTGACCCTGCATGGGACCTCCCTTTATATACCTGGATGACCAGGTGAGGAGTGTCTCCCACAAGTTCACCCCCTGTGGTCAAGGTGTGCATTACTTTGGTGTATACAGTGTACAGTGTTGTTACATGAAGGTTACAGTTACATGAAGGTTACATACATGACATTCCCAAACTTACACGGCTCAGCAAGACATCGTAGGTCGGCAACGAATCCGACACATCCTAGCCCTCAGCACGAACATGCATATAGAAGTGATAGCGTGAGATGATGATCCCCTCTTTTGGCTTAAGATGGTCACACACCAAAACACACAAATCCTCGTACCCTTTGTCCGTTGGACGTAAAGGCGAGAGAAGATTCTTCATGAGGCCATAAACTTCCCGATCACAACGGTGAGGAAAACCGTCCTGCGTTGAACTGCGTCAGCCTCTCCCTCCATTTTGTTGTCCACAAAATATTGATCCAAGCGGTCAATGAAATCCGCCCAATCCTCGCCATCCACGAATTCATGAAGAATTCCAATAGTGCCCATTGTACATGCGAAGGTTCTTAATTTACCTCATCGCCAAATGTAATGACTCAAGAGTCTTGTTACTGTAAACTGTGTCAGGTGTAAACCTGATCCATCTTTATTCATGGTCAAAGTACCCGCGTTACATAGTACCCGCACTTATATACACCCATGACCGCGCACATGCGCATACAACCCGATGACCTCCGACAGTAGCGCCCTCTGGTGTCTGGTGACCCCAGGTATCAATACATAACAACTCTTTATGAATTATGTTGAAGTTCTGTCGCTGTTATGTAGCCAAATGCTGCAACCATTTCGCACACAGCAGGATCTCACCAAAAGCAATGAATAGCCAGTTAATTTGCTTCTGGTAGTTATATTAGGATATTAGGAAGACCCCTGTTCTTCTTCAAATCGTGTCATAGCATCTTTAACATCCACTTCAACGGGAAGCTAGAGTCTTGATTTAATGTTTAATCTGAAAGATGGCACCTCCAGCAGTGCAGCATGCCCTTAGTACAGGTTGAGCATCCAAAATCTGGAGTTCTGGAATCTGGAATGTTCCGGAATCCGGACTCCGGACCGATTGGTGGCAGGGTCGTCCGGAATCCGTAAATTGTTCCTCTGGCCTGGCCTCGCCGCCGCCCGACCTTGGGCCTTGCCTCGCCACCACTGTCCTTACCTCGAGGCCTCCTCGCCAGCCTGCCTGAACACCTCCTCCATGATGGGGCCGCCTGACCAGCTCTTCGGCGGGCCCCACCCAACCACCTCCTCACCGGCGGGGCCCGCCCGAACTCTTCACCGGCGGCGGGGCCCACGCGAACACTTCCCCGGCGGCGAGCTCCATCCAAACACCTCCCCGGCGGCGGGCCCCGTCCAAACACCTCCCCGGCGGCGGGCCCCGTCCAAACACCTCCCCGGCGGCGGGCCCCGTCCAAACACCTCCCCGGCGGCGGGCCCCGTCCAAACACCTCCCCGGCGGCGAGCCCCATCCAAACACCTCCCCGGCGGCGGGCCCCGTCCAAACACCTCCCCGGCGGCGGGCCCCGTCCAAACACCTCCCCGGCGGCGGGCCCCGTCCAAACACCTCCCCGGCGGCGGGCCCCGTCCAAACACCTTCCCGGCGGCGGGCCCCGTCCAAACACCTCCCCGGCGGCGGGCCCCGTCCAAACACCTCCCCGGCGGCGGGCCCCGTCCAAACACCTCCCCGGCGGCGGGCCCCGTCCAAACACCTTCCCGGCGGCGGGCCCCGTCCAAACACCTCCTCGGCAACTGGGCCCTGCCCGAACACCTTCTCGGTGCGCCAGAACTTTTCCGCGGCGGCGGGGCCCGCCCGAACACTTCTCCGGCGGCGGGACTCCGGCCGGCGACCTCATCGCCCGGCGAACACCACTCCTGACGACCTCATCGCCCGGCGAACACCACTCCTGATGACCTCATCGCCCGGCGAACACCCCCCTGCTGATGTTCTGAAATCCGGAAATGCCCAAACCTGGGCTCGGGTGTTTCCGGATTCATGACATCAGAAAGACGTTCCAAAATCCAGCAAAACGCAAAATCCGGAACGGCCTCGGTCCCGAGGGTTCCGGATTTGGGGCGCTGCACCTGTACTGCAATTATACGTGAGCCAGAGGCGAGAATGTATGATTTTGGATCACTGGTATTTTAATTAATAGGTTTGTAAGCAGCTTTGATATTTTATTGGTAAATCAATCATAGCAAGCAAGACTTATACATTTATATCTTTAAAAGCAGACAGCCCATTGGGAGAACCTGGAACATCCTGAGTTTGACCTCCGATGTATCAGTCCGAGTTGCCCACAGTCCACTGGAATGTGTCATCCTTTATACCCACAAGTGAACACCCAAACATGACCCAAACCATCACCTGGCTCTGACTCATAACAGCCTCACAACCACATCGTCCCCTTTTCTTTAAAATCTGGATTTAAATCACAAACTGCCAGTAAACGATTGTAATTGTCAATCGCACTCAGATAGACCACAAGAGTGGCAAGCGTGGGAAACAGATAACTTGCTCTGGTGGAGAAGGTATTATTTTGGGAAGTAAGGCTGTGGTTGAGGCATTTTATTGCAGTAGTATAGAGAGCGCTTCATTGTGTATCCAATTTGGGATTGCTTGATACCGAGATGTGATGTTCAAAGTAGAAAAGATTTCTTTAACCAATACAAAAATTGAGCAGACGAAAATCACCAGAAAGGAAGAAAATCACAAACCTGCTGCTGCTCACTCTGCTGTAGTTATGGAGACTAGCAAATGAAGCATGTAGATGTGAAAATGGGAAATTACTACGCACACAAGGTGCTACTTTGAAAAGGGCATGCCATTGCATATGCAAACAGTTCAAACGAGACTGAAGTTTAAAAAGTGTTCAAATTCCAATTAAATCAAGGTAGATTCAGAATTTGTTTTGCTGCTTATCCCTATTCAACATGTTGCCTGCCTGAATGTGTGAGACAGAAGATACTGTTGTACTGAATGCTGTAAAATTATTTAACAACGTTGACAGATGATCTTTAGATGAAGATTATACACCCAAAACATTAACCTGTTTTTTCTCCTTCACTTGCTGTCTGACCAATGTTGTACATTTACAGGATTATGTGCTTTTAGTAAAGCATTTTTAATCTTTCTTTTTATCTTGGCTAAATCTTGGCTTAGAACATAAAGTATATTAGCATATCATCATTTTAGCAAATTGAAGACAGCTGAAACTTATAAATATTTTAACAGAAAATGTCAACAAAAATTATAGTTTTATGGTTCAGAAAAGCAGAAAAAAATTCTGCATGACAATGTCTCTGTCTCACTCTGATGTTCGTCGGTACCCGGTGTGAACAGTGAAAGAATAATTAATTCTTCATTTATTCTCCTGCACATACCAGAGGTAATCTCCCTTGACAAAAAAAATACCAATCGGGAAATGGTTAGGGTTTCTGACCCCAATACTGTATATACTGCCATCTTATCTGTGTGAGACTTCTTTTCCCATTCACTGTGTATTGCTCTTACACCATCTCTTCATCAGCTCACTCTCATTAAAAAAAAATCTTTATCAATCTTGTTACCAATTTCTAAGATACTTAACCTTTTATTTTAAAATACAAACCTGTGTAACCTCTCGAGCATTGGTATGCATGTTGAGTATTCTTTATATTTTGGAGCTATATTTACATACTTTAACTGAAGACTTTGATCTTGAATGTGATTTCTTCCCCTCCTTTATGACTTTATTAAGTGATAAATAAAGTAGCGTGTGCTATGCACAGTTCAGGATAAAAATGTAGCATCTTCTCACTGAGAGGACTGCTTGCAATGTTGGACCATTTGCATTGCAGTTTAGAAAACATTGCCTTTTGGATACTAAAAACTAGAGACGATTAGCGTCACAATTAAACAAGAAGAAGTCTGCAATACCTGGAAGTGGAATAAAATTGGAATCCAAGGTCTGGGGGCCGAGTTTGACGGACTCACCGCCCACTACCACCCACTGCCGCCGACTGCCGCTGAGTTTTCTGGGCGGTCTCCCCTCCGACTGAGTTTTGTGGATGCCTCCCGCCGGTGGGGAGGGAAGACCGCTGTGAGCCGCCTGCTGATGTCCGCGGGCGCGCAGTGCATGTAAGTGTCCGAGCTGCCAGTTTGGTCCGGGCGGGAGTCCGCTGCAGCAAGGAGAAGGACCGCCGCGAGGAGGCAGGTCTAACCTCAACGGTAAGTAAGAAGACCTGCAAAAAAAGGTTAGTAAACTTCTTTTCTTTATTTTTGTTCGCAGCGATTCAGATGGATGGGGTCCCCTGAAGGTTTTTCAGTGTTTTTTTTTAAATGTTTTAATTTTATGTGTTCTCCCCTCCCTGGGCCCGACTCAATCCTCGCCGGTACTTTGCCGGCGAGATTGGGAGCTCCTGCCCACCGCTGCCCAGATTCAGGGAGTAGGTAGTTTTTTGTTGCCGGGCGGTCTTTCCAGGACTTTCCACGAAACCCCCGCCCAAAATACCGTCAGGTATCTCAGTGGTCCTTTGGACGGCACTTGGGCAGAACTTAGCTTCCACCAAGTTCGGGGCCTTGGAATGTAATGTGTATGCAATAACTCAATAGACTGAATACTGTAAACGCCTTTTATACCTGGGTCACACACATGTGCGCACAGCCCAATAACCTCCAACAGTGGTGCCACCTGGTGGCTAGTAAACCCAAGCATACATACATGACAGAATGCTTTCCAATGCTCTTTTTTGAACAAAGAGCAACAAGCAATACCGTAAATTTAAAACTCGTCCGTGGCTGTCCGGGTGTGCTTCCCCACGAGTGCGAGCACACATTCCTCCATCTCAGTGATGTCGCTGGGCTCTGGTGGCCCCCCACCCGTTCGCCTCTGCACGGACCTCATCGTCGATAGCTTCTTCTGTAAAAGGTGACAGGACGACATAGCATGAGATCATTGCGTGATATCATTGCTAGGTACTGTCACAGAGACTGATACAACACATAACCAACAGATGTAATCATGGTTATTATGATAATGATCATTCTTTATCTAAAGACATACACTGTTACCGAGGCTTTGAGTCAAACATTCCCGGTAAAAGCGCAAGACCTCACATCTGCTGATAGTCACTCATGACTGTTACAAATGAAATTATAGAAATACATAAGTACATGTAAATCAATATAATACTTACTCTTGCGAATCCCACAAGATCGTTCCATCATTTGCGGCGTTAGTTGCCCTCACGCACCTCGTTGGTCGAGACCGCCTCTGCTATCTCGGTCCATGTAGGCTTTTGGGGTGGGCTTCCCACACCCCCCCTGTGTCAAATCACCCCAGCGTAACTCGACCTCCTGCAGGAGGGAGGCATTTGCCTCATCTGAGAACTTGCTAGCTCTTTTGCGCCCTCCAATGTGCTCCTCTCCCAGCTCACTGCTCTCTCCAGCGTCAGTCTCCACAGCGTGCTGTAATGCCTCCTCCTCTCTCTCCATTATAGGCCAAATTCGGTCAAATATGTGGCTGTTAACACCTACGTTTTGTTTGTCTACTTGCTGTAAGTCTCCCTCCTTCCTCCCAAAGCAGCCACACCACACCCAGCCACGCCTTCAGTCCTTCTGAGCTCCCTCTCTCTCTGTCTCCTGTCCTGCGCACGCCTTGACCCCCAGAATCGCGGGAATCAAGCGTTGCCATGCCGCTGCTAAGGATGGCCACATTTTACGGCAGAAAAGGTCAGAAAAATTTAACGCTACCGCCCATTTTATATTCCTCGTGGAGACTAGGTGGTTTGAGAATGAGCAAGAAGCCGACAATTAGAAACCCTTTTTTACTGCCCAAACCGGAAATATCTTTGGGCGATAACCACAAAAGTGGAGGTTCTAGCCCCATGGCACAAAAGTCAGCTTGCAACCAAGGACAAATTTGGTGTTGTTATGGGATCATTAGAACCGACCAGTCTTGAGATAAGACCCTCATTAAACTTCAACAAGTAAGAAGCATGTTGAAGTAGCCCCAGTAAACTTTGAACCAACCATGAACAACCAGGGGAATGGCCATGCTTGAAGGAACCAATTGTTAAGATATGCATGTGAAAACCACAAGGGAAGAAAAGAATATAAAAACTTAATGATACCCAGCCTTTTTACTGCAGTCGGCCAGGACAAACTTGTTCTTGTCTAATGGAAGGAAGACTTCTAAAGATTCAGCAGACCGCTCTGGAGCAGCCTTGCAATATGCGGCTGAGTGGGTAGAAAGATTTGCCGCAATATGCTGCAAATTGCACAACCATGCTATCATGAGGGAACAGCTCTTGCCACCACTTAGGTGAGAAGCTGAGGAGCAGGAAGATGAGGCAGAGGAGAAGGTGGAAGAGGGGGAGGCAGTAGAGGGGGAAGAGGAAGGGAGGCTGCAACTGAGGCAGCCCCTTTCTGACCGTGCTGTACATGAACAACTAATTGAAGAGCGATATTAGTAACCTCAACCCCAATTCCCCATTAACCAACAGTCCCGCACTCTTTACCTTCCCTCTGTCGCTGGCCAGCATATCGTCCACTTGCCCACAATGCAAAAATAAAAGCCAACACAAAATACACATTCCAATCAAAATTTCTAAATTTAGTAATGCCATATTGGATACAACAAAAAAATAATCACCGTTGTGCATTCCCTTAGTGCCTGTCTTCAGTGTGACTTTGCCTGTCCTAGTGCTCCTATGAAGTGCTACCCTAGTGGTTGCTGGATTGTTGGAGGAAGGCTGCTGAATTTCAGTGGAGGAGACTTCAAATGGCCTTGCAGGACAACCCAGAGCAGCTCTTGGGCTAGAAGATATTATCATCACAGCATGGGCTGGCTGGCTGACAGACAGCAACAAGGCCACTGGCGGAGTGGCATTGGTGCGAGTATGAATGCTATCATCCGAAGAGAAGACAGCAGGTTTGCGATCCATGAAGCCACTGCCACTCCCCCAGGGAGGTGCCTCAACAAACCTAGTAATGTGTTAGACGACAGATTGCTGGATTGCTGTGTCATCCTGGAAGCCCCTTTAAACACTGGTATCCAGATGCACTGGTATCCAGAGTCGTGGCCAGCACTATCTCCTCTGTGGAGGTTAGAACATGCATTGTGCCTCTCCCCCTCTGGCTAGTTCCTGCTGCCTCTGGTTGTGTGCTACCTACTCCTGCAAGAGAGAGGGAAGTGTGATAGTAAGAGAATAGAGAGACCTGGGGGTATTTGTGCACAAATCATTGAAGGTGGAAGGGCAGGTTGAGGAAGCGGTTAAAAAAGCATACTGGGATACTGGGCTTCGTAAATAGAGGCATAGAATACAAAAGCAAGGCAGTTGTGATAAAACTTTATAAAACATTGGTTCAGCCTCAACTGGAGTATTGTGTTCAATTCTGGGCACCACACTTTAGGAAGGATGTGAAGGCCATAGAGAGGGTGTAGAAAAGATTTACGAGAATGATTCCAGGGATGAGGGACTTCAGTTACATGGATAGACTAGGGAAGCATTCGTTGTTCTCCTTAGAGCAGGGAAGGTTGCGAGGGGATTTGATAGAGGTATTCAAAATCATGAGGGGTCTGGACAGAGCAGATATAGAGAAACTGTTCCCATTGGCGGAAGGGTCGAGAACCAGAGGACATAGAATTAAGGTGATTGGCAAAAGAACCAAAGGCGACATGAGGAAAATCTTTTTTCAATCTGTGAACTCATAATTAAGACATCAGAACTTGCTGGGAAACTATTTGCAGTCAACAGGCACAACATTTCGGTAATTAGGCTTGAAATAATACAGGTAGGGTTTGGTAATGACTAGCAATGCCATGCATATAAAAAAAATTGTTCAAAGAGCACCATTGAGCTTCAATGCATGTGCTATAGGGGTTTCACACCTACACAAATCAAACAAGTCTCACAAGGGCCTGTTGGCTGAACTAGTATTTGAGGGTTTGAAGAAACTTTTTAATACTTACAGCATATTTATGGATATCTCTGTGCAACCTGATCAGCAGTGGGAGCACCACTTACAAAGCATTTCCAATCCTGCTCCTGCCTTACATTAACAACCAGCGCAAATTAGATTAAAACAACATTGTGGGCGATTTTCATTATGACAGATCTTGAGCCGAGATTGTTACAAATTTGAGAAGTTCCAGTATTCAATTACACTTCCAATTATTTCAGTACACTGAAAAATAATGTGGCAACTTGTTTTGTGCATTTTTGAAAATCATAGTTTCAGAATACACTGCAGGCACTTTTGCAAGCAGCCCAAAAGGTTGGATAATACTGTCTGTATATGTTTTCTTGTTGCACAAGTTGGCAAACCATACACTGCAGTCAACAATCCTTCACAGCTTACAAATGCACCAGAAACACAGGATGCACAAATGTATTTGCAACATTAAGAGGCCAAAATTGGTGGAGGTTGCGCCCGCAACCGCCCAGAAAACATACAGTTCCAACGGAACCTTATGTCTTGCCGCCCGCCCATGCCAGACGCTACAAATCAAACATTTTGGTGAGGGATGCTGGCCTGAGATGGACCTGCTGCCCGCCAGAAGGACCGCTCGCAAAAAGCAGGCCTGCCCTGGTCGTGAGTCGGGCGGCAGGGAGAAGGGCTCCGAGTGCTGCAGCGCTGCACATCGCGGCTATGGTGCAGGCGCTCGACCATCTTGAGTGGGACTGCTGGGAAAAAGTTCGGTGGATGTTGCTTTACTTTATTGCTGATAGTCATGTTTAACTTGGATGTGATAAAAGTGACTGAAATGTGTCTCGGCTGATGGAAACTTTTTTCTTTGACCTTGCTGAAAGTCTTTCAGTGAGCAGCCCAATGGTGAAGGCAAAAGAACTATGAATAAGTGAAAAGTCTTCAGCATGTCACATTTTGTCCATCCAAGCTGATTAATTAATTCTGTGACACAGTCCTTCAAGAAGTTCTCAGGGAAGCACTACATATCACATAGAGGGTGAGAGGTTAGGGTTAGTATGATCTATTGTAAGCCTGAGACAGCTGGAGACTCTGACAACATTTGTATGGGAGGAAAAGGGTATAAAGTTACAGCTATTCGACTTTAGGAGCAGCGCGATTACAGAGCGAACTGAGGAAGGACTACGGTCAAGAGAACACAACAAGAGACAAGCGCCGCAGTGACTCAGTGGCCTGCTGTTGAGGTTTCAATGACTAGACTGTCACTATCGCCTTGTTAATGTGTTTTTCTTTGTACTGCAAGGAAACTACTTCATAAAATCTGTTCTGATTCATCCCAAAAGACCTGTACCCAGTGAACCTGGTTGTGGTGACGGGCATAAGTCTATTCTGAGAGATGTAATAAATCTGACCGATCGAATAACCCTCACAGCACATAAAGAGTAATGTGATGGACCTTAACCCGCACAGAAAGAGTTCAGATATGTTTCTCCATATGACTCCGTTGAAGGGAAGGTATGGTCGACGAAGCAGCAATGAGTAGCAAAAGATGGTAAAGGCTCAGTGGTGATGCCTTTCAAGAGTTATGAGAGCATTTAATGCGTAACTTATTTAGGCGCATATTGTGACAGCACAGAGCGTATGGGATTATGTCAGGCTGGATAAGCGAGAGATAGAGGATGTTAAGAAATGGCGCATCGCTGCAACTGATAGTCAGAAGAGCATTACATGAGGTATGGAACACGGGAAAATACATTTAATGTACTGCAATGTAACTGATGACCACGTCATCTCAGGGGTGGCACTCCGCCATGTTTGGTCTCGGAAAAAGAGGGTTGAAGTGCAAGCCTTGTCTGCCCTGCAAGTAGGTAAAGTGAGAGTAACTGAATGGCAGCCTTCCTGCATTGGTAACCCCCTTCCTTGTCATGTTGCGATGGCCTGATGACAGGACTCATTATACAGTGCAGTCAGATGTGGATGAGAAGATATTCGTGATAAAGCAGATGACCTGAGGGACAGATGTGTGTTTCTCACAAGGCACAACACATGACGTTAAAATCAGACACTCACCAAGTGCGGGTCAACAATGTGAGTGCACAATAACAAACGTTATACAACATTATTACATTTACAAACATTTATACCACCAACACCCACCCCGCTACCCAGCACCACCACCTCTTTTCGTCTCCCTTGAAGCATTGCGCAAGCTCCTCTTCCTCGCCCCGCCTACACCACGGCGTGCCACTCCCCTGCCCTTCTCTGCCTCTGGTTGCCGAGGTTGTGCAGGAGGACAGCGGGATGTCTGCAGACATGTGCATCTTGGTGACCAAAGGCGCTGGGATCTCCTGCTCCTCCGGACCCGTCTGCCTTGAGGGTGTGGGGTCGGGGGCTTGCACTATGCATCCAGAAGCCATCTCTTGCCTCATCGCCTCAACAGTCTCAGTTGTGCGCACCAACACAGTGATGAGCCAGTCCATCCTGTCATCATGCTGCTGGATGATGGTGGCGATGCTGCCAGCTATCCCAGCTATGGTCTGGAGCATATCGCGACCTGTCTGCACACTCATCCGTAATAGCTGGACCATCTCCAGAATTGCAGAGAGCGGTGCTGCATCTTTAGGTGGTTTCTCGCTCCTGGTGGGTTCTGGCGCCATGTTTGCCTTCACGCCACGGCCTAGCGCTTGGTAGAGCTTGTCAGTCTGGAGTCCGTTCCAAACCCCAGGAACTCTGAGCCCGACACGAGGTTCTGCAGACAGCTGGCTCACATGGCAGGAGGCTGCTGTCATCCTGTTCCAGCTCCTCAAGCTCAAGGGGCTCAAAGACGGGGCTTTCTTCCTCCTCTCTCTCCTCTTCTTCTTGGCTCTGGGTGGCGGAGGTGGGAGCCGTGGAAATGGGTGTTCGGGGGGGGGGGGCGGGGGCGGGGGCGGGGTGGAAGAAGGATCCAATATCTTGGGTTGGGGGCAACTTCGGGATGGAAGACGCTGGGATCTGATGGCTTCTCTGAAGGCCAGAGATCGATGATGTGCCTTGATCCATGCTGTCCGAATCATCATCTGCAAGTAGAGGATGATATTTCAGTCTGTGTGTGGGGTGGGGGGGTAGGGGGGTTGCTGGCCAAGCTGAGATGTGAGCCCTGTCATCTCACATTCTGCCAGCAAGGAGTTGCATCTCTATATGGGCACACCAATACTGGGCAACAAAGTGTGCGGTAAACTGCGAGTGCCTTAACATTGTATGACCTTTCATGCCTTGAGCGTGGCTCAGACCGCAGATTAGTATAACCTTACAATGCTGTAGCATCGGATCTGCATCAACCGTTGTGGTTGCACAGCAGCGGTCATCCACCAATGCCAGCGCACGTTCCTCCAGGCTACTCAATTCTATCACCTCTGCTGGGCCCCCTCCCGTGGCACTCAGGCTTGTTGCCTTGGATGCTTTTTTCTTCTGCACAAAGAAACATTGCAGCCTTTAGCCCCTTTGCTGATACCCCCCACACACACTCCCACACACATACACACACATCTGGCGCACAACCTTTTTAACGTTGGACGGGAGGGCGGGGCGAATAAAGTTTTACTCACTCTTGGTGCCGCCACCAAATTGTTCCAACGTTTCCAGCCATCTCACTTAACATTGCCCATTGAGGACATGATCTCACCGATCTCCCTCCAAATGCGTTGGTATTGGGGTGGTGGAGGCTTGCCACGACCATTCCGGGTGTGGTCTTTGTACCCGCGCTCCACCTCCGTTACTAGCTCCTCCAATTCCTCCTCATTAAACCAGGGAGCTCTGGGCCTGGTTTTGCCAGTCTACATTGCTGATTTCTGGTCGCTCATCGTCAATGATGAAACGGATGGCTGCTCAACAGTTTGTGTGTCTCAATTTCTCCGACTGCCCCCTCTCTAATTTCCAACTCTCTCCTCTCAAATGGCAACTCTCGAATCTCGAATCTACAACTCTCTCCTCTCCAATCTCCACCTCAAACTCACCCCTCTCACACTCACAGCTGGAAGAAAGTGGTGTGCCTTTATGCGCAAGCGCAGAAGGCCCGGCAGCCTCAAACGCAGCCAAAATGACGTGACGTGGGATTAAAAAAACTACACAAAAAGAAAATCACGGTCTCGCACATGCGCATTGGAGGACCTCTGAAGACCCCCGAGTGGAGAGGCCTCCAACTGCCGCACACTGATGATGCCGGCTGCTCCCGCCTGCTGCTGCCCACTGCCCCCCGCTCCCCCCCCGCTCCCGCCCGCCAACTCCCGCTGCAACCCAAATGGAGCCGACAATGGAGCCGAAAGTGGCTCCCGACGGGACCTGCCGGAAGCGGACAGCAAAAAGGTAGGTGCCGCCTGGGGGCCACCGAGAAATGGGCGGGCCTTACCGGCGACCAATTTCGGCCTCTGGGTGCTTTGCACATCAGGTTGTAAGATGCTCTTCAGATAACCACTTCCAAATTTCCACATTTGACTTATTGGCCCTGAAATTCCAACGTTCCCGGGCCCATACAAAGTTTGTACGGACCCAGCAAGGCATCGGAAAAGCCGGTTTTCGGCGCGCAATGCGCATGCACTGAAAACCGGCTTTTCTGATCTGTCAAGTTTCTGGTTTTGACTTATCATCCGCAGATCGGGAGCGAGGACATTTGTAAGTGCAAATTTCCGATATTTACACATACAAATGTCCTCAAAAATCTTGCGCCTGAAAAAGCAGGCACATAGCTTACTTTTACAGGTGCAAGTGTTTTAAAAAACACAAAAACATACAAAAATAAAATTATGAAAACATATTTTATCATTAAAAACGCTCCCCACAATGGTAAGTTTATTTTAAAAAACTTTTAAAAAAATAAATATTTTTTTAAGATATTAATAACTTTTATTTAAATGAATGTAGTGTATATTTTCTATTTTTTATTAGTGTTTTGGGTGTTTGGAGCTGTTTCTCAATCAATGTAGTAGGAGTTTAGGACCTTACAAAACTCCTATTACTATGATACTTTATCTGATTGGCTGCCCAGAGCCATGTGACTTCAGCTCCAGGCCTGCACATATCCCGACATGCACACACTGCGGCTCGCAGTCAGGAGAGGCCTCAGCATCGGAAAGTCGAATGTGGGCAGCAGCTTAAGGTAGGTGCGTAATTTTTTCTCTAAAATGCCCGCAGGAACGACAAAACGGAATTTCAGGGCCATTATCATTGTGCATAAAATACTATGAACACTTTCATGATTAATAAAGTTATAATTTAGGAAAAATGCTGACTTAAAAAAATAATTACAAATTCTTGGGAGATGAATTATTGTGCTTAATTAGGGCAAGTTTTGTTAGGGAAATTAAAGGGGAGAAATTGTCCTGCGCCTCGTCGGGGCGGTACTTCCTGCGCCTGGCATGGAAGTCCTGCCTCAGCCGCTGAATTGGCCTTACCGCCCCTCAGAGTAAGTGGAGTGCAATCTCGCTCACTCCACTTCCTCTTGAGTGGGGTTCCGGGGCGATGCTGGGGGTGATCGACAGGGCTACACGATGCATGCAGCACTGACACATTTCAATGCCCCTCCCCTTTGCTTAAAGAGGAGGGCCACTGCACACTCTGCACGGTCTCTGATGGCCTCCACTAGGCCACTAGGGCAGCATGGTACCAGGGCTGCAAGCTGGCACCCAAGATGGCGGCCTGGACCACGCAAGGGAACAAGCATTGGAGCCGACCGGTGAGTCGACAAAACCGCCAAGATAGCGGCGCGAGGCACTCGCGAACTACTCTTGAACTTCCACCCCGCAAGCAGATGTCGGTCTGGTTCACGACCCATGAGGCTGCCGCTGACACTCGTGGGATGTGGGGCAATATCTGCCGTGGGGCGGAAAGGGGTCGCCGCGCACGGCAATTATGTCATCGGCAGTTGATTGGCGGCCCAGGGAGCTACCCGTGGGGCACGGCGCTACCATGGCAGCACCTCCGCTAACTCCCAGGCAATTTCCCAGGAGCCAGTAGCCCCTCGCCACCCCACTGCCCCTGGGTAAAATTGCTTCGTACCCCGGCACACAAAGGGGCAATTTCAACTCCTAAGTACTTTCCAACAAATTGTTTAAGCCTCAATGTTGCAAGGGCAGCAAAATCAAAGCAGCATCTGCCCATGGCACAGGTTCATCTACATTGGCAGTGGCGAGGGCTGATCTCATAAAATTTTGCAATGCTAGTCTCTTCCTCTAATTTCTATGTGCACATCAAAAACATGCACAGGAAGGCTGGCCAGTGGCATGACTGGATGGGATCGCAAGGTCCAACCACTGGTAAGAGCTTTCAGGAGGATGCTTTTCATCATTAAAGTGGTGGGTGGGGGAACTTTTAGTTATGTTTACATGACAGCAGAAGAAGTACTAGCATCATTGTGAAAACAGGGAGTGAATATTTTGTTTTAGCCAAAATGTGAGCAATGAGGGCAATGGGAAAGAAATTTTGTCAGGAGTGTGATGGAATACTTTCCACTTGCTTGGATGAATGCAGCTCCAACAACACTCAAGAAGCTCGACACCATCCAGGACAAAGCAGCCCGCTTGATTGGCACCCCATCCACCACCTTAAACATTTACTCCCTCCACCACCGGCACAACTGGCTGTACCATCTACAAGATGCACTGCAGCAACTCGCCAAGGCTTCTTCAGCAGCACCTCCCAAACCCACGACCTCTACCACTAGAAGGACAAGGACAGCAGGCGTATGTGAACTCCATCACCTCCAAGTTCCCTTCCAAGTTACACAACATCCTGACTTGGAAATATATCGGCGTTCCTTCTTCATCGCTGGGTCAAAATCCTGGAACTCCCTCTCTAACAGAATGGACCTTCACGACATGGACTGCAGTAGTTCAAGAAAGTGGCTCACCACCACCTTCTCAAGGGCAATTAGGGGTGGGCAATAAATGCTGGCCTTGCCAGTGATGCCCACATCCCAGGAACAAATAAAAACATTTTTTAGAGGACTAATTGGGGATCCTGCTGTTCGAAGTACAGCAAAGGAGAGTAATGCTCTTATGTTAGTGTACAAGTCCAAGCTGCAGGTTAATTGGGCAAATGCAAATAAAGTTCATTGATTTCAACAGAAGTGCCAAGGACAGTGTTTCCACATTTGTGTGCATTATCATCACTGGGGAACCAAAGGCATGGCAGAAATGTAAATTTCCATCTGCTGTACCCTTAGGTAGATAGCATGTAAAGTATGCAGATCATCTCTCTGCCATTTCTGCACACTCTAGGAGCCCATGCCAACACTTTGAGTATAATAGTTCAAAGTTGTGCTGTGAATAAGCAATGCTACCACAAAAAAGCATGTATGTAGTTGTGTGATGCCTCCACACAGGGAAGGAGGTGCACCATGCCCAAAGGCGGGGTTTGGGGTGGTTGGGCAGTTTCTGACATCTCCATAGACGCATGTGCTTTCAGGCTACTCCGCAAATGTTGGTGGAACAGTGGAGCTGATAAGTGGTAGATCACATATGTGCTACATAAGTGCCTGCCATCTCCAACAAGAGAAAATCCAGCCTCCTCCCCCTTCAATGGCACCACCATTGCTGACTCCCCCACCATCAACATCTTGGGGAACCCCATTGAATAGAAGCATATTTGGACCAGCTGTGTCAACACTATGACTACAAGAGCTGAGACTGAGTACACTCTGACAAGTGGCTCATCTCCTGACCTCTCAAAACCTCTCCACTATTGGCAAGGCCCAAGTCAGAAATATGATGGACTTCTCACCATTCAACTGGTGGATGCTGACACAGTAAGATTCAAGAACATCTAGGGCAAAGTAATTTGGCTCAACTAGCAGCCCTGCCACGAGATTCAATATCTACCCCTCCATCACCAATGCATTGTGGCTGCAGTATGTACTATCTACAAGTTGCATCGAAGTAACTCACCAAGCTTGCTTTGACAGCACCTCCCAGCAACACCATAGGAGCACCATCACCGAAATTCCCCTTTAAGTCATACACCATCCTGATTTGGATATATATCACCATTCATTCATTGTTGCTGATCAAAGCCCTGGACTTCTCTTCATTTAGAGCACTCATCATCATCATAGGCAGTCCTTCGGAATCGAGGAAGACTTGCTTCCACTCTTAGCATGAGTTCTTAGGTGGCTGTACATTCCAATACAAGAACCACAGTCTCTGTCACAGGTGGAACAGACAGTGGTTGAAGGAAAGGATGGCGGGGAGTCTGGTTTGCCGCATGCTCTTTCCGCTGCTTGCGATTGATTTCTGCGTGCTTTTGGCGACGAGACTCGGGAACTCGGCGTCCTCCCGGATGCACTTCCTCCACTTAGGGTGTTCTTTGGCCAGGGACTCCCAGGTGTCAGTGGGGTTGTCGCACTTTATCAGGGAGGCTTTGAGGGTGTCCTTGTAACGTTTCCGTTGCCCACCTGTGGCTCATTTGCCGTGGATGAGTTCCGAGTAGAGCGCTAACCACATAAAGACTACAGTGGCTCAAGGAAAAGGCCCACCTTCTCTGGGCAGCTCAGGATAGGCAATACATGCAGCCTTGCTAACAGTGTCCACAACTCATGAATAAATTGAAAAAATGATGGCATACAAAGTGATAGGTCCTTACTACACAGTATAAATGCACACGAGGCCCATGCTTGAGAGAAGGTCAGTCTGTGACCTGTCCTTTATTCCTTAGCACTCAAGTGATGAAGGTGGGTGGAGCTTCCCCTTTTATACCTGAAGGTCCAGGTTAGGAGTGTCTCCCACCTAGTGGTCAGTGTTCTCACGGTGTACAACTTAGGTCAGTTTATACATGGGTTACAATGCTGGTGAATACATGACATCACCTCCCCCCCCCCAAAGTCTTATTGGGATCACAGGTTGAGTCTCTCTGATGGTTTACGCTCCCTTGTACAGCGCCTGAGTTGGGGCTCCGGTTGTTGGGCGCTGGCCTGAGTGTCTGCTGTTTGCGGTATCTCAGGCCTGTCCGGACTGCCCACAGTGACTGGGCTCTCCTCCCTTTGGTTCCGGTGTTCGGTCACCTGTGGTGGAGTGAACTCTATATTGTGTTCTTCCTCTGCTTCTTCTATGGGGTTGCTGAATCTCCTTTTTGTTTGATCCACATGTTTGCGGCAGATTTGTCCATTGGTAAGTTTAACTACCAGAATCCAATTTCCCTCTTTGGCAACCACAGTGCCTGGGAGCCATTTGGGCCCTGCAGCGTAGTTGAGGACAAAAACAGGATAATTTACATCAATACATCGCGCCCTCGCATTCCTGTCATGGTAGTGATATTGTGACTGGCGCCTGCTCTCGACAATTTCTTTCATGGTGGGGTGTATAAGGGATAATCGGGTTTTGAGCGTCCTTTTCATTAGTAGCTCTGCGGGTGGAACCCCTGTGAGCGAGTGTGGTCGGGATCTATAGGCCAACAGGAGGCGTGATAAGCGGGTTTGTAGGAAACCCCCTTGGAATCTGAGCATCCCCTGTTTGATTATCTGCACTGCTCGTTCTGCCTGGCCGTTTGAGGCCGGCTTGAACGGTGTCGTTCTAACATGGTTAATTCCATTGCCTGCCATGAAGTCCTGGAATTCAGTGCTTGTGAAGCACGGGCCATTGTCGCTGACCAAGATGTCCGGTAGACCGTGGGCGTCGAACATTGCCCGTAGACTTTCTACCGTGGCAGAGGATGTGCTTGAATTTAAAATGTCACACTCGATCCATTTGGAGTAGGTGTCTACTACAACCAAAAACATTTTCCCCATGAAAGGACCTGCGTAGTCCACATGGATGCATGACCAAGGCTTGGCGGGCCATGGCCAAGGGCTAAGGGGGGCTTCCCTGGGCGCATGGCCCAGCTGGGCACATGTGTTGCACCTGCGAACACAAAGTTCCAGATCTGCGTCTATCCCTGGCCACCAAACGTGTGACCTGGCAATTGCCTTCATCGTGACAATGCCCGGGTGCCCATTGTGGAGTTCTGTGATGAACACCTCTCTGCCCATCTGGGGCATGACTACACAGTTTCCGCACAGTAGGCAATCGGCCTGAATCGAGAGTTCATCCTTGCGCCTGTGAAATGATTTAAATTTCTATGGGCATGCCCTGTACGTGGCTGCCCAGTCCCCATTCAGGACACATTTCTTGACTAGAGACAATAGCGGGTCTCTATTTGTCCAGACTTTAATCTGACGGGCTGTCACGGGTGAGCCTTCGCTTCCGAAAGCTTCAACAGCCATGACCATCTCAGCACCATGCTCGGTAGCCCCCTCAGTCGTGGCTAGTGGGAGCCTGCTGAGTGCATCGGCGCAGTTTTCGGTGCCCGGTCTGTGCCGAATTGTGTAGTCATAGGCAGCTAACATGAGTGCCCAATGATGAAACGGATGGCTGCTCAACAGTTTGTGTGTCTCAATTTCTCCGACTGCCCCCTCTCTAATTTCCAACTCTCTCCTCTCAAATGGCAACTCTCGAATCTCGAATCTACAACTCTCTCCTCTCCAATCTCCACCTCAAACTCACCCCTCTCACACTCACAGCTGGAAGAAAGTGGTTGTGCCTTTATGCGCAAGCGCAGAAGGCCCGGCAGCCTCAAACGCAGCCAAAATGACGTGACGTGGGATTAAATAAACTACACAAAAAGAAAATCACGGTCTCGCACATGCGCATTGGAGGACCTCTGAAGACCCCCGAGTGGAGAGGCCTCCAACTGCCGCACACTGATGATGCCGGCTGCTCCCGCCTGCTGCTGCCCACTGCCCCCCGCTCCCCCCCCGCTCCCGCCCGCCAACTCCCGCTGCAACCCAAATGGAGCCGACAATGGAGCCGAAAGTGGCTCCCGACGGGACCTGCCGGAAGCGGACAGCAAAAAGGTAGGTGCCGCCTGGGGGCCACCGAGAAATGGGCGGGCCTTACCGGCGACCAATTTCGGCCTCTGGGTGCTTTGCACATCAGGTTGTAAGATGTTCTTCAGATAACCACTTCCAAATTTCCACATTTGACTTATTGGCCCTGAAATTCCAACGTTCCCGAGCCCATACAAAGTTTGTACGGACCCAGCAAGGCATCGGAAAAGCCGGTTTTCGGCGCGCAATGCGCATGCACTGAAAACCGGCTTTTCTGATCTGTCAAGTTTCTGGTTTTGACTTATCATCCGCAGATCGGGAGCGAGGACATTTGTAAGTGCAAATTTCCGATATTTACACATACAAATGTCCTCAAAAATCTTGCGCCTGAAAAAGCAGGCACATAGCTTACTTTTACAGGTGCAAGTGTTTTAAAAAACACAAAAACATACAAAAATAAAATTATGAAAACATATTTTATCATTAAAAACGCTCCCCACAATGGTAAGTTTATTTTAAAAAACTTTTAAAAAAATAAATATTTTTTTAAGATATTAATAACTTTTATTTAAATGAATGTAGTGTATATTTTCTATTTTTTATTAGTGTTTTGGGTGTTTGGAGCTGTTTCTCAATCAATGTAGTAGGAGTTTAGAACCTTACAAAACTCCTATTACTATGATACTTTATCTGATTGGCTGCCCAGAGCCATGTGACTTCAGTTCCAGGCCTGCACATATCCCGACATGCACACACTGCGGCTCGCAGTCAGGAGAGGCCTCAGCATCGGAAAGTCGAATGTGGGCAGCAGCTTAAGGTAGGTGCGTAATTTTTTCTCTAAAATGCCCGCAGGAACGACAAAACGGAATTTCAGGGCCATTATCATTGTGCATAAAATACTATGAACACTTTCATGATTAATAAAGTTATAATTTAGGAAAAATGCTGACTTAAAAAAATAATTACAAATTCTTGGGAGATGAATTATTGTGCTTAATTAGGGCAAGTTTTGTTAGGGAAATTAAAGGGGAGAAATTGTCCTGCGCCTCCTCGGGGCGGTACTTCCTGCGCCTGGCATGGAAGTCCTGCCTCAGCCGCTGAATTGGCCTTACCGCCCCTCAGAGTAAGTGGAGTGCAATCTCGCTCACTCCACTTCCTCTTGAGTGGGGTTCCGGGGCGATGCTGGGGGTGATCGACAGGGCTACACGGATGCATGCAGCACTGACACATTTCAATGCCCTTCCCCTTTTCTTAAAGAGGAGGGCCACTGCACACTCTGCACGGTCTCTGATGGCCTCCACTAGGCCACTAGGGCAGCATGGTACCAGGGCTGCAAGCTGGCACCCAAGATGGCGGCCTGGACCACGCAAGGGAACAAGCATTGGAGCCGACCGGTGAGTCGACAAAACCGCCAAGATAGCGGCGCGAGGCACTCGCGAACTACTCTTGAACTTCCACCCCGCAAGCAGATGTCGGTCTGGTTCACAACCCATGAGGCTGCCGCTGACACTCGTGGGATGTGGGGCAATATCTGCCGTGGGGCGGAAAGGGGTCGCCGCGCACGGCAATTATGTCATCGGCAGTTGATTGGCGGCCCAGGGAGCTACCCGTGGGGCACAGCGCTACCATGGCAGCACCTCCGCTAACTCCCAGGCAATTTCCCAGGAGCCAGTAGCCCCTCGCCACCCCACTGCCCCTGGGTAAAATTGCTTCGTACCCCGGCACACAAAGGGGCAATTTCAACTCCTAAGTACTTTCCAACAAATTGTTTAAGCCTCAATGTTGCAAGGGCAGCAAAATCAAAGCAGCATCTGCCCATGGCACAGGTTCATCTACATTGGCAGTGGCGAGGGCTGATCTCATAAAATTTTGCAATGCTAGTCTCTTCCTCTAATTTCTATGTGCACATCAAAAACATGCACAGGAAGGCTGGCCAGTGGCATGACTGGATGGGATCACAAGGTCCAACCACTGGTAAGAGCTTTCAGGAGGATGCTTTTCATCATTAAAGTGGTGGGTGGGGGAACTTTTAGTTATGTTTACATGACAGCAGAAGAAGTACTAGCATCATGGTGAAAACAGGGAGTGAATATTTTGTTTTAGCCAAAATGTGAGCAATGAGGGCAATGGGAAAGAAATTTTGTCAGGAGTGTGATGGAATACTTTCCACTTGCTTGGATGAATGCAGCTCCAACAACACTCAAGAAGCTCGACACCATCCAGGACAAAGCAGCCCGCTTGATTGGCACCCCATCCACCACCTTAAACATTTACTCCCTCCACCACCGGCACAACTGGCTGTACCATCTACAAGATGCACTGCAGCAACTCGCCAAGGCTTCTTCAGCAGCACCTCCCAAACCCACGACCTCTACCACTAGAAGGACAAGGACAGCAGGCGTATGTGAACTCCATCACCTCCAAGTTCCCTTCCAAGTTACACAACATCCTGACTTGGAAATATATCGGCGTTCCTTCTTCATCGCTGGGTCAAAATCCTGGAACTCCCTCTCTAACAGAATGGACCTTCACGACATGGACTGCAGTAGTTCAAGAAAGTGGCTCACCACCACCTTCTCAAGGGCAATTAGGGGTGGGCAATAAATGCTGGCCTTGCCAGTGATGCCCACATCCCAGGAACAAATAAAAACATTTTTTAGAGGACTAATTGGGGATCCTGCTGTTCGAAGTACAGCAAAGGAGAGTAATGCTCTTATGTTAGTGTACAAGTCCAAGCTGCAGGTTAATTGGGCAAATGCAAATAAAGTTCATTGATTTCAACAGAAGTGCCAAGGACAGTGTTTCCACATTTGTGTGCATTATCAGCACTGGGGAACCAAAGGCATGGCAGAAATGTAAATTTCCATCTGCTGTACCCTTAGGTAGATAGCATGTAAAGTATGCAGATCATCTCTCTGCCATTTCTGCACACTCTAGGAGCCCATGCCAACACTTTGAGTATAATAGTTCAAAGTTGTGCTGTGAATAAGCAATGCTACCACAAAAAAGCATGTGTGTAGTTGTGTGATGCCTCCACACAGGGAAGGAGGTGCACCATGCCCACAGGCGGGGTTTGGGGTGGTTGGGCAGTTTCTGACATCTCCATAGACGCATGTGCTTTCAGGCTACTCCGCAAATGTTGGTGGAACAGTGGAGCTGATAAGTGGTAGATCACATATGTACTACATAAGTGCCTGCCATCTCCAACAAGAGAAAATCCAGCCTCCTCCACCTTCAATGGCACCACCATTGCTGACTCCCCCACCATCAACATCTTGGGGAACCCCATTGAATAGAAGCATATTTGGACCAGCTGTGTCAACACTATGACTACAAGAGCTGAGACTGAGTACACTCTGACAAGTGGCTCATCTCCTGACCTCTCAAAACCTCTCCACTATTGGCAAGGCCCAAGTCAGAAATATGATGGACTTCTCACCATTCAACTGGTGGATGCTGACACAGTAAGATTCAAGAACATCTAGGGCAAAGTAATTTGGCTCAACTAGCAGCCCTGCCACGAGATTCAATATCTACCCCTCCATCACCAATGCATTGTGGCTGCAGTATGTACTATCTACAAGTTGCATCGAAGTAACTCACCAAGCTTGCTTTGACAGCACCTCCCAGCAACACTATAGGAGCACCATCACCGAAATTCCCCTTTAAGTCATACACCATCCTGATTTGGATATATATCACCATTCATTCATTGTTGCTGATCAAAGCCCTGGACTTCTCTTCATTTAGAGCACTCATCATCATCATAGGCAGTCCTTCGGAATCGAGGAAGACTTGCTTCCACTCTTAGCATGAGTTCTTAGGTGGCTGTACATTCCAATACAAGAATCACAGTCTCTGTCACAGGTGGAACAGACAGTGGTTGAAGGAAAGGATGGCGGGGAGTCTGGTTTGCCGCATGCTCTTTCCGCTGCTTGCGCTTGATTTCTGCGTGCTCTCGGCGACGAGACTCGGGAACTCGGCGTCCTCCCGGATGCACTTCCTCCACTTAGGGTGTTCTTTGGCCAGGGACTCCCAGATGTCAGTGGGGTTGTCGCACTTTATCAGGGAGGCTTTGAGGGTGTCCTTGTAACGTTTCCGTTGCCCACCTGTGGCTCATTTGCCGTGGATGAGTTCCGAGTAGAGCGCTAACCACATAAAGACTACAGTGGCTCAAGGAAAAGGCCCACCTTCTCTGGGCAGCTCAGGATAGGCAATACATGCAGCCTTGCTAACAGTGTCCACAACTCATGAATAAATTGAAAAAATGATGGCATACAAAGTGATAGGTCCTTACTACACAGTATAAATGCACACGAGGCCCATGCTTGAGAGAAGGTCAGTCTGTGACCTGTCCTTTATTCCTTAGCACTCAAGTGATGAAGGTGGGTGGAGCTTCCCCTTTTATACCTGAAGGTCCAGGTTAGGAGTGTCTCCCACCTAGTGGTCAGTGTTCTCACGGTGTACAACTTAGGTCAGTTTATACATGGGTTACAATGCTGGTGAATACATGACATCACCTCCCCCCCCCAAAGTCTTATTGGGATCACAGGTTGAGTCTCTCTGATGGTTTACGCTCCCTTGTACAGCGCCTGAGTTGGGGCTCCGGTTGTTGGGCGCTGGCCTGAGTGTCTGCTGTTTGTGGTACCTCAGGCCTGTCCGGACTGCCCACAGTGACTGGGCTCTCCTCCCTTTGGTTCCGGTGTTCGGTCACCTGTGGTGGAGTGAACTCTATATTGTGTTCTTCCTCTGCTTCTTCTATGGGGTTGCTGAATCTCCTTTTTGTTTGATCCACATGTTTGCGGCAGATTTGTCCATTGGTAAGTTTAACTACCAGAATCCAATTTCCCTCTTTGGCAACCACAGTGCCTGGGAGCCATTTGGGCCCTGCAGCGTAGTTGAGGACAAAAACAGGATAATTTACATCAATACATCGCGCCCTCGCATTCCTGTCATGGTAGTGATATTGTGACTGGCGCCTGCTCTCGACAATTTCTTTCATGGTGGGGTGTATAAGGGATAATCGGGTTTTGAGCGTCCTTTTCATTAGTAGCTCTGCGGGTGGAACCCCTGTGAGCGAGTGTGGTCGGGATCTATAGGCCAACAGGAGGCGTGATAAGCGGGTTTGTAGGAAACCCCCTTGGAATCTGAGCATCCCCTGTTTGATTATCTGCACTGCTCGTTCTGCCTGGCCGTTTGAGGCCGGCTTGAACGGTGTCGTTCTAACATGGTTAATTCCATTGCCTGCCATGAAGTGATGGAATTCAGTGCTTGTGAAGCACGGGCCATTGTCGCTGACCAAGATGTCCGGTAGACCGTGGGCGTCGAACATTGCCCGTAGACTTTCTACCGTGGCAGAGGATGTGCTTGAATTTAAAATGTCACACTCGATCCATTTGGAGTAGGTGTCTACTACAACCAAAAACATTTTCCCCATGAAAGGACCTGCGTAGTCCACATGGATGCATGACCAAGGCTTGGCGGGCCATGGCCAAGGGCTAAGGGGGGCTTCCCTGGGCGCATGGCCCAGCTGGGCACATGTGTTGCACCTGCGAACACAAAGTTCCAGATCTGCGTCTATCCCTGGCCACCAAACGTGTGACCTGGCAATTGCCTTCATCGTGACAATGCCCGGGTGCCCATTGTGGAGTTCTGTGATGAACACCTCTCTGCCCATCTGGGGCATGACTACACGGTTTCCCCACAGTAGGCAATCGGCCTGAATCGAGAGTTCATCCTTGCGCCTGTGAAATGATTTAAATTTCTATGGGCATGCCCTGTACGTGGCTGCCCAGTCCCCATTCAGGACACATTTCTTGACTAGAGACAATAGCGGGTCTCTATTTGTCCAGACTTTAATCTGACGGGCTGTCACGGGTGAGCCTTCGCTTCCGAAAGCTTCAACAGCCATGACCATCTCAGCACCATGCTCGGTAGCCCCCTCAGTGGTGGCTAGTGGTAGCCTGCTGAGTGCATCGGCGCAGTTTTCGGTGCCCGGTCTGTGCCGAATTGTGTAGTCATAGGCAGCTAACATGAGTGCCCACCTCTGTATGCGGGCCGATGCGTTTGCATTTATGGCCTTGTTGTCGGCCAAAAGGGACGTTTGGGGTTTGTGATCTGTCTCCAGCTCAAATTTCCTGCCAAACAGGTACTGGTGCATTTTCTTTACCGCATATACACATGCGAGCGCCTCCTTTTCTACCATCCCGTAGCCCCTTTCTGCCTGGGACAGACTCCTGGAGGCATAAGCTACCGGCTGTAACTGACCCTTGGCATTGACATGCTGCAACACACACCCGACACCATAGGACGAGGTATCGCACGTTAACACAAGTTTCTTACATGGGTCATATAGCGTTAACAGTTTGTTGGAACATAACAAATTGCATGCTCTATTAAAAGCCCTTTCCTGGCTGTCCCCCCAGACCCATTCACGACCTTTGCGTAGGAGAACGTGTAGCGGCTCTAGCAGCGTGCTCAATTTGGGAAGGAAGTTAACAAAATAGTTCAGGAGCCCCAGGAACGAACGCAGCTCCATTGTGTTACGGGGTCTGGGTGCTCTCTGGATCGCTTCCGTCTTGGATGCAGTAGGGCTGATCCCGTCTGCTGCTACCCTCATCCCCAGGAATTCTACCTCTGGAGCTAGGAAGACGCACTTCGCCTTTTTCAGTCGCAGACCTACCCGGTCCAGTCTGCGTAGCACCTCCTCCAGGTTGTGGAGGTGTTCTTCAGTATCGTAACTCGTAATGAGGATGTCGTCCTGAAAAACCACCATCCCTGGAATCGACTTGAGGAGGCTTTCCATATTTCGTTGGAAGATCGCGGTGGCCGAGCGAATTCCGAACGGACATCTGTTGTACTCAAACAACCCCTTGTGTGTCGTGATGGCGGTCAGCTTCTTCGACTCACTCACCAGCTCCTGGGTCATGTAAGCTGAGGTCAGGTCCAATTTTGAAAAATGTTTGCCACCGGATAGCGTCGCAAAGAGGTCCTCCGCTCTCGGTAGCGGGTACTGGTCTTGGAGTGACACCCGATTGATGGTGGCCTTGTAATCACCACATATCCTGACCGACACATCCGCCTTGAGCACCGGCACAATCGGGCTCGCCCAGTCACTGAATTCGACTGGCGAGATGATGCCTTCCCTCAACAGGCGGTCCAATTCGCCTTCTATCTTTTCCCGCATCACGTATGGCACCGCTCTGGCCTTGTGGTGTACTGGTCTGGCGTCCGGGTTTATGTGAATCACTACCTTGGCCCCCATGAAAGTGCCAATGCCGGGTTGAAATAATGAGTCAAATTTGTCCAGGACCTGTGAGCATGATACTCGTTCCACAGAGGAAATTGCATTGACATCGCCCCATTTCCAGTTCATGACAGCAAACCAACTCCTCCCCAGCAGTGCGGGACCGTCCCCTGGAACAATCCAGAGTGGCAACCTGTTCTCCGAATCTTTGTGGGTCACGACTATCGTGGCGCTGCCTAGCACCGGAATGATCTGCTTTCTGTAAGTCCGTAGCTGTGCGTCAATCGGCGATAATTTTGGCCTCCTGGCCTTGGATGCCCACAACTTTTCGAACTGTTTGATACCCATCAGGGACTGGCTGGCACCCGTGTCTAACTCCATTGATACTGGGATGCCATTGAGGAGCACTTTCATCATTACCGGTGGCGTCCTGGTGTATGAACTGTATATGTGCTCCACATGAACTCGCTGAACTTTAGCTTCCAGCGATTTCCCCCAGTGTCCATTTCTGCAATTTCTGCAGGTATTTTGCTCATCTCTACAAACTCCGGCTGAATGTATGCCTCCACGCCTCCAGCATGAGTTGCGGTTTGAAACAAAAGGTCCCTTGCCAGTCGATCGTCCCTGACTGCCCCTGTTATTGTCCTTGAGTGCACCATTATCAGGTGTTGATGGCCTCATTACTGGCCGCATTGTCCCTTGCAATGGCGTGAATCGCTGTTCAGCTTGCCATTGTCTCTGTCGAACTCCCCCTCTGGGTTCGACTACATGTTGGGGCATGCCTGACTGCCCTTGTCTGCCTGGAGAATTGTGTGCTGCTTTAACAATGTTGAATCTCTGTCCCAACCATTCCTTAACACAGTACCTCTCGTCTGTTCTGCTAGTGGCCATGCTCGCGTGGTTTAAATCCCAGTTTCTTGTCGCCATTGATACGTCCTTACTACACAGTATAAATGCACACGAGGCCCATAGAAACATAGAAACATAGAAAATAGGTGCAGGAGCAGGCCATTCAGCCCTTCTAGCCTGCACCGCCATTCAATGAGTTCATGGCTGAACATGAAACTTCAGTACCCCCTTCCTGCTTTCTCGCCATAACCCTTGATCCCCCGAGTAGTAAGGACTTCATCTAACTCCCTTTTGAATATATTTAGTGAATTGGCCTCAACTACTTTCTGTGGTAGAGAATTCCACAGGTTCACCACTCTCTGGGTGAAGAAGTTTCTCCTCATCTCGGTCCTAAATGGCTTACCCCTTATCCTCAGACTGTGACCCCTGGTTCTGGACTTCCCCAACATTGGGAACATTCTTCCTGCATCTAACCTGTCTAATCCCGTCAGAATTTTAAACGTTTCTATGAGGTCCCCTCTCATTCTTCTGAACTCCAGTGAATACAAGCCCAGTTGATCCAGTCTTTCTTGATAGGTCAGTCCCGCCATCCCGGGAATCAGTCTGGTGAATCTTCGCTGCACTCCCTCAATAGCAAGAATGTCCTTCCTCAAGTTAGGAGACCAAAACTGTACACAATACTCCAGGTGTGGCCTCACCAAGGCCCTGTACAACTGTAGCAACACCTCCCTGCCCCTGTATTCAAATCCCCTCGCTATGAAGGCCAACATGCCATTTGCTTTCTTAACCGCCTGCTGTACCTGCATGCTAACCTTCAATGACTGATGTACCATGACACCCAGGTCTCGTTGCACCTTCCCTTTTCCTAATCTGTCACCATTCAGATAATAGTCTGTCTCTCTGTTTTTACCACCAAAGTGGATAACCTCACATTTATCCACATTATACTTCATCTGCCATGCATTTGCCCACTCACCTAATCTATCCAAGTCACTCTGCAGCCTAATAGCATCCTCCTCGCAGCTCACACTGCCACCCAACTTAGTGTCATCCGCAAATTTGGAGATACTGCATTTAATCCCCTCGTCTAAATCATTAATGTACAATGTAAACAGCTGGGGCCCCAGCACAGAACCTTGCGGCACCCCACTAGTCACTGCCTGCCATTCTGAAAAGTACCCGTTTACTCCTACTCTTTGCTTCCTGTCTGACAACCAGTTCTCAATCCACATCAGCACGCTACCCCCAATCCCATGTGCTTTAACTTTGCACATTAATCTCTTGTGTGGGACCTTGTCGAAAGCCTTCTGAAAGTCCAAATATACCACATCAACTGGTTCTCCTTTGTCCACTTTACTGGAAACATCCTCAAAAAATTCCAGAAGATTTGTCAAGCATGATTTCCCTTTCATAAATCCATGCTGACTTGGACCTATCATGTCACCATTTTCCAGATGCACTGCTATGACATCCTTAATAATTGATTCCATCATTTTACCCACTACTGAGGTCAGACTGACCGGTCTATAATTCCCTGTTTTCTCTCTCCCTCCTTTTTTAAAAAGTAGGGTTACATTGGCTACCCTCCACTCCATAGGAACTGATCCAGAGTCAATGGAATGTTGGAAAATGACTGTCAATGCATCCGCTATTTCCAAGGCCACCTGCTTAAGTACTCTGGGATGCAGTCCATCAGGCCCTGGGGATTTATCGGCCTTCAATCCCATCAATTTCCCCAACACAATTTCCCGACTAATAAAGATTTCCCTCAGTTCCCCCTCCTTACTAGACCCTCTGACCCCTTTTATATCCGGAAGGTTGTTTGTATCCTCCTTAGTGAATACCGAACCAAAGTACTTGTTCAATTGGTCTGCCATTTCTTTGTTCCCCGTTATGACTTCCCCTGATTCTGACTGCAGGGGACCTACGTTTGTCTTTACTAACCTTTTTCTCTTTACATACCTATAGAAACTTTTGCAATCCACCTTAATGTTCCCTGCAAGCTTCTTCTCGTACTCCATTTTCCCTGCCCTAATCAAACCCTTTGTCCTCCTCTGCTGAGTTCTAAATTTCTCCCAGTCCCCAGGTTCGCTAGTATTTCTGGCCAATTTGTATGCCACTTCCTTGGCTTTAATACTATCCCTGATTTCCCTAGATAGCCACGGTTGAGCCACCTTCCCTTTTTTATTTTTACGCCAGATAGGAATGTACAATTGTTGTAATTCATCCATGCGGTCTCTAAATGTCTGCCATTGCCCATCCACAGTCAACCCCCTAAGTATCATTCGGCAATCTATCCTAGCCAATTCACGCCTCATACCTTCAAAGTTACCCTTCTTTAAGTTCTGGACCATGGTCTCTGAATTTACTGTTTCATTCTCCATCCTAATGCAGAAATCCACCATATTATGGTCACTCTTCCATGTTTGAGAGAAGGTCAGTCTGTGACCTGTCCTTTATTCCTTAGCGCTCAAGTGATGAAGGTGGGTGGAGCTTCCCCTTTTATACCTGAAGGTCCAGGTTAGGAGTGTCTCCTACCTAGTGGTCAGTGTTCTCATGGTGTACAACTTAGGTCAGTTTATACATGGGTTACAATGCTGGTTGAATACATGACACAGAGCTTCTCAAAATTTGGCTTATTTAACCATGATTTTTTTTTAAACTATAGTAATTGTCAAGCAAGGTCACTATCACTATCTAATTTGCATATACTTGAATAAACTAGTGGTTTAAATGCTGATTGCTCTATTAAATAAAAACTAACAGCACTGGTACCTATCCTTTAAAGAAGATTAATCAATGATACAGAGTAACCAGTATTAGATCTGAGACTCAAACACAACCTGTTTCACATCACCACACTCAAGCAAAGCATAATCAAAAAATGCTTTGAATATCTTACACAGACACTGTTCATTTTTTAACACTTTTCAGAAACTACTGAAAGCCTAGGAACCTACAAGAATTTCACCACTGTGATTCAATCAAATTGGGATACAGGACATGAATAATTTAAGACATGACATATGGTAAGCGTAGCATGCTTGGGATGAATACTAGTAACTGGTCCCCATGCAGAATCCCTACCATGAATTACAACCTTCTGTCTTACTTACTCAACCCCAAATCTGCCTGTTAATCCCACAGGACTCAGGGCTCTATTTTCCTCTTTGCCGATTTTTGGCGCCCAGGAGGATATACGGCCGATTGTTTTGTGCCCGCTTGCACCGGGAAAAAAAACAATTTTCACCAAAGTAAAGTGTGATTTTGGTGCTGCGGCACCCTTCGGTGGAGCTTCGAGTGTGCACCGAAAAATCAGTAAGCATGCGCCGAAAAAAAACACCTTTTTCCACGTGATGGGTGTGTCCACGCATCCACAGTGAACTTCCTGGTCTGGATCAGCAGTTTGTGAGAACACATTGGGATCGGCGCTGGATCTGGACATTTAAATTTTAGCTGGAAAAGATGGGAAAGAAAAGGGAAAGAGAAGGACAAGGAGAAGGACAAGGAGAAGGAGAAGGGGAAGCGGAAGGGGAAGGGGGAAACATAGAAACATAGAAACATAGAAAATAGGTGCAGGAGTAGGCCATTCGGCACTTCGATCCTGCACCGCCATTCAATAAGATCATGGCTGATCATTCCTTCAGTACCCCTTTCCTGCTTTCTCTCCATACCCCTTGATCCCCTTAACCGTAAGGGCCATATCTAACTCCCTCTTGAATATATCCAATGAACTGGCATCAACAACTCTCTGAGTGAAGAAGTTTCTCCTCATCTCAGTCCTAAATGGCCTACCACTTATCCTAAGACTATGTACCCTGGTTCTGGACTTCCCCAACATCGAGAACATTCTTCCCGCATCTAAACTGTCCAGTCCCATCAGAATCTTATATGTTTCTATGAGATCCCCTCTCATTCTTCTAAACGCTAGTGAATAAAGGCCCAATTGATCCAGTCTCTCCTCATATGACAGCCCAACCATCCCTGGAATCAGTCTGGTGAACCTTCGCTGCACTCCCTCAGTAGCAAGAATGCCCTTCCTCAGACTAGGAGACCAAAACTGTACACAATATTCCAGGTGAGGCCTCACTAAGGCCCTGTACAACTGCAGTAAGACCTCCCTGCTCCTATATTCAAATCCCCTAGCTATGAAGGCCAGCATACAATTTGCCTTCTTTACCGCCTGCTGTACCTGCGTGCCCACTTTCAGTGACTGATGAACCATGACACCCAGGTCTCGTTGCACCTCCCCTTTTTCTAGTCTGCCACCATTCAGATAATATTCTGCCTTCGTGTTTTTGCCCCCAAAATGGATAACCTCACATTTAGCCACGTTATGCTGCATCTGCCATGTATTTGCCCACTCACCTAATCTGTCCAAGTCACCCTGCAGCCTCTTAGCATCCTCCTCACAGCTCACACCGCCACCCAGTTTAGTGTCATCTGCAAACTTGGAGCTATTACACTCTATTCCTTCATCCAAATCGTTCATGTATATTGTAAGAGCTGGGATCCCAGCACTGAGCCCTGTGGCACCCCACTAGTAACTGCCTGCCATTCTGAAAAGGATCCGTTTATCCCGACTCTCTGCTTCCTGTCTGCCAACCAGTTCTCTAACCATGTCAGTACATGGCAGTACCCTTTGCTGAGTGATACAACCGATGCGACATTTCCTAGTGTGCAGTCTGAGGCTGCTGGTCCCAGTGGGTTGCAGCAAGCCACACCTGGGAGATGGCCGAGGAGGGTGTGAAGGAGAGCTCAACCTGAAATGTAGGATGCAGGGGACATAGGACAGATCTTGGGAATGAGTAGGGAGAGCATTGAGCTAACGAGATCGCTCCTGGCCACCATGGGTGGGGTGAGGGTAGAATTTGCGGCACTGTCAGTAGATGAGGGAGGGGATGTCGGGACAGATTAGGGAGGGAATGTTGGAGATTAGGGAGGGAATGTCGGAGATAGATGCTGCAATAAGTGAACACACCCAAGCTGTCACTGCCCAACAGCAATTGGCAGCATCAACTGCTGACACTCACTTTCCAATCCCCAGACCAAAGTAAGGTAGTGTGCCGGGGGTTCATCCACAGGCTGAAGAAGAGTCCGACGATGAACCCGGGCCTTCCACAATGCTGTCTGTTAGGTCTGTCCCTGTCCAAACCCACCAACAACAAATGCGCCTTCGTGCAGAAAATAGAAAAACCTTGGGGTCATGGTGAGGAAGCAGAAGTCTGAGACAATGGGCATGGGTAGGGGTAGAGGCGGCACTTAGTTCAAGCTTTCTTAGTCTATTTAACTTTGGGAGATTTGACACATATGTCAGCATTACATTGATCATACTGAGACATTCCCTCATTTCCGACATTCCCTCCACATCTCTGACATCCCCTCCCTCATCTGTCCCGACACTGCTCCCATTCCTACAGACAGTGTTGCTACTTCTACTGACAGTGCCGCTAATTCTACCCTCACCCCACCCATGGTGGCCAGGAGCGATCTCGTTAGCTCAATGCTCTCCCCACTCATTCCCATGATCTGTCCTATGCCCCCTGCATCCTGCATTTCAGGTTGAGCTCTCCTTCACACCCTCCTCGGCCGTCTCCCACTAAGGTCTTTGAATAAGGGGGAGGAGAGATGGCTGCAGCTAGAGTCTGTTTGTTTGTTTGTTTGTTTGTTGCTGCTACTTGTTGTTTTCTTCATTGAAAAGTTTAAAGTTTTTATTAAAGTTAAGTAAAACTGTACAAATGTTTAATAAATCTAATTATTTTTTAAATTTAAGCAGAATCATGTACATTATTTTTTGAATTAAAACAATATAAACCAACACAACATTACGTACATATGATGTACAATATTTTTTCACACTAACAGGTGCAAAGAGTCAACACAGTCGAGTTGCTGAGCCTTCAGGAACCAAAGGGATCACAGATTAGCCGCTGACACAAGTCTCTAGCTACGGCTATAGGTGCACCAGGCCGCCTCCTCTGCCGTCGTCTTGCGGGTTGAGGTGGTGGTTTGGGTTCGTCATTGTCCTCCTCCTGCTACTGGTCATCCTCGTCATCCTGCTGCTGCTGCTGCTCCTCCTCCTCCTCAACCTCATTGTCAGCCCCCTTGTCTTCCTTTTCCTTCCCCCCCCCCCCCCAAACCCCTCTCAGGAAGATCTTCGATGTCCATGGCCTGGCCCCTCATGATGGCCAAGTTATGCAGCATGCAGCACACGACAGTGAACTGACCGACGTGGTGACGTGGTCAGGTAGCCTGCAGAGTATCCAGGCATTGGAAACGCTGCTTCAGTATGCCAAGTCCGCTTTATGGGCCCAAATTTGGCCCTCCTGTTTTTTCAGCGCACCTCCGAGCCCCCCGCTGACATTTTACCTCAGAAGCAGTGCCCAAAAAAATCCATCCGATCACGGCCAATTCTCGGGCCGTCTGTGGAGCTGGCGTGGCGCAGAAGAAAGATAGGGGGACGGAGCTAGGTCCTGGCGCTAGAGTCTGCGCGCATGTGCCATAGCTCCTGGCAGGCCATTTTGGCAAACGTGCGCTGCAGGCTGTGTGGGACGGGCTGAAGCACGCCGACCCTATCCCGGGCTGAGTGGCCTGCCACACACTCTGATATCGAAGGATCGCAGACCGGTGCGAGCATTGACTTGATGCAGAACCAGGATGGCAAGGAGAATTCACAGGACACCGAAGAGGAGAGCATTAACAGCCAAAAGTTCCCAATGTGTGAGGTCGTCTTCCCACTCAATCTGGAGGACTTTGATTTCGAGCAGCACGTTGTGAAGCACTTTGTTTACAAGTGTCCAGTGTGCCAAAGGACCTTTCCAGAGAACAGACTATGAAGACGATGACCAGTCCCATTTTATGGAGGCCAACTGAGGGGCAAACAATAAACCAGTTTGAGTTCTACTTTATAAAGATGCCACTGAGCCCAGCCTTTCCTCACCCTCCCTCCCTCCCGACTCGTTTCATCTTTTCCTGCATCTGTGTGTACTTTTAGTCCCATTGCCATCAAAACCTTTCTCCACACTTTTATTACTCCTAGACTTAATTTCTATATTGCATTCGTTGCTGTCCTTTCAACTTATCATATCCCTAAACTCCACATTGCCCCGAACACCAAATCGTCCCAAACTCTACTGCACATATCTTGACTTGCGCTAAGTCCCATTTGCCCCTCGCCTCTGTCCTGGTTAGCCTGCACTGTTTCTCTGTCTCCAAACTCATTGAATTTTAAATCCTTCATCCTCATCTATAAATCGATCCATAACTCATCCTTGTACCTCCTCCACAATTTTCTCTAGCCTCGCTTCCTCTGCCTTGTCTCTAGCATCCTGTGCATTATTCAATACTCTGGCATCCTGTGCATCCCCCATCCAACTTCAGCTGCCTTAGCCCATCAAGTCTGGGAGGTCACTACCTATACAATCAGGACTTATTTGGCATATCTGGTGCTTATTTCAAGAATGGTTTAGGCAGTGCAGTAGCTCCTGGCAGGCCATTTCTGCAAACGCATGCCGCAGGCTGTGTGGGAGGGGCTGAAGCAGGCCGTCCCTAGCCCTGGCCGAATGGGCTGCCTCATCAGCGGCCCGCTGTGTTCCCTAAGGTAGGAGTTCTACTTTTTATTTGTTATTTACTGATTGATTTTGGTGCTTTAGGGGCAGAGTTCCTTCTATTTCATTTGTTATTTAATTGCTTATTACTTTTTGTACTATGTTTGGTGCTTGGTGGTGCTTTAAATGTAGTTCCTTAACTGTAAGTAAGGTCTTACTGTGCGGACAAAAGTGGACACATACGCTGCCCTAAGTTAGTTTAGTACAACTTTTTTCTGGCCAAATTGGCATAAATGGTGTAAGTGACTGGGAATGCCCCCTTTTGAAAAAATAATGACTTAACACAAAACCTAACTAACTCACTTAGACTGGCGCAAATTAAATGGCCATAATTGCAACTAAAAAGATACAGCAGAAAAATCAAGTTACACAAAAAAAACGGTGCAACTCATGGGGAAACTTGGGCCCTATGATGCTTCGTGTCGTTATCTGAGACATGTTGTACCGACGCTCTGGCTCAATGCCAGGATTGCGTAGGGGGGTGGTGGTTATAAGCCAGGTGGTGAGCCTGTACCCTTTATCCTCGAGCAACCACCTGTGCCCTTCTGGCAGTTCCTGAAACAAGGTAGATATAATGCTCTCGCGTAGGATGAAAGCATCATGGATGCCTGCTGGGTATTTGACATCCACTGCCATGATCCAATGCAGATCGTCGCAGAATGGAACCCTTTCCTGTTCTGATAAACTCGGAGTCGTCCAAAGGTGCTCTCAAGGCGATATGGGTGCAGTCGATTGCACCCTGTACCTTTGGGAATTCTGAAGAACCCCACAGCCCTGTCTCACATTGCCTGTGTGGTCATAGGGAAATTGATGAACTGGTCTCTTTTGGCATCCAGTGCAGCAGTCACCTGTCAAATGCAGAAATGTGCGGCGTACTGCCAGATGTAGCACATGTCCCTAGTTGCTGCTTGAAATGAGCCAAAAACATAGAAGGCAAGTGCTGCAATGACCTTCACTTCCACAGGTAGATCAGTCCTCCTGCCACTTCTTGGCTGTATGTCTGCCCTGACTAGCTGGCAGATCTCAGTGATGACTCCCTTTCAAAATCGCAGCCTGTGAATGCAGTCTGCCTCACTCAGGTGTAGGTATGAGCTCCTGTCCCTGTAGATTCAATCAGGGTATGGCCTCCTCCCCATTAAGGCCCGAGCGATCTGGTTTGTGCGACGATGGCACCGTGGTAATATCCATTGCCTCCATATGACATGCATGTAAACCAACCTTACTACATGAGGCATAGTAAGATTTGCACCCATAATTCTTATTCCTAACTTTATTATTCTTGTTATTGTGAGACTTACTGAAGTGCAGCGCAGACTACACACACCTTTGCTGGGTGACCACATCCTGGTCTGTGCCCATGCCCAACACCAAGCTCTGTCTCTGTTATATATGTATGCTTGTATTTACTCTGTACAGCCACCAGAGGGCTCATCCCCTGGAGTCCCAAGGGATCCCATAATCCCTTGGGAGCACAGGTATTTAAGGAGGCTTCGCAGGTTGGAGAGGCACTCTGGAGACCTGCAATAAAAGACTAAGGTCACACTTAACTTTGAGCTCACAGTGTTCAGTCTGACTCTTTCTCCATACACAACAACTGGCGACGAGATACAGATAGTGAACCTAAAGATGCAGAGAACAGTGAGCATCCTGGAGAAATTCTCGGAGGGAGATGATTGGGAAAACTTTGTGGAGCGACTCAACCAATGCTTCATGGCCAACGAGCTAGATGGGGAAGAGAGCACTGCCAAACGAAGGGCGATCATCTTCACCATCTGTGGGGCACCAACGTCTGGCCTCATGAAGAATCTGCTCACTCCAGCGAAACCCACAGAGAAATCGTACGCCGATTTGTGCACACTGGTCCAAGAGCATTTGAACCCGACGGAAAGCATTCTGATTGTGAGGTACTGGTTCTACACCTACAAAAGGTCTGAAGGCCAGGAAGTGGCGAGTTATATCGCCAAGCTAAGATGCCTTGCAGGACATTGCGAATTTGAAGGACATTTAGAGCACATGCTCAGAGACTTTTCATACTTGGCATTGACCACGAAACCATACTTCGCAAACTTTGACCCCAACCTTGAGTAAGGTCATAGCGATAGCCCAGGTGTTCATTGCCACCAGTGACAATACTAAACAAATCTCTCAGCACACAATTGCTGCTACAATACTGTGAACAAAGTGATGTTGTTTTCGAATCGTAATGTACAGGGCAGGTCACACATACCTGCAGCTACACGTCCACAGATGTCTCAGAGTCCACCATCAAGGGTGATGAATGCAAGGCCATTAACACCTTGTTGGTGCTGCAGGGGTAATCATCGTTTCCATTCATGCTGATACAAAGAGTACATTTCCAAGGGCTGTGGAACAATGGGACACCTCCAACGAGTGTGCAGGCGAGCTGCAAAGCCTGTTAAACCTGCAATCCACCATGTTGCAGAGGAGGACAGATCCACGGCAGATCACTATGAACCAGAGCCTCAGATCGAGGAGGCAGAGATACATGGGGTACACACATTCACCACGAATTGTCTCCCGATAATGCTGAATGTTGAACTAAATGGACGCCCGATGTCAATGGAGCTGGACACGGGTGCAAGCCAGTCCATCATGGGCAAAAAGACTTTCGAAAGGTTGTGGTGCAACAAGGCCTCAAGGCCAGTCTTAACTCCAGTTCGCACAAAACTAAGAACTTACACAAAAGAACTGACTCCTATAATCGGCAGTGCTACCATAAAGGTCTCCTACGATGGAGCGGTACACAAACTACCACTCTGGGTGGTACCGGGCGATGGTCTCACAATGCTCTGCAGGAGCTGACTGGGAAAGATACGTTGGAACTGGGACGACATCCAAGCGCTATCGCGCGTTGACTACACTTCATGTGCCAATGTCTTAAACAAATTTCCTTCGCTGTTCGAACCAGGCATTGGAAAATTCCAAGGAGCAAAAGTGCAGATCCACTTAATTCCGGGGCGCAACCCATCCATCACAAGGCAAGAGCAGTACCGTACATGATGAGAGAAAGGGTAGAGATTGAGCTAGACCGGCTGCAAAGAGAGGGCATCATTTCCCCGATCGAGTTCAACGAGTGGGCCAGTGCTATCGTCCCAGTCCTCAAGGGAGATGGCACCGTCAGAATCTGTGGCGATTACAAAGTAACTATCAATCGTTTCTCCCTGCAGGACCAGTACCCACTGCCAAAGGCCGACGAACTCTTTGCAACGCTGGCGGGAGGAATGACATTCACGAAGCTGGATCTGACTTCAGCCTACATGACGCAAGAGCTGGACAAATCATCGAAGGCCCTCATCTGCATCAACACGCTCAAAGGTCTTTTTGTTTATAACAGATGCCCGTTTGGAATCCGATCAGCGGCGACGATATTCCAGAGAAACATGAAAAGCTTACTGAAGTCGGTCCCGCACACCGTGGTCTTCCAGGACGGCATCTTGGTCACAGGTTGGAACACAGTTGAGCATCTGCAGAACCTGGAGGAGGTTCTTAGTCGACTCAACCACGTGGGGCTCAGGTTAAAACGCTCGACATGCGTTTTCCTGGCACCTGAAGTGGAGTTCCTGGTAAGGAGGATTGCGGCGGATGGCATCAGGCCCACCAACGCGAAGACGGAGGCAATCGAGAACACACCGAGGCCACAGAACGTGACGGAGCTGCGGTCATTTCTACGACCCCTGAACTATTTTGGTAACTTTTTACTGGGTCTCAGCACACTGTTAGAACCATTACATGTCTTACTACAAAAAGGGGACGAATGGGTTTGGGGCAAAAGCCAAGAAAATGCCTTTGTAAAAGCGAGAAAATTGTTATGCTCAAACAAATTGCTTGTGTTGTATGATCCATGTATGTATTTGGTACTAGCATGTGATGCGTCATCATATGGCGTTGGGTGTGTATTGCAATAAGCTAATGATTTCGGGAAACTGCAACCGGTTGCTTTTGCAGCCAGGAGTCTGTCTAAGGCTGAGAGAGCCTACAGTATCACTGAGAAAGAAGCGTTAGCGTGTGTCTATGGGGTAAAAAAAATGCATCAATACCTGTTTGGGCTAAAATTCAAATTGGAAACTGACCATAAGCCACTTATATCCCTGTTCTCCGAGAGCAAAGGGATAAATAACAACGCATGGGCCCGCATCCAGAGATGGGCGCTCACGTTATCCACATACAACTATGCCATCTGCTACAGGCCAGGCACAGAAAACTGCGCTGATGCTCTCAGTAGGCTGCCATTGCCCACCACGGGGGTGGAAATGGCGCAGCCCACAGATTTAGCCATGGTTATGGAAGCATTTGAGAGTGAGCAATCACCCGTCACTGCCCGGCAGATCAAAACCTGGACAAGCCAGGACCCCTTATTATCTCTAGTCAAAAGCTGTGTGCTTCACGGGAGCTGTTCCAGTGTCTCAGTAGAAATGCGGGAAGAGATAAAGCCATTCCAGCGGCGCATAGATGCAATGTCTATGCAGGCAGACTGCCTTCAGTGGGGCAATTGAGTAGTGGTCCCCAAGAAGGGCAGAGACATCTTCATCAATGACTTCCACAGTACCCACCCAGGCATCATAATGATCAAAGCGATAGCCAGATCCCACGTGTGGTGGCCTGGTATCGATGCGGACTTAGAGGCCTGCGTTCACAGATGTAATACATGCTCGCATTTAAGCAATGTACCCAGAGAGGCACCGCTAAGTTTATGGTCTTGGCCTTCCAAACCGTGGTCTAGGGTACAGGCCCGTTCTTGGGTAAAATGTTCCTTGTGGTTGTAGACGCGTACTCCAAGTGGATTGAATGTGAGATAATGTCGGCTAGCACGTCCACTGACACTACTGAAAGCCTACGGGTCATGTTTGCCACACACGCCCCACCTGATCTTCTGGTGAGCGACAACAGGCCATGTTTTACCAGTGCTGAGTTCAAAGAATTCATGACCCGCAATGGGATCAAACATGTCACAGCTGCCCCGTTTAAACCAGCGTCGAATGGTCAGGCAGAGAGAGCAGTGCAAACCATCAAGCAAGGCTTGCAGAGGGTAACTGAAGGCTCACTGCAGACTCGCCTATCCCGAGTCCTGCTTAGCTACCGCAAGAGATCCCACTTGCTCACTGGGATCCCACCTGCTGAACTGCTCAGGAAAATCATCATCATCATAGGAGGTCCCTCGAAGCGAGGATGACTTGCTTCCACGCCAAAAAGGGATGAGCTCACAGGTGTTTTAATGAAGGACCTAATATTCCAGGTCCCGAACTACATGTTGAAGGGTGGAAGATGCCTGTGTGTGGATTTTTTTAATGTGTGGTGGCCATTGCACACCAGCCACCACACGGGCTTGACAGAGCCAGGTCTTGGGTCCAGTGGCAAGGATTAACCAAGACGACTGGAGACCTGCTCTGCTGCACGGACCTAGCGCGCACACATATCGCATTGTGGGCTGGCCCGTGCTGCCCCTGGGCCCTCACCTCTTCTGAGCCCCAAACTCTCACCTCTCCTGGGCCCCGATCACTTCCCTCTACAAACTCTTGCCGCTCCTTCGCCCCTCCTGCTGTGCCTGCCCACACTGCAATCAGCGACCTGGCTTCCCAGCCGCCGTCCTTCTGCAGGTACAGAATAAGCCAGCATTGATGGTAATTGAGGTAGTGCAGAGGGCAAAGAGCACTTAAGACAAGGCTCTCGTTAGTTCACCCTGATCTACATGAACAGGTAGAGAACAGGCGGCTTCAATAAAGTGCATAACATGATAGCGCAAATGTGTCACGCGTGATTGAAATCAATGATCCTGTGTTTGTATTAAATTATGGACAAGGTCCCAAGTGGCATTCCGGCACTGTCGTGGCCAAAGAGGGGAGCAGGGTGTTTCGGGTCAAACTTTCAAATGGACCCATTCACCGGGAACACTTGGACCAAATCAAACTCAGATTCACGGACTATCCTGAGCAACCCTACCTTTTTTGATCCCCCAACATACATACCAATGGCATCCGACACTACGGTTGACCACGAAGCAGAACCCATCATCCACAGCAGCCCAGCAGGGAACAACACACCAGGCAGCCCAGCAAGGCCAGCTGCACAGCAGCACAGCAAGGGCCCAACAAATGATTCAACAACACCAGCTTTCACACCAAGATGATCAACCAGGGCAAGAAGGGCCCCGATCGACTCACATTGTAAATAGTTACACTATTGACTTTGCGATGGGGGGGAGTGTTGTTATATAAGTATGCTTGTATTTACTCTGTACAGCGACCAGAGGGCTCATCCCCTGGCGTCCCAAGGGATCCCATAATCCCTTGGGAGCACAGATATTTAAGGAGGCTTCACAGGTTGGAGAGGCACTCTGGAGACCTGCAATATAAGACTAAGGTTACACTTTACTTTGAGCTCACAGTGTTTAGTCTAACTCTCCCTCGGCCGGACAGAAACACAAGAGCTCGGCGCTTGGATTCCACCTGCCCACCCCGGGCTTCTTTCCAAGCTGAGCCCGGGGGGGGGCAGGTGGTGGAATCCAAGCACCAAGCTCCTGTGCTTGTGTCCGGTGTAGGGAGCAACAGCAGCAGAGAGGGAGAGAGGGGGGAGAGAGAGAGAGTGGGGGAGAGGAAAGCGGAGAAAGGGGAGAGGGGGGGATGCCTTTTGGCCAGGGTCAGCGACAGCACCCAGCACCAGGAGGGAGGGAGGGAGGCCTTTCGGCCAGGGTTAGGAGTGGCACCGGGCAACGGGAGTGTGGGGGAGGCGGTGGGGAAGGGAATAGACTTTTGGCATAAACTCTTTAATAATTTACTGCTGGAATGCTGCAATGTGCAATGTGCTTGTGCAGGTTGCTATGAGCTGGCCAGAATGTATGTTTCACTTTCCAGCCTCAGCCCTCAGTGTGTCCCTCGTTACCTCGGCAACCCAATCTTTTTGGCACAGATCTTAGGTTCCATCCCCAAAATTAAAGGACAGGCTACGCGGCGCCAAAATCAACAATTCAAACGGGGAAAGTTGGATGATTTTTTTTCCCGTCTAGTTGGGCCCAAGAAAAACGGGCGGAACTCTTCAAGTATGCCAAAAAACGGAATTGGGGAAAATTGAGCCTAGCTTCCAGAAACCATGGTAAGACTCTCTATTAACGCCTCCTCTATCAAGGCTGTCATAAGATGTATTCTTAATGACCCGTTGTAGCAATTTGCCTACATCGAAAGTGAAATCTGTATTTTCCTGGTTCTAACTTCGCTTTCTGTGCTGAGCTCCAGAATTTAGGGGTTTCAAGCAGTGGTTTACATTGTTTAAGATTTTACAATAAGGTGGAAGACACTTTATCTAACTGACATGATCTTTATCATTTAGAATCAGACACCGAAAGATAACGAAGGAACATTTCAATACACAGATTGAGTTTTTCATGTTACATCCTGCTGATCAAGTCTGTGGACTTGAGTCTGTGGTTTGAAACTGCTTCTGTTCACACTCAAGTATGCTCGAATGTTAAAGGTGTCGCATATATTTTTTTAAATTTCCCTTAAAAACATGTCTGTTACAACTCATTCATTTAAAATCTGCACCTTCTTTTTTCCAATAACACACATGAAGGATTAATTAGTTAGTTCCTTGATTATTTATGGGGTTACATCAGTTGCCAATGTATCCTTAAAATATGCATTTCGAATATATAAGCAAGGTATTGTGTTCCTAACACAGATGAGACTGCACACAGGGAGGTTAAAGTAGCAGTGACCTCAGTCTTTAATAAGACACTCCAGAGTGAGGAACAGGCCTTAGGGGCTGGCTTAATACAGTGCTCCCAAGGGATGCTGGGATCCCTTGGAACTTCAGGGGATGAGCTCCCTGGTGGTGGAACATGGGAGTGCATGCTTTACAGATACACAACATCACTCCCCCCCCCAAAGTCAAAGTGAAAACTATTTACAAGGTGAGGCGGTCGGGAGCCTTTCTTTCCCTGGTGGACCGCCTCGGTACAAATGTCTGTTCTGGTGTGTTGGCTGTGCCCTCGCTGGGCTGGCGTGTTGTTGGCCCTGCAGGGCTGCTGAGTGAACATGGCCTTGCTGGGCTGTTGGGTGTGATGGGTTCAATTTCCTGGTCCGGGGTGGTGTCGTTGATCCTTTGGGTGTGTGTTGTTGGCTCGAAAAAGGTGGTGTCTGCTGTGGGTTGTTCAGGGCAGTCTGTGAACCGCAGCCTCGTTTGGTCCAGGTGCTTTCAGCAAATTTGTCCATTGTCCAGTTTGACTACAAACACCCTACTCCCTTCTTTAGCTATCACCGTGCCCACGATCCACGTGGGACCATGTCCACAGTTTAATACATACACAGGGTCATTCAGATCAATTTCCCGTGACACAGTGGCGCGACCATCGTTTACATTTCGTTGCTGCCGCCTGCTCTCTACCTGATCATGCAGGTTGGGGTGAACCAGCGAGAGTCTGGTTTTAAGTGTCCTTTTCATGAGTAGCTCAGCCGGGGGCACCTCTGTGAGCGAGTGGGGTCTCGTGCGGTAGCTGAGCAGTACTCGGGACAGGCGAGGTTGGAGTGAGCCTTCTGTGACTCGTTTCAGGCTCTGTTTGATGGTTTGTACTGCCCGCTCTGCCTGCCCATTGGAGGCTGCTTTAAACGGGGCCGAGGTGACATGTTTGATCCCATTGCGGGTCATGCATTCTTTAAATTCGGCACTGGTGAAACATGGCCCGTTGTCACTGGCCAGTATGTCAGGCAGGCTATGGGTGGTAAACATAGCCCTCAGGCTTTCAATGGTGGCGGTGGCGTTGCTTCCCGACATTACTTCACATTCAATCCATTTTGAAAAAGCATCCACTACCACCAGGAACATTTTACCGAGAAACGGGCTTGCATAGTCGACATAGATCCTCGACCATGGTCTGGAGGGCCAGGACCACAAACTTAGTGGTGCCTCTCTGGAGGCGTTGCTCAACTGAGCACACATGCTGCATTGCCGTACACAGGACTCTAAGTCAAAGTCAATACCGGGCCACCACACGTGGGATCTGGCTATCGCTTTCATCATTATTATACCCGGGTGTGTGCTGTGGAGATCCGAGATGAATGTCTCCCTACCCTTTTTTGGTAGCACTACGCGGTTACTCCACAACAGGCAGTCTGCCTGAATGGACAGCTCGTCCTCTCGCCGCTGGAACGGCTTGATTGGCTCTTGCATTTCAATGGGGATGCTGGCCCAGCTCCCATGCAGTACACAGTTTTTTACTACGGAAAGCAGAGGATCTTGGCTGCTCCAAGTCTTAATCTGGCGGGCCATGACAGGTGATTTATCATTTTCAAACGCTTCCATGACCATCAACAAGTCTGCGGGCTGTGCCATTTCCACCCCCTTGGTGGGCAATGGTAGCCGAGTGAGAGCATTCGCACAGTTCTCGGTGCCTGGCCTGTGGCGGATGGTATAGTTATATGCTGATAGCGCGAGTGCCCACCTTTGTATGCGGGCTGAGACATTAGCATTTATCCCTTGTTTTCAGCGAACAGGGATGTGAGGGGCTTGTGATCGGTTTCCAGCTCAAATTTGAGACCAAACAGGTACCCCGAACACACACGCTAATGTCTCTTTCTCAAACATGCTGTAGGCCCTCTCAGCCTTAGACAAGCTCCTGGAAGCATAGGCGACAGGTTGCAACTTCCCCGCAACGTTAACTTGTTGTAATACACACCCGACTCCGTACGACGATGCGTCACATGCTAGCACAAGTATTTTACACGGGTTATACAATACAAGCAGCTTGTTGGAGCATAAAATGTTTCTGGTTTTTTCAAAAGCAATTACTTGTTTTTTTCCCCCATACCCAGTTCTCACCTTTGCGCAATAACACATGTAGGGGCTCTAAAAGGGTGCTTAACCCCGGTAGGAAGTTACCAAAATAGTTGAGGAGTCCCAGGAACGACCGCAGCTCCGTGACGTTCTGTGGCCTGGGCACGTTCCTGATAGCCCCTGTCTTGGCGTCTGTGGGCCGAATGCCATCCGCCGCGATCTTTCTCCCCAAAAACTCCACTTCTGTTGCCATGAAGACACATTTCGACCTCTTCAGCCGTAGCCCTACGCGATCCAGTCGCTGGAGGACCTCCTCCAGATTTTGTAGGTGCTCGGCAGTGTCCCGACCTGTGACCAATATGTCGTCCTGAAAGACCACCGTGTGTGGTACCAACTTGAGTAGGCTCTCTATGTTTCTCTGGAAGATCACTGCAGACGACCGAATTCCAAACGGGCATCTGTTGTAGATGAACAGTCCCTTGTGCATGTTGATGCAGGCGAGGCCCTTCGAAGACTCCTCCAGCTCCTGCATCATGTAGGCCGAAGTTAGGTCGAGCTTGGTGAATATCTTGCCTCCTGCCAGCATCGCAAATAGGTCGTCTGCCTTAGGTAGCAAGAAACGATTAATAGTTACTTTACAATCACCGCAAATCCTGACCGTGCCATCACTTTTGAGTACTGGAACAATCGGGATGGCCCACTCGCTGAATTCTACTGGGGAAATGATGCCCTCGCGTTGCAGCCTGTCCGGCTCGATTTCCACTCTCTCCCTCATCATGTGACGTACCGCTCGCCTTGTGATGAATGGGTCATGCCTCTGGGCCCAAGTTGATCCGCACCTTTGCCCCAGAAAAGTTTCCAATGCCTGGCTCAAAAAAGGAAGGAAATTTTTTAAAAACCTGGGTACATGAGGCCTCATCGACATGTGATAGCGCTCGGATGTCATCCCAGTTCCAGCGGATTTTGCCCAGCCAGCTCCTTCCAAGCAGTGTGGGACAATCGCCCGAGACAATCCAGAGTGGCAGTCGTGCATCGTGACCTTGTAGGTGACCTTGACCATGGCGCTTCCCAGGACAGTGATAAGCTCTTTGGTGTACGTTCCCAGCTTCGTGTGGATGGGGCTCATGGCTGATCTGAATGCCTTATTGCACCACAGTCTTTCAAACATCTTTTTACTCATGATGGATTGGCTAGCGCCAGTGTCCAGTTCCATGGCTACAGGTAAGCCATTCAATTTTACGTTTAGCATTATAGGTGGACATTTCATCGAAAATGTGTGCACCCCGTGTACGTCTGCATCTGCCTCCTCTCTCTGAGGCTCGAAATTGCTTTGATCCACCATGGACCAATCTTCCTCTGCCACGTGGTAGTTAGCAGGTTTTGCAGAGCTTGCACCTCGTTTGCAAGCTCATTGGAGGTGCCCCATTGTTCCACAGCTCTTGCAAACATAATACCCTTTGAAGCGGCATGAATAGGCTGAATGGAAGCCTCCACAACGCCAACAAGGTGTGAATTGCCTTGCATTCATCCTTTGTTGCGGACTCTGAGTCATCTGGGTCACCTGAGGCCTGCTGGCAGTTGCAGACTCATGGGCTCTGTCCTGTACATTTCTGCTCGCAAACACAGTTCCAGTTCATTTATGAACATTGCTAGCACTTGTGTGCTGAGAGATTTGTTTGGTATTATCACTGGTGGACATAAACACCTGTACTATCACAATGGCCTTACTGAGGGTCGGTGACTCTACAGTCAAAAGTTTTCGTAGGATGGTCTCGTGGCGAATGCCCAGTACAAAAAAGTCTCTGAGCATTTGCTCCAGGTAGCCATCAAACTCGCATTGTTCTGCAAGACGCCTTAACTCGGCGACGTAGCTCGCCACTTCCTGATCTTCAGATCGCTGGCACGTGTAGAACCGATACCTCGCCTTCAGCATGCTCTCCCTTGGGTTAAGATGCTCCCAAACCAGTGTCCACAGCTCCTCATACGACTTACTGGGTTTCACCGGAGCCAGAAGATTCTTCATGAGGCTGTAGGTCGGTGCCCCGCAGACTGTGAGGAGGACCGTTCTCCTTTTTGCAGCGCTTCCTTCTCCGTCCAGCTCATTAGCTACAAAGTACTGGTCTATCGGTTCGACATAGGCTTCCCAGTCCTCACCCTCAGAGAACTTCTCCAGGATGCCCACAGTTTGCTGCATCTTTGTGTTGGATTCGTATACTCGTCGCCAGTTATTGTGTTCCTCACACAGATGAGGCTGCAAACAGGGAGGTTAAAGTAACAGTGACCTCAGTCTTTAATAAGACACTCCAGAGTGAGGAACAGGCCTTAGGGGCCGGCTTGTATACAGTGCTCCCAAGGGATGCTGGGATCCCTTGGGACTTCAGGGGATGCGCATCCTGGTGGCAGAACATGGGAATGCATGCTTTACAGATACACAACACAAGGTTGTGAAGAAAATTCTCCACCTGAAGCATTAACTTGTTCTTTTTTCAGATGCCAACAGACCTGCTATTTATTCCCAGCTTTTTTTGTTTTTGTTTTAGTTTTCCAGCAGTGTAATTTTTTCTTTTAATCTAAGCTAGGTTACATTAACTGTGCTTCAATTTGTACGATTGCAAACACAGTTAGCCTGCAAGATGTAACATATTCAGCAATAAAGGTGTTAAATTGAAGAACACAATTGTAAAAATGCAAGAAAAAAGTGACTAACGGTTATACATGAGGCAAAACATCTAGTGGTACAAAACATCACACGTACATCCAGGGCTCCGTGAGCGTGTGAAGCCAGATGGGGCTGAGCATTTCGTAACAAACATCACCTGCTTTGCACTTCATATATGAGTTTCATTAGACTCGCAAATGCTTTCCCCTATTCTCACACCAAAATTCACAACACATCTGAACAGGATGGCAGTATGATGAGAACTGAGCGACTTAGCCTCAAATAGAATTTCTGTTTGCTCCTTGTGATATTATTTTGTGATTTTCTTGCTTAATGTTAGTAACCAAGTTGCACCTTAATTATCCCCCCCCCCACCCCCATTTCTCCCCTGCTCCTCTAAAATTGCTGACTTTTGCTGGTGTGTAGATTCATAGGTGGCAGTTACATCTCTGTACCTTCCCCAAGTGTTCTTTATTAATGTATGATCCCAGACAGTGAGTATTATATTACAACGCATTCATTCTTCCAGGGCAACTTTACTGACATCAATTCTGTTCTTATTCTATACTCACACATGTATCCTGTCCGTCAGGAATCACTGGATGTCAATTTGGTCTGGGACTTCTGGCTGACTCCTAGTTCCACGGTGCATGAGATCAGTTGTTGTTCCTCCAGTCAACTTGGCTGACATTAGCCAGGAGGGCACGGATCATCAATCAGACCTGGGACTTACGTCTAAGGATAGATTGACCAAATTCTTCAGTCCTGCAGCTGAAGCTCACTTAAGTTATGCTGGGCTGGCCACACTACTAGACTTTGTGTGATGTGGGTCTTATTAGTTGTGCATATCAAGCTCCTGGACCAGATTAAGCCTGTCAGAGAAAGTTCACTTTCAGCTAGGGAGGAAATAGCATGCAATACATTATGCAGGCACAGTTCTTAAAGGCTGCAGCTACCATTTAAGAAGGCTCCTTAATTGTTGCTGGGCACAAACCCAGAAATGCATGGCCAAATACCTCCATTTTCTGATGCTGCTTTGGAGACGATTGTGCAAGAAGTGCAGCAAAAGAGCATTGCTTTGTTTGGGCCATCAGGATAACCTCCCCACAGCAACTTCAATCTGCTTGGCATGAAGTGACAAGCAGAGTAAATGCTGCATCCAACAGCCAAAGGATGTGGGAGCAGACGAGGAAAAGATTTAATAGCTTGAACATATCTGCCAAAGTAAGGCTGGCCACTATACAAGGTAGGACGGCAAGTTTTGCATGTCACAATGAGTTTTCTCTCACCCTATTAAACCACAACAACGATAAGCCCTCAGAAAACAGCTTTTTCCTTCCTTCGCATACATGCCCATACTGCAGCAGGGCACACTTGTTACTTCCACTTCAATCTGGAACTGTGGTTGCATTGCCATTTGAAAAGATGAACCTTTAGAGCAACCTTACAACACAATCTACTTGCTTGAAACATGCTCATTTACTCACATTCTGGGATGCAACATGGGTACTTGAAGTGCTCTCCAAATTTCTAACATCTCAACACTATTTCTCTGCATACAGGATAAGGCAGCAATCAGACAGGCGCGGAACCACACCAGGCAGTCTCACAGACCTGGACAACACAGGATTTGCAATGAAGGAGGACAGTGCTATTAATTATGCAAAATACCATGGAGAAGTTGATGGGAACAAGGAGACGTGACATACTATTGTCATAGGCCAGAAGAGGCGTGGGCCCAGGGGCAGCATGGGCCAGCCCACACTGCAATATGTGTGCGCACTAGGTCCGTGCAGCAGAGCAGGTCTCCAGTTGTCTTGGTTAATCCTTGCCACTGGACCAAGACCTAGCTCTGTCAAGCCCGTGTGCTGGCTGGTGTGCAATGGCCACCATACGTTAAAAAAATACACGCACAGGCATCTTCCACCCTTCAACATGTAGTTCAGGACCTGGAATATTAGGTCCTTCATTGAAACACCTGTGAACTCATCCTTTTTTGGGATGGAAGCAAGTCATCCTCGTTTCGAGGGACTGCCTATGATGATGAGTCACAGAGCATGTCTTTTGTGACTTTAGCCAGGGTGTTCTCAGTACTCTGAACAAGACAGAAGCCAGATTGACGAGATTCAAACACAAAGATTTGGGAGAGATGGACATGTAGCTGGGTGGTGATGACATGTTCTATTGGCCGTGACGAAGAAAGGAAGGTTAGTAATGGGGCAGATGCTGGAGACGACAAACAGGACATAGGTAGGCTTTTTGAAGTGGGCTGGCGGGCTTTTTACTTTGGAAAAGTACTCCAAGGAGATATGATTGAGGTATTTACAATAATGAAAGGACTAGACTCCCTCCATGTGGATAAGTTATTTGAGCTGGGTAGGTTAGGGTGAACTAGGGAACATGAGTATAAGTTACAAAAGCATTGAACTGCGTTGATTTTGAAAAGGAGAGAAACAGTGCCGAAGGAAAGTGAACCATCAATAATGTCAGAAAACACAGGGCCAGGAAAGCTATGAATATATGAAAAATGTCAGGAAAAGACCAGCTGGTCCATCAGGTCTATTCCATCTGGGCTTCCATAGCTTGCACACACCATCACCTCTATCCTGCAGTCATGCATCTCCTGGGAGAGGTGAAAAGAAAACTTTGTTGAATTTAGGAAAAATACTCTGGGGAAATTCCTCTCTGCCTCCCAAACGTGATCAAGCAAGCTCGAGATGATCAAACAAGCTCCAGGAGGTGATTGGTGACACAATGCCCCAATGACCCACTTACCTCCTATATATTGAGATGTTTCCCACTCAATGGAACATTAGCTCCCTTTTCAATGTTTACAGTGAATTTGTACTTACTACACGTGCCGACAACTTATTCCGAAGGTCAACAACTCTGGGAAGAGAAGCACCTCCTAGAATCAAAAGCAGTTCAATGCTTTTGTAACTTATACTCATATTCCCTGGACCTCCCTAATCTACCTAGCTCAAATAGCCTATCCACATGGAGAGAGCCTAATCCATTCATTATTCTAAAGACCTCAATCATTTCTCCTTGAAGCTTCCATTTTTCCAAAGTAGAAAACCTCAGCCCTCCAGCCTGCCCTGATAACTAAAAGTTGTTAATCAAGTAGCCCAGGGCCTTGGAGAGAGAGAAGTTGGGGGAGAGGAGTCAAAGTGTTTATGTGTAGGCTGAAATCACCAAAGTGGCCGTGTGATGGTGAAGGGAAAGAAGGAAAGAGAGTAGGAAAGAGATTTCCGATTAAGTCACTGTGCAGTTTGCGAGTGTAATTGATGGCAGTAATTTTCAGATTACCGCCAGAGAGATAGACGGGATGAAGACACCTCAAAAGATACCTGGAGTGGGTGAAAGAGGATGAGGTAGGACTTGATGACAACAGCAATGTTACCACCACAGCAGTTTGGGTAGGGCAAGTGTTGGAAAGTGTAGCCAGGCAGGGAAGTTTCGGTGAGGTGGAAGGAGTTGAAATCCATTTTCATTTATGGATCAAATAAGCTATAATGCCTTTATACATTAGCTTCCTCAGCCCAGAACGTGAGTTATCCTGATTGCCTATTTTATACAGGCAATCCGAGCACACAGTGCATTCCCCAAATAAGGAATCACACTTATGCTAATTTCAATATGATTAGCATTGAGTTTCATATGGAACAGAAGCTCTTATCCACTTTGTAATCAAGCCTAAAAGATCACGCAGGACAAAAAATTCAACACTCCAATGGCTCAGTATCACAATAGCTGGTGCCTTTACCTTAGTCATCAAAGCAGCTCTAAATACATATTATATCGGGTGCTTGGAGATTCTGCAGCATTCAGATCTCAGTTGTCAAGATGCTGCAATACCACAAACTCAAGTGAGTAAAAGATTCTCTCTAGATAGCTTTAAATTTTCCAGATTTACTGGCTAGATCTTTAAAAAAAATGTGGCTACGCTAATTTGGAAAAGGATAAATTAATCATTAGCAACTTGAGAGATTCTGACACCTTTCATCAAATCTTCCTGTCACTGTTTTCTTGTGAAACCTTATGTGAGTATGAAATTGATTTATTTGCATGTCAAGATCAAAAAGGAGACTGAGTGCAGCTCATCTGTCAGTTTCTGTCTAGAGAAAGCAGTGACTCCACTTAAACCTACATTAGGTCTAAACAAAACTACTGTATGAAAAAGTTTGGAGCAGTTTCAATTCCTTTTCTAGAAGGTATGGGCCCAGGGCACAAGACTAGGCCCATAATTTGGAACCAACCATCAATCACAGTCCAAGGTCAGCTAGGGGGCTAAATTGGGCCATGTAGCACCCATTTTTTTAGGCACTACGGGGCCAACTAATACTCAAAAATGTGCGCACGCACTTCCAATGGGAAGTGCGCAGGACACCATCTTGGAAAAGGGGTTTGTGCGTGTGCACCTAATGACATCTGGCAGCATGCAGAACAGGCAGATCATGATGTGAATCAGCGCTAATTTGACGCCAGCGCTGCCATTTTCGAATTTCCCAGTCCAGCCAAGACTTAACTTCACACAGCTGAACATGGCGTTAAACGGAATGAAGAACCCCCACTAGCACTATTTAAATGGATCATGAACTATTTAGTTGCTGGATCATTTTCTTCTGGCTGCTAATGCAATTGTATGTGTTTTTGGACATTTCCTATTCTTGGCCAAAGTTTGAATAGTCCACAAGGAGTGGTCTGGCAGGTTTTTCGTTCATTTAAAAGCTTGTGCTGAAACAAATTGCTTCTAGACATGGGTGGCCTGGTAGGGGGTTCCTCTGGGAATTGAACATGACTGGGAGAGTGAAGAAAGGCCACGCGGAGCAGGATAAGCTGCTAGAAGAGGGAGGGGGAGGGAGAGAAGGGCTCTCAGCAGGAAACCATATGTGCCGAGGGTCTTTAGGGACCAATTTTCTTACTTCAACTTCAGCAAGGACCAATGCTTGAGACGCCTTCACTTCACAAAAGAGCCACAACTGCAACCTTAAAGCAAGGCACGGACTGAATTGCCTGTGGCTGTCAAGGTGACTGTGGTTCTTAACCTCTCATGTATCTGTCTCCTTCCAGGCTGCTGCTGGAGATATAACCAACAGCCCATAGTTTGTAATGCATAGCTGCATAACGGAAAACATCAGTGAGGTTCTCTGTACAAAGAGAAACATTTTAATCTCATTTCCTCTTGCCAGAGATAAGCAGGTGGAGCGAGCACAGAGGTTTGCCATTGAGTGCACGCACATTGCCTTCGGTGCGCCTCGTGTGAACTTGGCCATTTTCATGAACCGAAAGGGATTTCACTTCCTCGATGCGCAGCTGGTGTGTGACCACATTCAGCGCATCATGCAGATGAATGCCCATTATCCCGGCAGTGTCACGATTCCTTCACTCTGCAGCATTCCTCTGTGCCACCTGCATTTGAAACACCACGGAAAGTCAAAGGCTAACTACTGGGCAAATAGGATTATCCACATGACATGGCTGATGACTCCAGTCAGGAACTCACGCACACGTGCACAACACGCCTACAATGAGAGCCTTGCTGCCACGAGGTAGATTACAGAGCACACCATCAGTATCCTCAAGCAACGCTGCCTGGACCATCCTGGAGGAACCCTGCCGTACTCAGCTGAGTGGTATCAAGATTTGTGGTAGTATGCTGCATGCTGCACAACCTGGTCATTATGAGGGAACAGCCCTTGCCACTATCCATCAGGCGAGAAGCTGAGGAGCAGGAGCACGAGGAAGAGGAGGATGAAGGGGAGGAAATGGAGGAGGAGGAGGAAGTGCAACAGGAAGTGGAGCAACAAGAAGAGGAAGGAATGCTACAACACATCAAGCCCCTTTCTGCCCGGGATCTATGTGAGCAAATTATTCATGAGCGATGCCAGTAACCTCAACCATACCTCCACATTCACCAACAATCCCACATTCCTTACCTTTCCTGTATCCCTGACTAATATGTCCTTACTATACAGTATAAATGCACACGAGGCCCATACTTGAGAGAAAATCACTCTGTGACCAGTTACCTTTATTATCAAGACCTCAAAAGACAGACGGTGGGTGGGACTTCCCCTTTTATACCGGAAAATCCAGGTTAGGATTGTCTCCCACAAGTTCGCACCCTGTGGTCAATGTTCTCAAGGTGTACAATTTAGGTCAGCTTATACATGGGTTACAATTACAGTTGAATACATGACATCACCTCCCCCCCCACCCCACAAAGTCTTATTGGGATCACAGGGAAAGTCTCTGGTGGTTTACGTTCCCTTGTAGAGCGCCTGAATTGGGGCTCCGGTTGTTGGGTGCTGGCCTCAATGTCTGCTTATGAATTAACTGTGCAAATAGATGTTAACAAATATGATGTGATTGGGATTACAGAGACGTGGCTCCAGGATGATCAGGGCTGGGAACTCAACATCCAGGGGTATTCAACATTCAGGAAGGATAGAATAAAAGGAAAAGGAGGTGGGGTAGCATTGCTGGTTAAGGAGGAGATTAATGCAATAGGTAGGAAGGACATTAGCTTGGATGATGTGGAATCTATATGGGAAGAGCTGCAGAACACCAAAGAGCAAAAAACGTTAGTGGGAGTTGTGTACAGACCTCCAAACAGTAGTAGTGATGTTGGGGAGGGCATCAAACAGGAAATTAGGGGTGCATGCAATAAGGGTGCAGCAGTTATAATGGGTGACTTTAATATGCACATAGATTGGACTAGCCAAACTGGAAGCAATACGGTGGAGGAGGATTTCCTGGAGTGCATAAGGATGGTTTTCTAGACCAATATGTTGAGGAACCAACTAGGGGGGAGGCCATCTCAGACTGGGTGTTGTGTAATGAGAGAGGATTAATTAGCAATCTCGTTGTGCGAGGCCCCTTGGGGAAGAGTGACCATTAGGATGGAGAATGAAACAGTTAATTCAGAGACCATGGTCCAGAACTTAAAGAAGGGTAACTTTGAAGGTATGAGGCGTGAATTGGCTAGGATAGATTGGCGAATGATACTTAAGGGGTTGACTGTGGATGGGCCATGGCAGACATTTAGAGACCACATGGATGAACTACAACAATTATACATTCCTGTCTGGCGTAAAAATAAAAAAGGGAAGGTGGCTCAACCGTGGCTATCTAGGGAAATCAGGGATAGTATTAAAGCCAAGGAAGTGGCATACAAATTGGCCAGAAATAGCAGCAATCCCGGGGATTGGGAGAAATTTAGAACTCAGCAGAGGAGGACAAAGGGTTTGATTAGGGCAGGGAAAATGGAGTACGAGAAGAAGCTTGCAGGGAACATTAAGACGGATTGCAAAAGTTTCTATAGATATGTAAAGAGAAAAAGGTTAGTAAAGACAAACGTAGGTCCCCTGCAGTCAGAATCAGGGGAAGTCATAACGGGGAACAAAGAAATGGCGGACCAATTGAACAAGTACTTTGGTTCGGTATTCACTGAGGAGGACACAAACAACCTTCCGGATATAAAAGGGGTCAGAGGGTCTAATAAGGAGGAGGAACTGAGGGAAATCCTTATTAGTCGGGAAATTGTGTTGGGGAAATTGATGGGATTGAAGGCTGATAAATCCCCAGGGCCTGATTGATTGCATCCCAGAGTACTTAAGGAGGTGGCCTTGGAAATAGCAGATGCATTGACAGTCATTTTCCAACATTCCATTGACTCTGGATCAGTTCCTATCAAGTGGAGGGTAGCCAATGTAACCCCACTTTTTAAAAAAGGAGGGAGAGAGAAAACAGCCTGACATCGGTAGTGGGTAAAATGATGGAATCAATTATTAAGAATGCCATAGCAGCGCATTTGGAAAGAGGTGACATGATAGGTCCAAGTCAGCATGGATTTGTGAAAGGGAAATCATGCTTGACAAATCTTCTGGAATTTTTTGAGGATGTTTCCAGTAGAGTGGACAAATGAGAACCAGTTGATGTGGTATATTTGGACTTTCAGAAGGCTTTTGACAAGGTCCAACACAAGAGATTAATGTGCAAAGTTAAAGCACATGGGATTGGGGGTAGTGTGCTGACATGGATTGAGAATTGGTTGTCAGACAGGAAGCAAAGAGTAGGAGTAAATGGGGACTTTTCAGAATGGCAGGCAGTGACTAGTGGGGTACCGCAAGGTTCTGTGCTGGGGCCCCAGCTGTTTACACTGTACATTAATGATTTAGACGAGGGGATTAAATGTAGTATCTCCAAATTTGCAGATGACACTAAGTTGGGTGGCAGTGTGAGCTGCGAGGAGAATGCTATGAGGCGGCAGAGCGACTTGGATAGGTTAGGTGAGTGGGCAAATGCATGGCAGATGAAGTATAATGTGGATAAATGTGAGGTTATCCACTTTGGTGGTAAAAACAGAGAGACAGACTATTATCTGAATGGTGACAGATTAGGAAAAGGGGAGGTGCAACGAGACCTGGGTGTCATGGTGCATCAGTCATTGAAGGCTGGCATGCAGGTACAGCAGGCAGTTAAGAAAGCAAATGGCATGTTGGCCTTCATAGTGAGGGGATTTGAGTACAGGGGCAGGGAGGTGTTGCTACAGTTGTACAGGGCCTTGGTGAGGCCACACATGGAGTATTGTGTACAGTTTTGGTCTCCTAACCTGAGGAAGGACATTCTTGCTATTGAGGGAGTGCAGCGAAGGTTCACCAGACTGATCCCGGGATGGCGGGACTGACCTATCAAGAAAGATTGGATCAACTGGGCTTGTATTCACTGGAGTTCAGAAGAATGAGAGGGGACCTCATAGAAACGTTTAAAATTCTGATGGGTTTAGACAGGTTAGATGCAGGAAGAATGTTCCCAATGTTGGGGAAGTCCAGAACCAGGGGTCACAGTCTAAGGATAAGGGGTAAGCCATTTAGGACCGAGATGAGGAGAAACTTCTTCACCCAGAGAGTGGTGAACCTGTGGAATTCTCTACCACAGAAAGTTGTTGAGGCCAATTCACTAAATATATTCAAAAAGGAGTTAGATGAAGTCCTTACTACTAGGGGGATCAAGGGGTATGGCGAGAAGCAGGAATGGGGTACTGAAGTTGCATGTTCAGCCATGAACTCATTGAATGGCGATGCAGGCTAGAAGGGCCGAATGGCCTACTCCTGCACCTATTTTCTATGTTTCTATGTTTCTATGTTTCTATGTTTCTGCTGTTAGCGGTGCCTCAGGCCTGCCCACAGTGACTGGGCTCTCCTCCACTTGGTTCCGGTGTTCGGTCACCTGTGGTGGAGTAAACTCTACGTCGTGTTCTTCCTCTGCTTCTTCTATGGGGTTGCTGAACCTCCTTTTAGTTTGATCCACGTGTTTGCGGCACATTTGTCCATTGGTAAGTTTAACTACCAAAACCCTATTCCCCTCATTGGCAATCACAGTGCCTGCAAGCCATTTGGGCCCTGCAGCATAATTAAGGACAAAAACAGGGTCATTAACATCAATACATCGCGCCCTCGCAATCCTGTCATGGTAGTCACATTGTGACTGGCGCCTGCTCTCGACAATTTCTTTCATAATAGGGTGTGTAAGGGATAACCTGGTTTTGAGCGTCCTTTTCATTTGCAGCTCTGCGGGTGGAACCCCTGTGAGCGAGTGTGGTCGGGATCTATTGGCCAACAGGAGGCGTGATAAGCGGCTTTGTAGGGAACCCCCTTGGATTCTGAACATCCCCTGTTTGATTATCTGCACTGCTCGTTCTGCCTGGCCGTTTGAGGCCAGCTTGAACAGTGCCGTTCTGACATGGTTGATTCCATTTCCTGCCATGAAGTCCTGGAATTCAGTGCTTGTGAAGCACGGGCCATTGTCGCTGACCAAGACATCCGGTAGACCATGGGCAGCGAACATTGCTCATAGACTTTCTACCGTGGCAGAGGATGTGCTTGAATTTAAAATGGCACACTCAATCCATTTGGAGTAGGTGTCTACTACAACCAAAAACATTTTTCCCATGAAAGGACCTGTGTAGTCCACATGGATGCGTGACCATGGCTTGATGGGCCAGGACCAGGGGCTAAGGGGGCTTCCCTGGGTGCATTGCCCAGCTGAGCACACGTGTTGCACCTGCGAACACAAAGTTCCAGGTCTGCATCTATCCCTGGCCACCAAACGTGTGACCTGGCAATTGCTTTCATCATGACAATGCCTGGGTGCTCTTTGTGAAGTTCTCTGATAAACACCTCTCTGCGCTTCTGGGGCATGACTACTCGGTTTCCCCACAGTAAGCAATCGGCCTGAATCGAGAGTTCATCCTTGCGCCTATGAAATGGTTTAAACTCCTCAGGGCATGCCCCGTACATGGCTGCCCAGTCCCCATTAAGGACACATTGCTTAACTAAAGACAGTAGCAGGTCTTTATTTGTCCAGACTTTAATCTGACGGGCTGTCACAGGTGAGCCTTCGCTTTCGAAAGCTTTAACAGCCATGACCATCTCAGCATCATGCTCAGCTGCCCCCTCAGTGGTGGCTAGTGGTAGCCTGCTGAGTGCATTGGCGCAGTTTTCAGTGCCCGGTCTGTGCCGAATTGTGTAGTCATAGACGGCTAACGTAAGTGCCCACCTCTGTATGCGGGCCGATGCATTCGCATTTATGGCCTTGTTGTCGGCCAAAAGAGACGTTAGGGGTTTGTGATCTGTCTCCAGCTCAAATTTCCTGCTAAACAGGTACTGGTGCATTTTTTTTTACTGCATATACACATGCTAGCGCTTCCTTTTCTACCATCCCATAGCCCCTTTCTGTCCGGGACAGACTTCTGGAGGCATAAGCTACCAGCTGTAACTGACCCTTGGCATTCACATGCTGCAACACACACCCAACCCCATAGGACGACCCATCACACGTTAAAACTAGTTTCTTACATGGGTCATATAACGTTAACAGTTTGTTGGAGCTTAACAAATTGCGTGCTCTATCAAAAGCCCTTTCCTGGCTGTCCCCCCAGACCCAATCGCAATCTTTGCATAGGAGCACGTGTAGCGGCTCTAACAGCATGCTCAATTTGGGAAGAAAATTGCCAAAATAGTTCAGGAGCCCCAGGAACGAACGCAGCTCCATCGTGCTACGGGGTCTGGGTGCACTCTGGATCGCTTCCGTTTTGGACGCAGTAGGTCTGATCCCGTCTGCTGCTACCCTCCTCCCCAGGAATTCTACCTCTGGAGCTAAGAAGACGCACTTCGCCTTTTTCAGTCGCAGCCCTACCCGGTCCAGTCTGCGTAGCACCTCCTCCAGGTTGTGGAGGCGTTCTTCAGTATCACGACCCGTGATGAGGATGTCGTCTTGAAAAACCACCGTCCTTGAATCGACTTGAGGAGGCTTTCCATATTTCGCTGAAAGATCGCGGCGGCCGAACGAATCCCGAACAGACATCTGTTATACTCAAACAACCCCTTTTGTGTCGTGATAGTTGTCAGCTTCTTCGACTCACTCGCCAGCTCCTGGGTCATGTAAGCTGAGGTCAGGTCCAATTTTGAAAAAAGTTTGCCACCGGATAGCATCGCAAAGAGGTAGCGGGTACTGGTCTTTGAGTGACACCCGATTGATGGTGACCTTGTAATCGGCACATGTCCTGACCGACCCATCCGCCTTGAGCACCGGCTCGCCCAATCACTGAACTCAACTGGTGAGATGATGCCTTCCCTCAGCAGGCGGTCCAATTCACATTCTATCTTTTCCCGCATCACGTACGGCACTGCTCTGACCTTGTGGTGTACTGGCCTGGCGTCCGGGTTTATGTGAATCACTACCTTGGTCCCCATGAAAGTGTCGATGCCGGGTTGAAATAATGAGGCAAATTTTTCCAAGACCTGTGAGCATGATACTCGCTCCACAGAAGAAATTGGATTGACATTGCCCCATTTCCAGTTCATGACAGCAAGCCAACTTCTCCCCAGTAGTGCGGGACCGTCCCACGGGACAATCCAGAGTGGCAACCTGTTCTCCGAATCTTTGTCGGTGACGACCACTGTGGCGTTGCCTAGCACCGGAATGATCTCTTTTGTATATGTCCGTAGCAGTGCGTCAATCGTCAATAATTTTGGCCTCCTGGCATTGGACACCCACAATCTTTTGAACTGTTTGATACTCATCAGGGACTGGCTGGCTCCCGTGTCCAGCTCCATTAATACTGGGATGTCATTGAGGAGAACTTTCATTATTATCGGTGGCGTCCTGGTATATGAACTGTATATGAACTCGCTGAACTTCAGCTTCCAGCGATTTCCCCCAGTATTCATTTGGCCTCGTAGGGCTTACATTGGGCCCGTCCTCCTCGTACATCAACCTGGCTGCAGGCTTCCTGCACATACGTGCCAAGTGACCGCTGACGTTGCAGTTTCTGCAGGTATATTGCTGATACCTGCAAGCTCTGGCTGGGTGTTTGCCTCCACAACTCCAGCATGAGCTAGAGGCCCCATTGTTGGAAACAAAAGGTCCATTACCAGTCGATCGTCTCTGACTATCTCTGTAACTGTCCTTAAGCGCACCATTAACAGGTGTTGATGGCCCCATTACTGGCTGCATTGTCCACTGCGATGGCATGAATCGCCGTTCAGCTAGCCATTGTCTCTGTTGAATTACCCCTTTGGGTTCAACTGCATGCTGGGGCATGTCCAATTGCCCTTGTCTGCCTAGAGAACTGTGTGCCGCGTTAACAATGTTGATTCCCTGGTCGTTTGCCGCATTTGAGCCAAGATTTTTGCCATAAATCATTCTGGTCTCTTCCTCCCCTAAGATAATTGTCTGGGCTATCAGAGCCGCCACTTCCAAGGTCAAGTCTTTGGTCTCAATCAGTTTCCCGAAAACCCCAGCATGCCCGATGCCCGCAATAAAAAAGTCTCGCAGCATCTCCGCTCTGTATGCATCTGGGAACTTACATAGGCTCGCCAATCGCCGGAGATCTGCCACAAGTCTGGAACGCTTTGCCCTTCTCGCCGCCGGTGCGTGTAAAACCGGTGTTTCACCATGTGCATGCTGCTCGCCGGTTTAAGGTGTTCTCCAATCAACTTACTAAGCTCTTTGAACGTCTTCTCTGCCGGCTTCTCTGGCGCTAGAAGGTCCTTCATCATGGAGTACGTTCTGGATCCACAAACCGTCAGGAGATGAGCCCTGCGTTTGTCGGCCGAATCCTGTCCCAACCATTCCTTTCTGACAAAACTTTGCTATAGTCTCTCAATAAAGTCGTCCCAATCATCACCAACACAGTACCTCTCTTCTGTGCTGCTAGTGGCCATGCTCGCATGGTTTAAATCCCAGTTTCTCATCGCCAATAATATCTCCTTACTATACAGTACAAATGCACATAAGGCTCATACTTGAGAGAAGATCACTCTGTGACCCGTTACCTTTGTTACCAAGACCTCAAGGGACAGACGGTGGGTGGAACGTCCCCTTTTATACCAGAAAGTCCAGGTTAGGAGTGTCTCCCACAAGTTCGCCCCCTGTGGTCAATGTTCTCAAGGTGTACAACTTAGGTCAGCTTATACATGGGTTACAATGATAGTTGAATACATGACATAGACCATCACATTGTTCTCTTTCCGACAACACTAAAATAAAACCCACCAGAAAACGCATATTCCAATCCAATTTTCTTAGTTTAATATTACATAATGAATACAAAAATTAACTAATCACTCTTGTGCACTCCATTAGTGCCCTTCTTCCGTGAGCCATTGTCTATCTTAGTGCCCCCTTCTAGAGGCGCTTCTCCAGTGGCAACAGCATGGGTGGTGGAAGGCTGCTGACTTTCAATTGAGGAGACAGCAGATGGCTTTGGAGGGTGACTTCAAGCAACTCTGGGCCTAGAGGGCCCGGCGTCAGACTGCACCATCTCAGCCTGGGCTACAACAGTCTGGGCTTGCTGGATGACAGGCAACAGCAAGGCCATTGGTGGAGTGACAGGAGTGAGAGCAGGAATGCTATCATCCTGAGACAGGACAGCAGATTCATGTTCCATGGAGCCACTATCACTCTCCTGGGACAGTGCCTCAGCAATCCTACTGATCTGCTGTAGACTAAATTGATGTACTTTTGAGATGTCCTGGAAGCCCCTTTGAACAGTGGTATCCAGAGCCATTATGGCAACAGTCGGAGCTTCTACTACAGCACTCAAATCTTTAAAGGAAGCTGTTTGTGCTGCAATGGAAGCTGTGACATTGGCCATCAGATGTTGCATCATGGAGGATTCCACAGATGTGCTGATGGAGGTGACCACCCATTCCATGTTGGAAAAGATAGGCTCCAAACTCTGCATAAAGCCCTGTGCCAATTAATGCTGGACTCCAGCACCTATCAACCTTTTTCTGTATCCTAGCCCATCAAAGTCCTCATCAGCAGCAGAACTAGTGTGCGACCTCGCCCTTCAGTGAGCTGGCACCCTGCACTATCCTTTCCCTCACCCTAGCTCCTGCGCACTTGTGCCCGATGTCTCATCATGTGTAGATCCCACCTCTATCCTGGCCTCTAAAATACACGTAGTTTCAGTCTCCGAGTTAGTGGCTGTGATCGTGAAATCAAGTGGCAATGTCTCTTCATCATCACTATCTTCTTCGTCTTCCTCCTCTGACTGGGAAGGTTCCATTTCTTGGGTATCTGACATGAAAAAGGGACAAGGGTTGGGTTGCGGTGAGGGGAGAGGAAACAGTAAGAAGCATGTGCCTAAATTATCTGCAGCTTATGATTCAGGAGAGATTGTGGGATGAGGAAGAAGTGTGAAGAGCGAAGGAGGATTAGGTATGCAGAGACCTCATCATCAATTCCTCCAGCCCCGGCAGTGGCCACAACCTCGGTGATGCCCCTTCCAATAATGGCCAGTGCTATATTCTCCATGGGGGTTAAAACATGCAAGGGCTCTTGTCCTTCTCCAGTTCATTTTATGCACCACCTTCTCCTGCAAGAAAAAGGGAAGTGTGTCAGTGAGTGTCGTACAATATGTTTGGGTGATGTGGCTGTCATGTTGAATAGCTGCCAGTGTGTGTGAGCTGTGAGTTGTGGGTGCGAGGCTTGCAACAGTCCTAAGTGTGTGAGAATGAAGTAAAGCATATGAATTGAAAGGTTGAGTACTGTGATCGATATTTTTGGTAGGTGGGTGATAGGAGTTTAGTGAATTGAGTACTGGATGGGGCCAGTGATGCAGTTATTACAAGGTGTCATTTCAAGATGAACTCACTCAGCTTGACAACTCATGTCAGAGCATGGAACTTTTTCCCGCACTGAATCCATGTTCTTGCAGCATCACTCCAGAATTGGCCTCTGCTGTCACTTCTTCCCACTGCCTCCTGAGCATACGTCTCAGCCCCACTCAGATAAGGATGTCTCGCCTTCTCTCCACTTCTTGCACCAAGGCCTCCACTGCATTGTCGGAAAACCTTGGTGCCCACTCGATCGCATGTTCAACCATTCCTCAAAGTACCACAGCCCAGATTCACTTGTCAAAAAACTCCCACCACTTCTTGCAGCCACAATACACCTCCCCTTTAAGAAGTGCAGGCTGCCTTTAAGTAGCACGAGCCATTTGCGATATCAGGCTCTCTGCTGGTGCATGCAGCCATTGAGTAGCGCAGCAATCATTTAAAACCGCAGGAAACATGAATTTAGCATGCCGTCTGCATCACAATGAACAGGTGTGGGTTAATCACATGGCGTGATCCCCATGCCCGTTTTTTCGGGGGTTATCCAATTTAACCCCCCTAATGTGGGAAATGGAAAAGTGCCATACTGGTGCCAATAGGGGTGCTCTTGAGATTGGGAGTGAGGCACAATGTAGGAGTCGAGTAGAGGGAACTTTATTCTGCAGCTACACCCGACTTGGAGATATTTCACGTTGATAATCATCTCCTGAAATGAGCAGTGTTCTATTTTACTGGCATTAATGTCCTTCGCTTTGATTAATACAAAATTCACAAAAAAATGTTTTCAAAATATGGGAATGGAAAAAAACTCAGGAAAATAATGAAAGGTCCAGTTTCAAAGACATAGGAGCAGAAATTGATGAAGGCCTCTGCCCGCCCAAGTGCCCCCCAAAAGACCGCCAATGGCCGTCGAGGTCCCTGACGGTTCTTTGGGCAGGAGTTTCATTACCAAGGTTCCTCGAAGGTCAGCGGGTGGCAAATCTGCGACATATGCTGCCAATCTGGGCAGTAGCCGACTGGAGCTCTCATTCTCGGCGGCAAAGACACTTGCCGCCCAAGTGCTGCCGAGGATGGAGTCGGGCCCACAGAGGGTTGACGAACTAAAAATAAAAAGCATCAAAAATAAAAACAAAAACATCTGACGACCTTCAGGGGACCCCATCCAGGTAAGTACCTGTAAAGAAATAATTTAAATAAACTTCACTAACCTTTTTTACAGTAACTTCACACTTACCGTTGAGGACAGAGCTGCCTGCATTCAGCGGTCCACCACTGTCCTGCTGCCGAATCCAGCCGACTGCCATCCGCATGAATATGGCACCTTGATGGGCGGGAATGTACTTACGTGTATCGGTCGTCCGCTGACATCGGCGGGCACTTCCTGGCGGCACTCCCCTCCCGCCCACTCCAGGCCACGATGAAATTGGCACTGGGTGATTCAACCAGAGGAATGTCGGTGGCAGTGGGTTGCAGTCGGCGGCAGTGGGCGGTAAGGCCATCAATTTCGGGTCCATAGTCAACAATTTGAACAGTTTATTGATTGCTACAAAACAATTGCTCTGGCATACAAAGACAATCTTTACTGATGGATTTGATGTTTTTTTGACCCTCCTCGCTGGAAGTTGCCAACTTCATGTATTAGTTACCCTCTGTTACCCTCCAAATGGTCATTCTTCATTTGACAGCCTAGACAGTGAGTATCAGCAAGCTATTCTCCCATGGGAGGAGTCACGGTAAATCCTGATCTGTCCTCACCAGAGATCCACATACATATGTTTTCTGCTCGGCCTCAATAGTGAGCAGGAACAGCAACAGGACCGTTGCCAATTTGTTTTCTTTCTCCTTACTTCACGGGGGCACCGAGTCATTTGTTGCACCCTAAATGCTGCCTTCACTAAAATCAGCTAACAGCACAGACTGAGAATCAAACTGAGAACCTTACTGCCTGTACCACAGGACTATTTGCTTTTAAAAATAAATTTCTAATGTTGGATCATGATAACATGACATTGGCTATAAAGCTAGCTAGCTTTCTTTCTTCTGACTGTTGATGGTGTTTGCAACTATTCCTTTTAGAAATGAGTTAGAGTCCCAGAGGCTAAACCCTGGGTGATGAGTGCACTACAGAGCAGGAGTGTACTCTAAATTTACAGAAACCCCAGCCACTGAGCTATGGGCTGTCAGCATAGTGGAATTGAGATGAAGGAGAATACATATTAACATTGCCAGTTTGGCAACGAGCCACAATTATAAGCAGTATCAGACCCGCATTGCGATATCAACCATCTGAATCCAAATAGTCGGAACACTAGAAACTATGCTTCATGGTAACAGAATACTCTTAACTCATTCTTTCTCAAGATGTCAATGTTGCAAAACTCCTTACCTACCTCAGTCTGTCCTTCTTCCTATGATCTTCAAGTTTTTAGCAACCAAAGCTTGGCTTCACTGTTACTACTTCTTGATTACACTTTATCTTTTTTAATCTTTTTAACCTTGGCATCCAGCATTATGACCCTTGTCTCTTTATATCACTTCTCAGTAAACGCAGTGGATTGTAACAGCTACTGCTTTCCATATTTCCATATTTCTGAATGACCCATAAGGTCAAGGACACGTGAAGGTTTAATATCCTCTGATAGCGTTCACGTAAAATTATTTTGTGTGTTATTCTAACAGAGGTGTTATTATTTTGTTGCATTATTCTCGCACCAAGAACCGTTCACCCATCACCCATGGCCTATATTGGCTTCCGGTAGGTCCATGATGAGACCTTGGACCACTTTCCATACCTTGGGAGCCTACTGTCAATAAGGACCAACAGCGATGACGAAGTCCAATTCCGTCTTCAGTGTGCCAGTGCAGTCTTTGGTTACCTGAGGAAGAAAGTGTTTGAAGACCAGGATCTCAAACCCAGCACCAAGCTCATGGTCTACAGAGCAGTAGTGATACCCGCCCTCGTATATGCTTCAGAGACATGGACTATGTACAGTCGGCACCTTAAAGCACTTCAGAAGTACCACCAACTTTGCCCCCTCAAAATCCTGTAAATCCATTGGCAGAATAGGCACACCATCAGTGTTCGCTCAGGCCAACATCCCCAGCATCGAAGCATTGACCATGTTTGATCAGCACCGATGGATGGGCCACATTGTCCGCATGCCTGACACTAGATTCCTGAAACAAGCGCTCTATTCCGAGCTCCGACATGGCAAGCGGAGGGCAGAGAAAAGGCTTCAAGGACACCCTCAAATCCTCCTTGAAAAAGTGCAACATCCCCATTGACACTTAGGAACTCCTGGCCCAAGACTGCTCAAGGTGTCAAACACTTTGAGTCTCTTCGCCGGGAGCACGCAGAAGCCAATTGCAGAGAGCAGAAGGAGCACACAACATCCCAAGCACCCCACCCACCCGTCCCTTCAACCACTACCTGCCCCACCTGTGACAGAGACTGTAGATCCTGCCTTGGTCTCATCAGTCACCTTAGAACTCATTTTAGTGTGGAAGCAAGTCATCCTCACCTCCGGGGGACTGCCTAGGAAGAAAAGACATTGGCTCCCAGTCCACCAACACCTTGATTTTAAAATTCTCATCCTCATGTTTAAATCCCTCCATGGCCTTGCCCCTCCCTATCTCTGTGATCTCCTCTAACCTTCCAATCCTCCGAGAACTCTGCGTTTGTCCAAATCCGGCCTTTTGTGCAGACCCCAGATTCTTCACCCCACCGTTGGCAGCCGTGCTTCAGCCATCGAGGACCCAAGCTCCAGAATTCCATCCCTAAAGTTTCCACCTCTCCACCTCTCTCTCCTCCTTTAAGTTTGTTTGACAACGCTCCTGTGAAGCGCCTTGGGACTTTTTACCATGTTAAAGGTATTATATAACTACAAGTTGTTGTTATTGTTGTTGTTGTTAAGACACTCTGTAAAACCTACCTGTCACATCAAGCTTTTGGTCACCTCTCCTAAAGTTTCCTTCTTGTGCTCGGTGTCAGTTTTGGTCTGAGTACGCTTCTGTGAATCGCCTTGGGACATTTTACTGTGCTATAGAAATGTAAGTTGTTGGTTGTATTTTAAAATAAATCCATTAAAATAGCACACAAAACAACTTTACCCAAACACATTAACGAATGAACTTAAACTCAGTGAAAGTAACATTCCACCTAGGAAGCTTATATCCATTAAGCAATTTTTCTCTTTCAGAAGCTGATTGATCTGCTGTGCATTTTGACCATTCACTGTTATCTTAGATAAAAACAGCCTCTGTATGTGCGCAGACGCAGGCGTTGTCCACATACTGTAGTTCGATGACAGAGGTTGGGGTGGTCCTGGACCTGGCCTGGAGACGGCGCAGGTTGAACAGGTTCCCACTGGTTCTGTAGTTTAGTTCCACTCCAGCGGGGAGCTTGTTGACTGCGAGGTGGAGCATGGCAGCAAAGAAGATTGAGAAGAGGGTTGGGGCGATGAGGCAGCCCTGTTTGATACCGGTCCGGACGTGGATTGGGTCTGTAATGGGCCCGTTGGTAAAGATCACGGCCTGCATGTCATCGTGGAGCAGGCGGAGGATGGTGACGATCTTTTGGGGGCATCCGACACGGAGGAGGACACTCCATAGACCCTTGTGGTTGACAGTGTCAGAGGCCTTTATGAGGTCAAAGAAGGCCATGTATAAGGGCTGGCGCTGTTCCCTGTATTTTTCCTGCAGCTGTCACACTGCAAAAATCATGTTTGTTGTGCCCCATAGGGGACGAAATCCGCAATGATGTCTCCACAAGATCCTACAAATCCCCTGGGAGGACAGACGCACCAACACCAGCGTCCTCGGCCAGGCCAACATCCCCAGCATTGAAGCATTGACCACACTCGATCAGCTCCGCTGGGCAGGCCACACTGTTTGCATGCCTGACACAAGACTCCCAAAGCAAGCGCTCTACTCGGAACTCCTTCACAGCAAATGAGCCAAAGGTGGGCAGAGGAAACGTTACAAGGACACCCTCAAAGCCTCCCTGATAAAGTGCAACATCCCCACTGACACCTGGAAGTCCCTGGCCCAAAGACCGCCCTAAGTGGAGGAAGTGCATCCGGGAGGGCGCTGAGCGCCTCGAGTCTCATCGCCGAGAGCATGCAGAAAACAAGCGCAGGCAGCGGAAAAAGCATGTGGCAAATCAGTCCCACCCACCCCCTCCCTCAACGACTATCTGCTCCACCTGTGACAGGGACTGTGGTTCTCGTATTGGACTGTTCAGCCACATAAGAACTCATGTTAAGAGTGGAAGCAAGTCCTCCTCGATGCCTATGATGATGATGAGGTAAAGACAGAAAATGAGGTAAATACACAGTACGTCAGTCAGAATCTGTAATAGAAAAGACAGGCTTTGGGATTTCAGATATGTAACTCTTCATCAGAACTCAATTACTTTACTTTAAAAAAAGCAAGCAAAGACTACCTCTGAATCTCTGTGAATTGAAGTCCTCTAATATGGTGTGGATTGGTTTTGATTTGTATTATATGTTGATATTTTCAATAAACACATACAAAGTCTGCAAGTTGCCTTCAGAGTCCTGCTGTAATGCAACATCAGGTCATTGTTAATGTTCAAAGTAAAATGGGATTTTTTTTGGACATTAAACATTTGTCAAATTACAGAAATGTGTGTCACAGTTGTCTCGATGCAAACAGCACCAGTGATGTACACCATCAATGCGGAGCATTTTAGCCACAACTTGAAATTATTTGCTTCTATCAGGCTGTCAAATCCACTGCCATTAAATATTTTTTCTTTCAAATAAACTAAACAGCTTAATGTCTGGGAGAACATGCCTAACTTTAATTTATTATCACATAATTTCTTATTCTGATCTACTCTGGTTGGTATCAATACCCACCGCAAGCATTTTGGCAGAAAAACAAAAGGAATATTTCCTCAAGTCTCTTTTTCTGTTTTCCTCAACAATTACCTTCTGCAAATGGTTGCACAATAACTTGATGCAGTGAGAGGGAAAAAAAGTCTTCGGGCGATATTTTAGGCCTAGTTTCCACTTTTTGCTCAAAATGGGCGATAGAGTTCTGTTTTGGGCCATATATGGGCCAAAACTGGGCGATGTGATGGAAAATCTAGCCCCTTAATTCAAAGATAGATTAGATTGATTCGATAGATTAGATAGATAGATAGATAGATAGATAGATAGATAGATAGATAGATAGATAGATAGATAGATAGATAGATAGAGAGATAGAGAGATAGATAGATAGATAGATAGATAGATAGATAGATAGAGAGACAGATAGAGAGACAGACACAATGGCAGAATCATTTGCAGACATAAGGTCAGCATATATGTGGAAGCTGACTCCACATCTATAGGTAAGAGGCTATTTACAACCTTGTCATGCTATTTGATCCTGAGTTGAGCTTTCAACCACATATCCTCTCCATCACATAGCTCACCTACATCCATCACAGTAACCTCGTCCACCTTTGTCCCTCTGATATAACATCCATCCCTTTATCATCTCCAGACTTGACTATTCCAATGCTCTCCTGACTAGCCTCCCATCCTCCACACTCTGTAAGCTTGAGCTCATCCATACCTTTGCTTCCCATATCTGTTATATTTTCAGTAACTCACAGAAACACACACAGTCTTAAGATGGCAGAACAAACTGGAACTCACCAGTCAGGTGACCTGTTCCCTGCTTTATTATAAACAGCACTGGTTGCAGTGGCACAGGAGTCCACAGGAAGAGTTATATACATTACACTTCTCCCTCCTTAATGAAGAAGTAATTATAACAAAATAATCATCATACATAACTTGCATGGTTATATATAACAAAAGATAGGGACTTATTTTGCCATATTTACAAATCAAGCTTAACCACTTGTTTTCTGTTTCGAAGAGGATACCTTCGCTCTCAAACAGAACCTTCCAAGCATGGTGTTGAATTTAAACTCATTTGACGCTGATCCTGAGGAAAGTTTTCCTCAAAGGGATGCCCTTGATTTCCATTTGAACTCTCTCTAACTTCAGACTCTTTGTCTGCCTGACTCGGACTCAGACTTAAATTCTGACATTCTCTTGGATTTGTTTCCAGTACGTTGAATGTAGGATATGCTACTGGTGTATCAAAACTATCTGATGAGTCAGAAATAATTTAATCATTCCCACCTTCAACTATTTTATGTCTGTAGGTAAAATATGATCAATGTGAACAAACCTAACCTGTCCATGATCAAACATCTTGACCAAATATGTGCGAGGACCACATATCTTCACCATTCTTCCTGGTAACCACTTTAACCATTTATGGTGATGGTTCTTCAATCTCACCTTCTGGTTTAATTTCACACTTCTCTCTTTTACTCTACCTCTATCATGATTCTCTTTCTGTCTTAATTGTGTCTCTTCTACGGACTGTGCCAAGTTTGGTTTTAACAATGAGAATCTGATTTCTGGCTGTCGTTTGAGATACAACTCTGCTGGTGTTCTAACAGCAGTTATGTGAGGAGTATTACGATACGTAATTAGAAAATTAGCCAATTTGTGGTCCAATGACAACTGTCGTTTCTTTAGATTTGGTTCCAAAATCTGTTTGATGAGAGCACGTTTTACAATTTGTACATAGTGCTCTGTTGCACCATTTGAAGCAGGGTGGTACGGTGGAAACTTGGTATGTTTCACACCATTTTTGCTCGTGAACTGTGCAAATTCTTCTGAACAAAGTTGTGGTCCATTATCAGAAACAATTTCTTCTGGGAGGCCAAATGAAGAAAATAATCTTCGTAAAATGTCTAATGTTTTACTTGTTGTTATTTTCCACATTGGAAACACCTCGACCCACTTCGAATGGCTATCAATCACAATGAACAATTGTTGTCCTTCTAGCTCAGCAAAATTGATATGTTGCCTTTGCCACACACTGGGAGGCCATTTTGATGGCTGTAATGGTACTGATGGTGGTTGCTTGTTTACCGATTGACATGTCGTACACTGACTCACGATGTACTCTATATCTTTAGCAAGACCTGGCCACCATAAATAACTGCGTGTAAAACTCTTGGTCAAGCACATTTCCAGGTGCTGGTCATGGAAGTCTCCTAATAATTTGGACCTGAATTTATTTGGTATAACCACTCTTGCACCCCACATGATACAATCTTTATCGACTGATAATTTATTCCTACGAATGAAGAATGAATGAATATCTTTGTCTGTTATCTCGTTTGGCCAGCCATTTGCAATATAATCATACACCTTTGACATAACTGGGTCACATTTGGGTGCTCTACCTATCTCTTCAGCTGTGACTGGCAGTTCATCAATGCATGAAAAATAGAACACTTCTTCCGGATCGCGTGTAACTTGTGATGGGGAAGGCAATCTAGATATAACATCAGCATAACTGTGATCAGCTGATCATCTGTATTCAATGTCATATGTATATGCTGACAAAATCAAAGCCCATCTCTGCATTCGGGCTGCAGCTAATGTTGGAACTGTCAACCGTGAGGGTCTGTGGAGCGTCCTCCTCCATTTCAGATGCCCCCAACAGTTTGTCAACATCCTTCGTCTGCTCCACGACGACATGCAGGCCGTGATCCTGACCAACGGATCCATTACAGGCCCAATTCACGTTCGGACTGGGGTCAAATAGGGCTGCGTCATCGCTCCAACCTTCTTCTCAATCTTCCTCGCCGCCATGCTCCACCTCACAGTCAACAAGATCCCCGCTGGAGTGGAACTAAACTACAGAACCAGTGGGAAGCTGTTTAACCTACACCACCTCCAGGCTAGGTCCAAGATCACCCCAGCCTCTGTCATTGAGCTGCAGTACGTGGACGACGCCTGCGTCTGCGCACATTCTGAGGCTGAACTCCAGGATATAGTCAATGCATTCACTGAGGCATATGAAAGTATGGGCCTTATGCTTAACATCCGTAAGACAAAGGGCCTCCACCAGCCTGTCACCGCCGCACAGCACTGCCCTCCAATCATCAAAATTCACGGCGCGGCCCTCGACATCGTGGACCATTTCCCATATCTCGGGAGTGTCTTATCAACAAAGGCAGACATTGATGTGGAGACTCAACATCGCCTCCAGTGCGCCAGTGCAGCCTTCGACTGAATGAGGAAAAGAGTGTTTGAAGACCTGGCCCTCAAATCTACCACCAAGCTCATGGTCTACAGGGCTGTAGTAATACCCGCCTCCTGTATGGATCTGAGGCATGGACGATGTATAGAAGGCACCTCAAGTCGCTGGAGATATATCACCAACGATGTCTCCACAAGATCCTGCAAATCCCCTGGGAGGACAGGCGCACCAACATCAGTGTCCTCGACCAGGCTAACATCCCCAGTATTGAAGCACTGACCACACTTGATCAGCTTCGCTAGGCAGGCCACATAGTTCACATGCCAGATACGAGACTCCCTAAGCAAATGCTTTATGCGGAGCTCCTTCATGGAGCCAAAGGTGGGCAGCGGAAGCATTACAAGGACTCACTCAAAGCCTCCCTGGTAAAGTGCGACATTACGACTGACACCTGGGAGACCCTGGCCGAAGACTGCCCGAAGTGGAGAAAGTGCATCCGGGAGGGCGTTGAGTTCTTCGAGTCTCAACGCAAAGAGCGTGAAAAGGTCAAGCGCAGACAGCAGAAGGAGTGCGCGACAACAAGCCCCACCCACCCCTTCCCTCGATGAATATCTGTCCCACCTGTAACAGGGTCTGTGGCTCTCGTATTGGACTGTTCAGCCACCAGAGAACTCACTTTGGGAGTGGAAACAAGTCTTCCTCGATTCCAAGGGACTGCCTATGATGAATGTTGAAACTGGGGACTTTGGATGGAGGATTGCTGTCAGGGGCTTATGGTCCGTAACGATGGTAAACTTACGACCATACAAATACTTGTGGAACTTCTTGACCCCAAAAATTCATGCCATAGTTTCCCTTTCGATTGGCGCATAATTCCGCTCACTGGCACTGAGAGTGCGTGAAGCAAAAGCAATTGGTCTATCCTCCCCACTACGTAATACATGAGAGATTACTGCCCCAACTCCATACGGAAAGGCATCACATGCTAGCTTGACCTCCTTAGATACGTCATAATGAGCTAACATGGTGCTCTCCACCAATTTGCTTTTACACTCCGTGAATGCTGTATCGCATTCTTCTGGCCACTTCCAATGGACCTGTTTTTTCAATAGTTTATTCAGTGGATATAATACTGTAGCCAAATTTGGTATGAACTTCCCATAATAGTTCAAAAGACCCAAAATTGATTGAAGTTCAGTAACATTCTTGGGAGTGGGTGCATTTCTGATTGCATCCAGCTTTCCCTTGGTTAGATGTAAACAATCTTTATCTACTCTGTACTCTAAGTGCGCCATTGAGTTTTGAAATGACTCACACTTGCGAGCAGTCACTCGTACTCTGTGCTTCTCTAGCCATTTGAGTACTTCGTCCAATATGTTACAGGTTGAGCATCCAAAATCTGCAGTTCCGGAATGTTCCGGATTCTGGACTCCGGACCGATTGGTGGTAGGGTCGTCCGGAATCCGTAAAATGTTCCGGAATCCAGACCCACCGACCCTGCCGACCTCGAGGTCCCGCCGCTGCCCGACCTCGGAGCTCCCCATCCCTCGCCTCACCGCTGTCCGACCTCAGGCCTCGCCTCACCGCCCCTCGCCATGCCGCCATTGCCCTTACCTCGAGCCTCGCCGCCGCTGCCCTTACCTCGAGCCTCGCCTCGCCTCCACTGCCCTTACCTCGAGGCCGCCTCGCCGGCCCGCCCGAACACCTCCTCCGTGATGGGGCCGCCCAACCAGCTCTTCGGCGGGCCCCACCCAAACACCTCCTCGGTGGCGGGGGCCCGCCCCAACTCTTTCCCGGCGGCGGACCCCGCCCGAACTCCTCCTCTGTGGCGGGGCCCCGGCTGACAACCTCATCGCCTGCCGATATCCCCCCCCACTTCTGACGTTCCAAATTCCGGAAATACCTGAACCTGGGCTCAGGTGTTTCCGGATTCATGACGTCAGATAGACATTCCAAAATCCGGCAAAATGCAAAATCCAGATTGGCCTCGGTCCCGAGGTTTTCCAGATTTGGGGCCCTGCACCTGTATTATGAATTTGCCTTTTTGGTGCTGAAATTAGTATGTCATTTAAATAACATACTTCAATACCTTGTAAAATCTGGTTCATCACCCCTTGGAATATGGCAGGGGCGGAAGACACTCCAAATGGTAGCCTATTAAATTGATATAGGCCTAGATGAGTATTTATAGTCAAACATGACTTGGACTCCTCATCTAGTTCAAGCTGTAAGTAGGCATTCGTAAGATCCAACTTTGAGAAGATCTGACCACCTGTCAGTGTTGTGAACAAATCTTCTACATTTGGCAATGTATTGGGGACATTACCCTCTAGAACCTGGATTACGGTTACTTTATAATCACCACACAATCTTACCTTACCATCGGACTTAGGTACAACAACAATGGATGTAGCCCAATTACATCGATCTATCTTAGAAATAATGTTCTCAGTCTCTAGTCTTTTGAGATCTTGCTCAACTTTCTCCTTGAGTGCATATGGTATGGAACGTGGCTTGCAGTAAACCGATCTAGCGTCCTTCTGTACCCTGACACTCGCCTTGAAGCCTTGGATCGGACTGCCTGTCTCGCAGAACACCTTCGGATAATTCTTGATGACATCATCCTTTGATGCAAATCTCGTTTCAACACAAAAAATCCAATCCAGCTTCAGCGATCCCAACCAATTTCTTCCGAGTAAGGCAGGCTTGTCTCCTGCCACTACTAATAGAGGCAAGCTCTGAACTTGATCCTTGTATTTCACTGGTACGGAGGTACGACCTACCACAGGAATGTTCTCTCCCGAGTAGCCTCGCAGCTCTATCTTGGATTTCTCCAATGGGAAATCCCGTAATTTGTCGAGGTATAGCAACTCCGGTACTACACTCATGGATGCACCAGTGTCAATTTCCATGGGTATTTTGGTTCCTGCAACATCTATGTGGATTATGATACTTTTCGAATCGCTGTTAGTTAATCTCGTGCTCCTGATGATGTTTAGCTCTAAAATCTCCTCATCCTGTTGTTTTTCTTCCATGCTATATAGTCTCTGGGGATTTCTATTCATAGCTTTGAAAGCTGGATTACCTTTCAGTTGGCATGCCTTCGCAAGATGCCCAGTTTTCCTGCAAATGAAATACTCTGCCTTCACATATGGACAACTTTGAGCAGTGTGTTGTCCCAGGCACCAATAGCAGGACGTTAATGCTCTGTTAGCATTGCCAGTTTCTGAGTCTTTGGGGCCCAACTTTTAACCTGCAGGCGATTCACCTCGGTTGTCTGACGACTGAAAATAGTAAGAAATTCTCAGGAATATTGGTCGGCCATGTTCATTGACATAGCTGTCTGACAAGCTAAATCAAAAGTCAAGTTAGGAGTTGTCAATAACTTTCTTCTGATCGTATCATTTTTCATACCACAAACAAAGCGGTCAGGCAATGCTCGGTGCTGAAAGTTTCCAAAATTAAAGTGAATGGGTAGCATTTGCTATAATGTACTCACTGATATTTTCTTCAGTTAACTGATATCGAATTCCAAAACGATGACTTTCAGCAATTTCCAGGGGCTCAGGGCTGTAGTGCTGTTCTAACTCTGCTTAAGAGTTGTGTCCTGTGGCTTGTCAGGCACATGCAAATTTTTCAAGGTTTCATACACCTTAGGCCCTGCTTCAGTTAAGAAAATAACCCTTTGTCGTTCCATCACCACCCATTGGGGACTTCGATGATATTATTTGCGGTGAAACACATTTCTAGCCGCTCCACATACGCTCTGAAACTTCCACGGTCATGCTGAAACTCCCCCAAATGCCCTATTATTCTCATAGGCGCAGCCATCTGGACTCTGGAAGTTCAGACAAGTAATTTACCTTGGATTTGTAGCTGTTAATCAAAACAGAAACGCTCTCAAAGTCTCTCTGTCGGTTGGCTGAAACCTCCACCAACAAAAATTTCAGCTTTTTTTCCCCGACAAACCCATCTTCGTCACCATTGTTATATTTTCAGTAACTCACAGAAACACACACAGCCTTAACATGGCAGAACATACCGGAACTCACCAGTCAGGTGGCCTGTTCCCTGTTTTATTATAAACAGCACTGGCTGCGGTGCCTCAGGAGTCCACAGGTGGAGCTATATATATTGCAATATCCTATCGCTTAATCAGTCGCACTCACCTATCACTATTGTACGTCATGAACTACATTTGCACCCAGTCCCCCAATACCTCAAATTTAAAACTCGGATCTGTTAAGTATGGAAGAACTCCACAAGACTGAGTACTGTGAGCGAAAACTGATGTGACCTTAGTCTCTTCAATACACTCCAAAGTGCCTAAGCAGCATGGTAGACAACCTTTTATACTCCCTTGCATGAGGTGTGCAGGTGACCCTTGGGGCTCCAACAGTTGCGCGTCTGGTGGCAAGTCTGACAGAGTTACAATGTTTACATACAGAACATCACTCCCCGCCAAAGTCTTTGATACAAATGATTTACAAGTTGAGACGATCCGGGGCCCTACACTCCCTGGTTGATCGTCCGAGTTCAAACTCTGGCATGGGTGAGTTGGTCGGACCATTGCTGCACTGCGGCGTGTCTGGTCTGACAGGACTGTTGGGAATGGTGGGTTCATCCTCTTGAATGACAACGAGGTCGATTGCTGGTTGGGTGTGTGTTGGTGGATCGATGATGGTGATGTCCTCTTCAGGTTATTCCTGGTTGTCGGTGAACCACAATTTGGTCTGATCCAAATGCTTTCTGCACGTTTGTCCACTCAGTTGTTTGACTATAAACACTCTATTCCCCTCCTTGGCCAAGACAGTGCCAGCAACCCATTTAGGACCATGACCGTAATTCAGGACAAACACAGGGTCGTTAACATCAATGTCACGCGAATGTGGTATATGTTTTGCCAGTAACGCCGGGTTTCCACATGATCATTTAGATCCGGGTGGATTAGGGAGAGCCTGGTCTTGAGTGCTCTCTTCATTAATAATTCTTCAGGGGGAACCCCAGTGAGTGAGTGGGGTCACGTCTGGTAGCTGAGCAGAACCCGAGATAAGCGGGACTGCAAGGAGCCTTCAAGTCACGCGTTTCAAGCTCTGCTTGATAGTTTGGACTGCCCATTCCGCTTGACCGTTGGATGCGGGCTTAAACGGGGCAGACCTGACGTGCTTGATGCCATTGCGGGTCATAAACTCATTGGTGAAACACGGTCTATTGTCACTGACAAAGACGTTGGATAAGCCATGGGTAGCGAACATAGTCCAGAGGCTTTCAATGGTGGCAGTAGATGTGCTGGATGACATGATTACGCATTCAATCTATTTAGAGTGAGCATCCACCACAACTAAAAACATCTTTCCGAGAAAGGGGCCAGCAAAATCTATGTGGATCCTGGACCATGGTTTGGAGGGCCATGACCACAGACTCAATGGAGCCTCCCTTGGGGAATTACATAGAAACATAGACATAGAAAATAGGTGCAGGAGTAGGCCATTTGGCCCTTCTAGCCTGCACCACCATTCAATGAGTTCATGGCTGAACATGCAACTTCACTACCCCATTCCTGCTTTCTCACCATAACCCTTGATTCCCCTAGTAGTAAGGACTTCATCTAACTCCTTTTTGAATATATTTAGTGAATTGGCCTCAACAACTTTCTGTGGTAGAGAATTCCACAGGTTCACCACTCTCTGGGTGAAGAAATTCCTCCTCATCTCGGTCCTAAATGGCTTCCCCCTTATCCTTAGACTGTGTCCTCTGGTTCTGGACTTCCCCAACATTGGGAACATTCTTCCTGCATCTAACCTGTCTAACCCCGTCAGAATTTTAAACGTTTCTATGAGGTCCCCTCTCATTCTTCTGAACTCCAGTGAATACAAGCCCAGTTGATCCAGTCTTTCTTGATAGGCCAGTCCCACCATCCCGGGAATCAGTCTGGTGAACCTTTGCTGCACTCCCTCAATAGCAAGAATGTCCTTCCTCAGGTTAGGAGACCAAAACTGTACACAATACTCCAGGTGTGGCCTCACCAAGCCCTGTACAATTGTAGCTACACCTCCCTGCCCCTGTACTCAAATCCCCTCGCTATGAAGGCCAACATGCCATTTGCTTTCTTAACCGCCTGCTGTACCTGCATGCAAACCTTCAATGACTGATGTACCATGACACCCAGGTCTCTTTGCACCTCCCCTTTTCCTAATCTGTCACCATTCAGATAATAGTCTGTCTCTCTGTTTTTACCACCAAAGTGGATAACCTCACATTTATCCACATTATACTTCATCTGCCATGCATTTGCCCACTCACCTAACCTATCCAAGTCACTCTGCAGCCTCATAGCATCCTCCTCGCAGCTCACACTGCCACCCAACTTAGTGTCATCTGCAAATTTGGAGATACTACATTTAATCCCCTCGTCTAAATCATTAATGTACAGTGTAAACAGCTGGGGCCCCAGCACAGAACCTTGCGGTACCCCACTAGTCACTGCCTGCCATTCTGAAAAGTCCCCATTTACTCCTACTCTTTGCTTCCTGTCTGACAACCAGTTCTCAATCCATGTCAGCACACTACCCCCAATCCCATGTGCTTTAACTTTGCACATTAATCTCTTGTGTGGGACCTTGTCGAAAGCCTTCTGAAAGTCCAAATATACCACATCAACTGGTTCTCCCTTGTCCACTCTACTCGAAACATCCTCGAAAAATTCCAGAAGATTTGTCAAGCATGATTTCCCTTTCACAAATCCATGCTGACTTGGACCTATCATATTACCTCTTTCCAAATGCACTGCTATGACATCCTTAATAATTGATTTCATCATTTTACCCACTACCGATGTCAGGCTGACCGGTCTATAATTCCCTGTTTTCTCTCTCCCTCCTTTTTTAAAAAGTGGGGTTACATTGGCTACCCTCCACTCCATAGGAACTGATCCAGAGTCAATGGAATGTTGGAAAATGACTGTCAATGCATCCACTATTTCCAAGGCCACCTCCTTAAGTACTCTGGGATGCAGTCCATCAGGCCCTGGGGATTTATCGGCCTTCAATCCCATCAATTTCCCCAACACAATTTCCAGACTAATAAGGATTTCCCTCAGTTCCTCCTCCTTACTAGACCCTCTGACCCCTTTTATATCCGGAAGGTTGTTTGTGTCCTCCTCAGTGAATACCGAACCAAAGTACTTGTTCAATTGGTCTGCCATTTCTTTGTTCCCCGTTATGACTTCCCCTGATTCTGACTGCAGGGGACCTACGTTTGTCTTTACTAACCTTTTTCTCTTTACATATCTATAAAAACTTTTGCAATCCGTCTTAATGTTCCCTGCAAGCTTCTTCTCATACTCCATTTTCCCTGCCCTAATCAAACCCTTTGTCCTCCTCTGCTGAGTTCTAAATTTCTCCCAGTCCCCGGGTTCGCTGCTATTTCTGGCCAATTTGTATGCCACTTCCTTGGCTTTAATGCTATCCCTGATTTCCCTTGATAGCCACGGTTGAGCCACCTTCCCTTTTTTATTTTTACGCCAGACAGGAATGTACAATTGTTGTAGTTCATCCATGCGGTCTCTAAATGTCTGCCATTGCCCATCCACAGTCAACCCCTTCAGTATCATTCGCCAATCTATCCTAGCCAATTCACGCCTCATACCTTCAAAGTTACCCTTCTTTAAGTTCTGGACCATGGTCTCTGAATTAACTGTTTCATTCTCCATCCTAATGCAGAATTCCACCATATTGTGGTCACTCTTCCCCAAGGGGCCTCGCACAATGAGATTGCTAATTAATCCTCTCTCATTACACAACACCCAGTCTAAGATGGCCTCCCCCCTAGTTGGTTCCTCGACATATTTGTCTAAAAAACCATCCCTTATGCACTCCAGGAAATCCTCCTCCACCGTATTGCTTCCAGTTTGGTTAACCCAATCTATGTGCATATTAAAGTCACCCATTATAACTGCTGCACCTTTATTGCAAGCACCCCTAATTTCATGTTTGATGCCCTCCCCAACATCACTACTACTGTTTGGAGGTCTGTACACAACTCCCACTAACGTTTTTTGTCCTTTGGTATTCTGCAGCTCTACCCATATAGATTCCACATCATCCAAGCTAATGTCCTTCCGAACTATTGCCTTAATTTGCTCCTTAACCAGCAATGCTACCCCACCTCCTTTTCCTTTTATTCTATCTTTCCTGAATGTTGAATACCCCTGGATGTTGAGTTCCCAGCCCTGATCATCCTGGAGCCACGTCTCCGTAATCCCAATCACATCATATTTGTTAACATCTATTTGCACGGTTAATTCATCCACCTTATTGCGGATACTCCTTGCATTAAGACACAAAGCCTTCAGGCTTGTTTTTTTAACACCCTTTGTCCTTTTAGAATTTTGCTGTACAGTTGCTCAGTTGTGAGCACATGTTGCACTGGTGGATGCATGATTCTAAATCCGAGTCAATGCCGGGCTACCAAACATGCAACCTGGCTATCATCATGACTATGCCTGGGTGGGTATTGTGTAGGTCATGTATAAACATTTTCCTGCCTTTTTTTTGGCAAAACCACGCGATTACCCCATAAGCGACAATCCGACTGGATAGACATTTCATCTTTGCGTTGGTGAAACGGCTTAATTTCATCTTGCATTTCCCCGGGAACGGCCAACCAGCTCCCATTGAGGACGCGACTTTTTACAAGTGATAGCACAGGATCCTGGCTGGTCCAGGTCCTGATCTGGCGAGCAGTGACGGGTGACCCCTCGCTCTCAAAAGCATCCATGACCAGAAGAGGGCTGAGCCATTTCCACCCTGGTAGTGGGCAAAGGTAGCCGACTGAGGGCATCAGCACAGTTCTCCGTGCCTGGTCTGTGGCGGATAACATAGTCATAGGCGGACAATGTTAGTGCCCAAGCATTGGTGTTTGTACCTTTGCTTTCTGAAAACAACGAAATGAACGGTTTGTGGTCGGTTTCAAGCTCAAACCGAAGTCCAAATAGGTATTGGTGCATTTTCTTAACCCTGTATACACATACTAACGCCTCTTTCTCGACCACACTGTAGGCTCTTTCAGCCTTGCACAGACTTCTAGACGGGTATGCAACCGGTTGAAGTTGGCCCGATACATTGGCTTGCTGTTGCACACAGCTGACTCCGTACGAAGATGCATCACAAGCTAGTACCAATCGTTTACACGGGTCATACAGTACAAGGAACTTATTCGAACAAAGTAGGTTTCTGGCTTCTCAAAGACTGTCTCTTGAGATTTACCCCAAACCCAGTCATCACCCTTACGTAGCAACATGTGCAACGGTTCCAGCAAAGTGCTTAACCCGGGTAGAAAGTTACCAAAATAGTTGAGGAGTACCAGGAATGAACGCAGTTCCATCACATTCTGTAGTCTGGGTGCATTCTTGATGGCCTCTGTCTTTGAGTCCGTGGGTCTGATGCCGTCTGCCGCAATCTTTCTCCCCAAAAATTCGACCTCTGGCGCCAGAAAAACACACTTGGAGCGTTTCAGCCTGAGTCCCACTCTGTCTAGTCGACATAGAACCTCTTCCAGGTTGTGCAGGTGTTCGGTGGTGTCACGACCAGTGATCAGGATATCGTCCTGAAACACAACGGTGTATGGAACCGATTTCAGCAGACTCTCCATGTTCCTCTGGAAGATGGCAGCAGCCAAGCGAATCCAAAAAGGGCACTAGTGGTATATAAACAGTCCTTTGTTGATGCACATCAATCTTTTTGAAGATTCAGCCAGCTCCTGTTTTACTTAGGCGGAGGTTAGGTGCAACTTGGTAAACGACTTCCCCCCTGCTAATGTTCCGAGCAGGTCAACCACCTTGGGTAGCAGGTATTGGTCCTATAACGAGACTCTGTGGATCGTTACCTTGTAGTCTCCGCGGATTCTGACCATGCCATCGCTTTTCAACACCGGAACAATCGGACTGGCCCACTCGTTGAACTCGACTGGCGATATGATTCCCTCTCGTTGAATTTTGTCCAGTTCGATCTCGCCTTTCTCCCTTATCATATATGGAACCGCTCGAGCCTTGTGGTGAACGGGCCTTGCATCGGGAACTAGATGGATCTGCACCTTGGTTCCTGTGAAGTTGCCAATGCCTGGTTCTAATAGCGACGGAAACTTGCTCAGCACTTGGGCGCATGAGGCATCATCCACTGAAGATAGTGCTTTGATGTCGTCCCAATTTCATGGAATCTTTCCCAGCCAGCTTCTGCCGAATAGCGTTGGGCCATCGCCTGGTACAATCCACAGTGATAAATCATGCACAACTCCATCGTATGATACCTTAACTGCCGCACTGCCAATGACTGGTATGAGCTCTTTGGTGTAGGTGCGCAGTTTTCTCTGAATCGGGCTCAGTTTGCGCCTTTGTGCCTTGTTGCCCCTCAGTTTCTCAAAAGCCTTCTGGCTCATAATTGACTGACTCGCCCCCGTGTCCAATTCCATTGATACCAGAATACCGTTCAATTTGACTTTCAGCATAATATGAGGGCTCTTGGTGGTGAAGGTGTGTACCCCATACACTTCTTCCTCGGGTTGAGTTGCCTCTCTTGTTTGTTCTGCATGATCCACGCCGGATCGATCATCCTCTGCCGACTCTGCCACGTGGTGAATCACAGCACTCTTGCATATTTGCTGGAGGTGCCCCATTGTTTCGCAGCCGTTGCACATGTAGTGCTTAAATCAACATTGAATGGCTCGATGATTACCCCCGCAGCGCCAACATGATGCTAATGGATTTGCATTCACGCCCGATGGCGGACTCTGAGTCATCTTAGGTCTTGCAGCTGCAGACTTGTAGGCTCTGCCATATGCAGTTCTGTCTGCTAGCGACGTTATTTTATGCACAGTACTTGCCGGTGAGCTTCGATGCTGGGAAGATATCTGTCTGGTATTATCGCTCGTGGATATGAATGCCTGGGCTATCATGATGACCTTGCTCAGGTCTAGGGATTCAGCAGACAGCAGCTTGCAAAGAATGACCTCGTGGCCAATGCCAAGCACAAAAAAGTCCCGTAGCATTTCCCCCAAAGATCCAGCAAATTCGCATGTTCCCGCAAGGTGTCTCAGGTCGGCAACATAATCGCCACGTCCTGGCCTGCGGAGCGGTGGTGTGTGTAGAAACGCACCACTTGGCCATTAAGACGCTCTCCTTCGGCTTGAGGTGTCCCCAAATCAGCATACACAACTCTGTATATGTTTTTTCTGTTGGTTTCTCTGGTTCTTGATGAGGCCATGTATCGAGGACCCATACACGATGAAGAGAATCGTCCTGCGCTTGATCGCTGTATCGTCCCCATCCAGCTCATTGGCCACGCAGTACTGGCTCATTGGCACTCAACGATGGCTTCCCAATCATCACCCTCTACAAATCTCTCTAGAATACCAATGGCAGTTATGACCGTGTGAAAGTTCGTAATCTGTTACTCGTCGTCAATTGTTAAGTATGGAAGAAGCCTGAATACTGTGAGCTAAAACTGATGTTACCTTAGTCTCTTTAATACAACTCCAGAGTGCCTAAGCAGCATGGCAGACAACCTTTTATATTCCTTGCACGAGGTGTGCAGGTGACCCTTGGGCCTCCAACAGTTGCGCCCTCTAGTGGAAAGTCTTACACAATTACAATGTTTACATACATAACAGAATCTTTATGTTTCAATCGCTTCATGCTATCCCCTCCTTAACTGCGTAACCTCCTCCGGGCCAACAATCCCCTCAGAACTCTCCATTCCTCGTTCCTCTGCCTCTAGCGTCGTCTGAACCCATCCCGTCTTCACCCCTCCACTGGCAGACATGTCTTCAGGTGCTTATTTTAGAATTCCCTCCCTAAACCCTTCTTCCTCTCCACCACCCTCTCCTCTTTTAAGACCCTCCTTAAAACTATCTCTGGCCAAGCATTCGTTAATCTCTCCTAATATCTCTTGCTTTGGTTCAGGATCCGTGTTTTGATTACACCTTTGTGAATTGCTTTGGGACATTTTTTCTATGCCGAAAGCACTTTGTAAATGCAGGGCGTTGCTGTTGTGATTCAAAATGTACCATAGATCAAGCTGCTATCAAGTCTCTCCCCCAGGAAAGCTATTTTAGTATCAGGCCTTTAAACAGCTAGACTGTCAGTTCACAGCTTAAGGTAGTGCCATAGCAATCTATATTTTTATTCTGAGAGAAATTAAAAATTGCTAAATTAATAAGTTCATTTAAAAGTAGTTGATTATTTGGCTAGAAATGGGATTGAGGGTTATAAGGATAAATTTAAACATAAATTATTAAATAGTTTATGGGGCACTGAGAAATGTTATTCAGGCGTAGCAATACTATCCAAAGGAAGTTTACAGTTGGACTTCTTGGGTGTTTTACTTATGTTTAATCACCTCTCTCAGGTGATTTTAATAAGCTAAGAGGTCAGGGGGCAAATGTACATTATTCATTGGGGGGAATGGGCTTGATTGGCTGGATGGTCTTTTCCTATTCAAACAGTATTAAAGTCTCAGCCAGAATAACAGCTGTGGCACAATAATTGGACAGTGCCTTAGGCGGGAGGGCGGAATGTATGTGGAGAAGAAGTAAAAATAAAAACAGCTCGAGTTTCTGCTCATGATTGTTATCCAGTGCTGCCTGCTGAGAATGCACATCAGCAGATATCAAGTGAGGACACGATCAGGTTCCGTTATGATGCCCCACATGGTTGAACATCCTGTCAAAGCTTACATGGATTATGGTCACAAGATGACTAATGGTATCCATGCAACAGTGTCTTCAGGATGTAAAGGGAAAACAGCAAGAAAAGAAGTAAAAAGAGGAATAACATCAACCTTGCTGTTAATTAGTCAACTCTATAACAATCTTGGGGTAACAATAGTGACAGGAAATGAAACCATTATTAATACACTTTTTTCTGTTACTGGATAGCATTTTCAGCATTTGCTCTATCATGATATCCAATTTTTTATTTTTGACCAAAACTAAAATACAGTATATGTCATGAATTGGCAACTTCTCTACGAAAGGAAGTAATAGAGGTAATTAGGAAAACTAATATTCGGCACTTGAGAGATATCTTAAGAACATAAGAATATAAGAAATAGGAGCAGGAGTAGGCTATATGACCCATAGAGCCTGCTCCGTCTTTCAATAAAATCATGGCTGAACTTCTACAGCAATTAAACTTTCCCGCCCTGTCCCCATATCACTTGATTCCCTTAGTGCCCAAAAATCTATCGATCTCTGTCTTGAATATACTCTTCGACTGAGCATCCACAGCCCTCTGGGGTAGAGAATTCCAAAGATTCGCCACCCTCTGAGTGAAGACATTTCTCCTCATCTCAGTCCTAAATGGCCGATTCCTTATACTGAGATTATGACCCCTAGTTCTATACTCTCCAGCCAGGGAAAACAACCTCAGCATCTACCGTCAAGTCCTTCAAGAATTTTATACATTTCAAAGAGATCACCTCTCATTCTTCTAAACTCCAGAGAATATAGGCCCATTCTACTCAATCTCTCCTCATAGGACACCCTCTCTTCCCAGGAATCAATCTAGTAAGCCTTCATTGCACTCCCTCTAAGGCAAGTATATCCTTCCTTAGGTAAGGGTACCAAAACCACATACAGTATTCCAGGTATGGTCTCACCAAAGCCTTATATCATTGCAGCAAGACTTGCTTACTCATATACTACAACCCCCTTGCAATAAAGGCTAACATGTCATTTGCTTTCCTAATTGCTTGCTGTACCTGCATGTTAACTTTCTGTGAATCATGGACAAGGACCCCCAAATCGATTTTGAAATTTCATCCTTGTTTACAAATCACTCCATGGCCTTGCCCCTCCCTATCTCTATAATCTTTTTCAGCTTCATAACTGTTATATATGTATACTTGCATTTACTGCGTACAGCCACCAGAGGGCTCATCCCCTGGAGTCCCAAGGGATACCATAATACATTCGGAGAACAGGTATTTAAGGAGGCTTCATAGGTTGGAGAGGCACTCTGGAGACCTGTAATAAAAGATTAAGGTCACACTTTACTTTGAGCTCACAGTGTTCAGTCTGACTCTTTCTCCATATACAACAACTGGCGATGAGATACAGATAGCGAACCCAAAGATGCAGAGAACAGTGGGCATCCTGGAGAAATTCTCAGAGGAAGATGATTGGGGAACATTTGTGGAGCGACTCGACCAATACTTCGTGGCCAACGAGCTAGATGGGGAAGAGAGCGCTGCCAAATGAAGGGCGATCCTCCTCACCGTCTGTGGGGCACCAACGTATGGCCTCATGAAGAATCTGCTCACTCCAGCGAAACCCACAGAGAAATCATACGACGATTTGTGCACACTGGTCCGGGAGCAGTTGAACCCGAAGGAAAGCGTTCTGATGGCGAGGTACCGGTTCTACATCTACAAAAGGTCAGAAGGCCAGAAAGTGGCGAGTTATGTCACCAAGCTAAGGCGCCTTGCAGGACATTGCGAATTTGAAGGACATTTGAAGCACATGCTCAAAGACTTTTTTGTACTTGGCATTGGCCACGAAACCATACTTTGCAAACTTTTGACTGTAGAGACCCCAACCTTGAGTAAGGCCATAGCGATAGCCCAGGCGTTCATTGCCACCAATGACAATACAAAGCAAATCTGCTGCTAGAGTACTGTGAACAAAGTGATGTTGTTTTCGAATCGTAACGTACAGGGCAGGTCACACATACCTGCAACTACACGTCCACAGATGTCTCATGGTGATGAATGCAAGGCCATTAACACCTTGTTGGCGCTGCAGGGGTGATCACCATTTCCATTCATGCCGAGTACGTTTGCAACGGCTGTGGAACAATGGGATGCCTCCAACGAGTGTGCAGGCAAGCTGCAAAGCCTGTTGAACCTGCAAACCACCATGTTGCAGAGGAGGACAGATCCACGGAGGATCACGATGAACCAGAGCCTCAGATCGAGGAGGCAGAGGTACATGGGGTGCACACATTCACCATGAATTGTCCCCCGATGATGCTGAATGTTGAACTAAATGGACTCCCAGTGTCAATGGAGCTGTACACAGGCGTGAGCCAGTCCATCATGGGCAAAAAGACTTTCGAAAGGTTGTGGTGCAACAAAGCCTTAAGGCCAGTCTTAACTCCAATTCGCACAAAACTAAGAACTTACACGAAATAACTGATTCCAGTAATCGGCAGTGCTACCGTAAAGGTCTCCTATGTTGGAGTGGTGCACAAGCTACCACTCTGGATGGTACCGGGTGATGGCCCCACGCTGCTCGGCAGGAGCTGGCTGGGAAAGATATGCTTGAACTGGGACGACGTCCGAGTGCTATCGCCTGCTGACGACACTTCGTGTGCCCAGGTCTTAAACAAATTTCCTTTGCTGTTTGAACCAGGCATTGGGAAATTCCAAGGAGCAAAAGTGCAGATCCACCTAATTCCGGGGCATGACCCATCCATCACAAGGCGAGAGCAGTACCGTACATGATAAGAGAAAGGGTAGAGATCGAGCTAGACCGGCTGCAAAGAGAGGGCATCATTTCCCTGATCAAGTTCAATGAGTGGGCCAGTCCTATCGTCCCAGTCCTCAAGTGCAACGGCACCATCAGAATCTGTGGCGATTACAAAGTAACTATCAATCGTTTCTCCCTGCAGGACCAATACCCACTACCAAAGGCCGACAACCTCTTTGCAATGCTGGCGGAAGGAAAGACGTTCATGAAGCTGGATCTGACTTCAGCCTAAATGACGCAGGTACTGGAGGAATCATCGAAGGCCCTCACCTGTATCAACACGCACAAAGGTCTTTTTGTTTATAACAGATGCCCGTTTGGAATCCGATCAGCGGCGGCAATATTCCAGAGAAACATGGAAAGCTTACTGAAGTCGGTCCCGCACACCGTGGTCTTCCAGGACGACAACTTGGTCACAGGTTGGAACACAGTCGAGCATCTGCAGAACCTGGAGGAGGTTCTTAGTCGACTCAACCATGTGGGGCTCAGGTTAAAACGCTCGAAGTTTGTTTTCCTGGTGCCTGAAGTGGAGTTCCTGGGAAGGAGGATTGCGGCAGACGGCATCAGGCCCACCAACGCACCGAGACCACAGAACGTGAGGGAGCTGCGGTCGTTCCTGGGACTCCTGAACTACTTTGGTAACTTCTTACCGGGTCTCAGCACACTGCTAGAACCACTACATGTCTTACCATGAAAAGGGGACGAATGGGTTTGGGGCAAAAGCCAAGAAAATGCCTTTGTAAAAGCGAGAAAATTGTTATGCTCAAACAAATTGCTTGTGTTGTATGATCCATGTAAGCGTTTGGTACTAGCATGTGATGCGTCGTCATATGGCGTCGGGTGTGTATTGCAACAAGCTAATGATTTCGGGAAACTGCAACCAGTTGCTTATGCATCCAGGAGTCTTTATAAGGCTGAGAGAGCCTACAGCATGATTGAGAAAGAAGTGATAGCGTGTGTCTATGGGGTAAAGAAAATGCATCAATACCTGTTTGGGCTAAAATTCAAATTGGAAACTGACCATAAGCCACTTATATCCCTGTTTTCTGAGAGTAAAGGGATAAATACCAATGCATCGGCCCGCATCTAGAGATGGGTGCTCATGTTTTTTTTTTATTTATTCGTAGCCAATCTTTCCAATTCTTTGTCAGATCACAAACGCCAGAGGTCACCTTGCACACATCAAGGATCACCCTGCGCTAATGCTCTTAGCCAAAAGGCCTAGAGCCCAAGCACCGTTCCTGGGCGCTCATGTTGTCCGCGTACAACTACACCATCCGCCACAGGCCAGACACAGATAACTGCGCCGATGCTCTCAGTAGGCTGCCATCGCCCACCACGGGGGTGGAAATGGTGCAGCCCACAGATCTAGCCATGATTATGGAAGCATTTGAGAGTGAGCAATCACCCGTCAATGCCCGGCAGATCAAAACCTGGACAAGCCAGGACCCCTTATTATCTCTAGTCAAAAGTTGTGTGCTTCACGGAAGCTGGTCCAGTGTCCCAGTGGAAATGCAGGAAGAGATAAAGCCGTTCCAGCGGCTCAAAGATGAAATGTCTATTCATGCAGACTGCCTTCTGTGGGGCAATTGAGTAGTGGTCCCCAAGAAGGGCAGAGACATCTTCATCAATGACTTCCACAGTACCCACCCAGGCATCGTAATGATGAAAGCGATAGCCAGATCCCAGAGTCCTGCGTTCACAGATGTAATACATGCTCGCAATTAAGCAATGTACCCAGGGAGGCGCCGCTAAGTTTATGGTCTTGGCCCTCCAAGCCCTGGTCTAGGGTACACTATACAGGCCCGTTCTTGGGTAAAATGTTCCTTGTGGTTGTAGACGTGTACTCCAAATGGATTGAATGTGAGATAATGTCGGCTAGCACGTACTGAAAGCCTGCGGGCCATGTTTGCCACACGCGGCCTACCCGATGTCTTGGTGAGTGACAATGGGCCATGTTTTACCAGTGCTGAGTTCAAAGAAGTCATAACCCGTAACGATATCAAACATGTCACATCTGCCCCGTTTAAACCAGCGTCCAACGGTTAGGCAGAGAGAGCAGTACAAACCATCAAGCATGGCTTGAAGAGGGTAACTGAAGGTTCACTGCAGACTCGCCTGTCCCGAGTCCTGCTTAGATACCACACGAAAACCCACTCACACACTGAGATCCCACCTGCTGAACTGCTCATAAAAGAGTACTTAAGACAAGGCTCTCATTAGTTCACCCTGATCTACATGAATAGGTAGAGAGCATGCGGCTTCAATAAAATGCATATCATGATAGCGCAAATGTGTCACGCGAGATTGAAATCAATGATCCTGTATTTGTATTAAATTATGGACAAGGTCCCAAGTGGCTTCCCGGCACTGTCATGGCCAAAGAGGGGAGCAGGGTGTTTCGGGTCAAACTTTCAAATGGACTCATTCACCGGAAACACTTGGACCAAATCAAACTCAGATTCACGGACTATCCTGAACAACCCACCTTGGACCCTACCTTTTTTGATCCCCCAACATACACACCAGTGGCAACCAGCACCACGGTTGACCATGAAGCAGAACCCATCATCCACAGCAGCCCAACAGTCCCAACACACCAGGAAGCCCACCAAGGCCAGCTACACAGCAGCCCAGCGAGGGCCCAACAAATGATTCAACAACACCAGTTTTCACACCGAGACGATCAACCAGGGCAAGAAGGGCCCCAGATCAACTCACATTGTAAATAGTTACACTATTGACTTTAGCGGGGAGTGTTGTTATATATGTATACTTGTATTTACTCTGTACAGCCACCATAGAGCTTATCCCCTGGAGTCCCAAGGGATCCCACAATCCCTTGGGAGCACAGGTATTTAAGGAGGCTTCACAGGTTGAAGAGGCACTCTGGAGACCTGCAATAAAAGACTAAGGACACACTTTACTTTGAGCTCACAGTGTTCAGTCTGACTCTTTCTCCATACACAACAATAACCCCACAAAATGTCTGCACTCCTCAAATTCTGGCCTCTTGAACATCCCTCATTATAATCACTCACCCATCGGTGGCTGTGCCTTCAGTTGTTTGGGCCCTAAGCTCTGGAACTCCGTCCCTAAACCTCTCCGCCTCGCTACCTCGCTTTCCTGCTTTAAGACGCTCCTGAAAACCTTCCTCTTTAAACAAGATTTTGGTCACCTGCCTTAATTTCTTCTTTTGTGGCTTGGTGTCAAATTTATCTGTTTTGTCTTGTTACTCCGAGATTGTGAAGCACCTTGGGATGTTTTACTATGTTAAAGGTGCTATATAAATGAAGTGATTATTGTTATAAATCTCTCTGAATGTCAATACTTATTAGTCTCTCACCTTTTAAAAAATATTCTGCTTTTCAAGAGCAAGCTTTAATTCCCATCTGTGACATGCAAGTTGATCTTGGCCAGGATAACAGTGCAGGGACTGAAGTTGGAACATGGACTGAGGAAGGTGTGGCATCCAGTGTTGGCTGTTGGAAACTGCCTGTGTAGTCATTGGGGGAAGACAGTATCAGGTTCAGCCACGATGTCTGCTACAATCAAATATACTGCTGACACTGACTTGTCTGAGTTTACGTATGAACAATAGTTGGGCAAGGTACCAGAATGTTACCAGTACTTGTAGAACCATTCCACAGCACGAGTCAATACCTTCATCAGAACATTAAAGAAAAATCTGGAGAAAAGAGTAATGTTAGGAGAATTTATAAACATTCCCTGAACACTGCTGAATACTGTATCAATGTTGCAACTGGACAGATGGTTAGATCGAGACTGAAGTCAGTCAACCTGCAGGATACATTTGGCAAGCTGCTTTATGTAAAATTGTGTTAAAACATAATAAACCTACATTTTTGTCATGTATGTATATGCTGTTTGTAGCCACCAGATGGTGTCATTGTTGGAGGCCGCTGAGCAACACGCACATGGTGCTGCTCAGGTATAAAAGGCCAGCCATTTTGAGAGTCAGGCACTTTGGGCTTAAATAAAGCAGAGCCAAGGTTGTACCTTGCTTAGTTAAACAGTACTCAGTTTGAACCTTTATTGCATACATAACATTTGGCGACGAGAATACAAGAAACTTTGTTTGCAAAATGAGCACGATTGGATTTTTAGAGCGATTCGTGGAGGGAGAAGATTGGGCAGACTTTGTGAGCTGTTTGAACCAGTACTTTGTGGCCAACAAAATGAAGACGATGCAGATTGTCGCCAGGCTGTGTTCCTCACTGTGTGCAGTTCAAAGATTCACGGTCTGATAAAGAATCTACTCATGTCTAGTGATCCAACAGAGAAAACGTACGAGGAGTTGTGTACATTGGTTTGGGAGAACCTAAGCCAGACGATGGCATCATCATCTCGAGATACAGGTTTTATACACACGTTCGATCGGAGGGCCAGAGCGCGGCAGAATTCGTTGCCGACCTGAGACATCTAGCGGGACCGTGCAAGTTCGGGACGGTGTTGGCAGACATGCTGCGGGACTTCTTTGTTATCAGTATCAACCATGAGGTGATCCTGCGCAAACTTCTGGTGGTGGAGGAGTTGGATTTAAAAAGGGCCATCCAGATCGCTCAATCATGTATGACGATGGACAGGAGTCTAAAGCAAATAGCGGTGAACAACCGAACCTCAGCAAGTACTGTAAATGCGATTGATTCGGCATTCGGCAGAGCGGCACATGGCAGGGCCTATCCGGCTGTGTTTGCGAAACCTGTGGCTGCCCAAAGTCCACCAGCGGGAATGTATCCGACTTCTCCATGTTGGCGTTGTGGGGGAAATCATCGGCACCAGCAGTGTCGATTTAAGCAATATAGTTGCAAAGGCTGTCTGAGAGTGGGGCATCTCCAGCGCAAGTGTCCGCTGATGAGCAAGCGAGCTGCGACACACTACGTGGAGGATGAGGGTCAGACGAGCGCGGATCCAGATACGCAATTCGAGATGCCAGAGGAGGAATTGTATGGAATGTACTCCTTCATAACCAAGAGTAAACCAATTTTGATTAATGTGAGGTTTAACGAGATACTGGTATCGATGGAACTGGACACGGGGGCAAGTCAATCGATTATGAATGAGAGGACATTTAATAAGCTGTGGGATACTAAGACTATGAGGCCCAGGCTGGGCCCTGTTAATGCCAAGCTGCGCAAGTACACCAAAGAACTGATAAAGGTGATTGGCAGTGCACACACTAATGTGTCGTATAATGGTGCGGTTCATGAGTTACCGCTGTGGATTGTTCCAGGCAATGGTCCAACGCTGCTCGGCAGGAGCTGTCTGGAGAAAATCAGATGCGACTGGAACGACATAAAGGCGTTATCATCGGAGGAAGATACATGTGCCCAAGTATTGAGCAAGTTCCCCTCGCTGTTCGAACCGGGTATCGGCAACTTCACGGGAGCCAAGGTGCAGATCCACGTGGACTCAGATGCAAGATCTATTCATCATAAAGCTCGGGCAGTGCCATATATGATGAGGCAGAAGGTTGAAATTGAACTGGACAGACTCCAGTGTGAAGGGATCATATCACAGGTCGAATTTAATGAATCGGCCAGCCCCATTGTTCCTGTGCTGAAAAGTGATGGCACAGGCAGAATCTGTGCAGAATACAAGGCTACGATCAACAGGGTTTCGAAACAAGATCAGTACCCGTTACCGAAGGCTGATGACTTGTTTGCGACGTTAGCCGCAGGGAAGTCGTTCACAAAACAGGACTTGACGTTGGCCTATGTGACACAGGAGTTGGTCGAGACGTCGAAGAGACTTACGTGCATTAACACGCACAAAGGACTGTTTATTTACCACAGGTGCACTTTTGGAATTCGATCAGCTGCAACAATATTCCAGAGGAATATGGAAAGTCTGCTGAAGTCCGTTCCCAGAACCGTCGTGTTCCAACATGACATCCTGATCACCGGTTGTGACTCCAAGGAACATCTGAACAACCTGGAGGAGGTTATACTGCATTTGGATAGAGTGGGACTCTGACTGAAACGCTCGAAGTGCTTCTTCATGGCACCGGAGGTCGAATTCCTCGGGAGGAAAAGCGTCGCTGATGGCATCAGACCTACTGACGTAAAAATCAAGGCCATCAAGAATGCACCCAAGCCACAAAATGTGACGGAGCTGCATTCGTTCCTGAGAGCTGGCCATCCTAGACTGGGTGTTGTGTAATGAGAGAGGATTAATTAGCAATCTTGTTGTGCGAGGCCCCTTGAGGAAGAGTGACCATAATATGGTAGAATTCTTCTATTAAGATGGAGAGTGACACAGTTAATTCAGAGACTAGGGTCCTGAACTTAAAGAAAGGTAACTTCAATGGTATGAGACATGATCTGGCTAGGATAGACTGGAAAATCATACTTAAAGGGTTGACGGTGGATAGGCAATGGCAGACATTTAAAGATCACATGGATGAACTTCAACAATTGTACATCCCTGTCTAGCATTAAAATAAAACGGGGAAGGTGACTCAATCGTGGTTAACAAGGGAAATTAGGGATAGTATTAAATCCAAGGAAGAGGCATATAAATTGGCCAGAAAAAGCAGCAAACCTGAGGACTGGGGGAAATTTAGAATTCAGCAGAGGAGGACAAAGGATCTAATTAGGAGGGGGAAAATAGAGTATGAGAGTAAGCTTGCAGGTAACATAAAAACTGAATGCAAGGCAATTCACACCTTGTTGGCGTTGTGGAGGCATCCATTCAGCCGATTCATGCCGCTTCAAAGGGTATGTTTGCAAGAGCTGTGGAACAGTGGGGCACTTCCAACGAATTTTGCAGACGAGCTGCAAGCTCTGCAAAACCTGATAACCACAACGTGGCAGAGGAAGATCGGTCCAAGGCGAATCAAAGCAATTTCAAACATCAGAGAGAGGAGGCAGATGCTGAAGTACACATTTTCGACAAAATGTCCACCTATAATGCTACATGTAAAATTGAATGGCTTACCCATAGCGATGGAACTGGACACTGGCACTAGCCAATCCGTCATGAGTAAAAAGATGTTTGAGAGACTGTGGTGCAACAAGGCACTCAGACCAGCCCTGAGCCCCATCCACACGAAACTGAGGACGTACACCAAAGAGCTCATCACTGTCCTGGGCAGCACCATGGTCAAGGTCACCTACGAGGGCACGGTGCACAAACTGCCACTCTTGATTGTCCCGGGCGATGGCCCCACACTGCTTGGAAGGAACTGGCTGGGCAAAATCCGTTGGAACTGGGATGACATTCGAGCGCTATCACATGTCGATGAGGCCTCATGTACCCAGGTTCTTAACAAATTTCCTTCCATTTTTGAGCCAGGCATTGGAAACTTTTCCGGGGCGAAGGTGCGGATCCACTTGGTCCCTGAGGCACGACCCGTTCACCACAAGGCGCGAGTGGTACCTCACATGTTGAGGGAGAGAGTGGAAATCGAGCTGGACAGTCTGCAACGTGAGGGCATCATCTCCCCAGTGGAATCCAGCGAGTGGGCCAGCCAGATTGTTCCAGTACTCAAAAGTGATGGCACGGTCAGGATTTGCGGCGATTATAAAGTAACTATTAATCGTTGCTCGCTACAGGACCAATACCCGCTACCTAAGGCAGACGACCTATTTGCGATGCTGGCAGGAGGCAGGACGTTCACCAAGCTTGACCTGACTTCGGCCTACATGATGCAGGAGCTGGAGGAGTCTTCGAAGGGCATCACCTGCATCAACACGCACAAGGGACTGTTCATCTACAACAGATGCCCGTTTGGAATTCGGTCGGCTGCAGCGATCTTCCAGAGAAACATGGAGAGCCTACACAAGATGGTACCACACACGATGGTTTTTCAGGACGACATATTGGTCACGGGTCGGGACACCGTCGACCACCTATAAAACCTGGAGGAGGTCCTCCAGCGACTGGATCGCGTAGGGCTGCGCTGCGGCTGAAGAGGTCGAAATGCGTTTTCATGGCAACAGAAGTGGAGTTTTTGGGGAGAAAGATCATGGTGGACGGCATTCGGCCCACAGACGCCAAGACAGAGGCTATCAGGAACGCGCTCAGGCCACAGAACGTCACGGAGTTGTGGTCATTCTTGGGACTCCTCAACTATTTTGCTCAGTTCCTACCGGGGTTAAGCACCCTCTTAGAGCCCCTACATGTGTTATTGCGTAAAGGTGAAAACTGTGTATCGGAAAAAAACAAGAAATTGCTTTTGAGAAAGCCAGAAACATTTTATGCTCCAACAAGCTGTTTGTATTGTATAATCCGTGTAAAAGACTTGTGCTAGCATGTGACGCGTCGTCGTACGGAGTCGGGTGTGTACTACAACAAGCTAACATTGCGGGAAGTTGCAACCTATCGCCTATGCTTCCAGGAGCTTGTCTAAGGCTGAGAGGGCTGACAGCATGATTGAGAAAAAGACATTAGCGTGTGTGTTCGGGGTAAAGAAAAAGCATCAGTACCTGTTTGGCCTCAAATTTGAGCTGGAAACCGATCACAAGCCCCTCATATCCCTGTTCGCCGAAAACAAGGGGATAAATACTAATGCTTCAGCCCGCATACAAAGGTGGGTACTCGTGCTATCAGCGTATAACTATACCATCTGCCACCGGCCAGGCACCGAGAACTGTGCAGATGCTCTCAGTCGGCTACCATTGCCCACCACGGGGGTGGAAATGGCACAGCCTGCAAACTTGTTGATGATGGCGCAGTCCGCAGACTTGTTGATAGTCATAGAAGTGTTTGAAAATGATAAATCACCTGTCACGGCCCGCCAGATTAGGACTTGGACCAGCCAAGATCCTCTGCTGTCCCTAGTAATAAACTGTGTACTGCATGGGAGCTGGGCCAGCATCCCCGTTGAAATGAATAAGCTAATCAAGCCGTTCCAGCGGTGAAAGGATGAGCTGTCCATTCAGGCAGACTGCCTGTTGTGGGGTAACCGTGTAGTGCTTCCCAAAAAGGGCAGGGAGACGTTCATCTCGGATCGCCACAGCACACACCCAGGTATAGTAATGATGAAAGTGATAGCCAGATCCCACGTGTGGTGGCCCGGTATTGACTCTGACTTCGAGTCCTGTGTACGGCAATGCCGCATGTGTGCTCAGTTGAGCAAAGTGCCCAGAGAGGCACCGCTAAGTTTGTGGTCCTGGCCCTCCAGACCATGGTCAAGGATCCATGTCGACTATGTGGGCCCGTTTCTCGGTAAAATGTTCTTGGTGGTGGTAGATGCTTTTTCAAAATGGATTGAATGTGAAGTAATGTCGGGAAGCACCACCACCCTCACCATTGAAAGCCTGAGGGCCATGTTTTCCACCCATGGCCTGCCTGACATACTGGTCAGTGAAAATGGGCCATGTTTCACCAGTGCCGAATTTAAAGAATTCATGACCTGCAATGGGATCAAACATGTCATCTCGGCCCCTTTTAAACCAGCCTCCAATGGGCAGGCAGAGCGGGCAGTACAAACAATCAAACAGAGCCTTAAACGAGTCACAGAAGGCTCACTCCAAACCCGCCTGTCTCGAGTACTTCTCAGCTACCGCACGAGACCCCACTCGCTCACAGTGGTGCCCCCGGCTGAGCTACTCATGAAAAGGATACTTAAAACCAGGTTCACCCCAACCTGCATGATCAGGAAGAGAACAGGTGGCAGCAACAAAATGTAAACGATGGTCGCGCCACTGTGTCACGGGAAATTGATCTGAATGACCCTGTGTATGTGCTAAACTATGGACATGGTCCCATGTGGATCGCGGGCACGGTGATAGTTAAAGAAGGGAGTAGGGTGTTTGTAGTCAAACGAGACAATGGACAAATTTGCAGAAAGCACCTGGACCAAATGAGGCTGCGGTTCACAGACTGCCCTGAACAACCCACAGCAGACATCACCTTTTTTGAGCCCACAACACACACCCAAAGGATCAACGACACCACCCTGGACCAGGAAATTGAACCCATCACGCCCAACAGCCCAGCAAGGCCAGGCTCACCCAGCAGCCCTAACAACACGCCAGCCCAGCGAGGGCACAGCCAACACACCAGAACAGACATTTGTACCGAGGTGGTCCACCAGGGAAAGTAAGGCTCCCAACTGCCTCACCTTGTAAATAGTTTACACTTTGACCTTGGGGGGGTGCGTCGGGGAGTGATGTTGTGTATCTGTAAAGCATGCACTCCCATGTTCCGCTACCAGGGAGCACATCCCCTGATGTCCCAAGGGATCCCAGCATCCCTTGGGAGCATTGTATATAAGCCGGCCCCTAAGGCCTGTTCCTCACTCTGGAGTGTCTTAATAATGACTGAGGTCACTGTTACTTTAACCTCCCTGTGTGCAGTCTCATCTGTGTTAGGAACACAATAAAAAGAAGCTTTAGCATGTGTGTACGGTTAGAAAGATGCATCAATACCTGTTCAGTCTGAGGTTCGAATTCGAGACTGATCACAAGCTGCTCATTTCATTGTTTTCCAAGAGCAAAGATATCAATACCAATGCTTCATCCCACATCCAAAGGTGAGCGCTGACATTATCTGCCTATGATAATGTCATTCACCACAGACCTGGCACAGAGAATTGTGCCGATGCTGTGAGCCGGTTGCCGTTGCCCACACCAGAGGTGGAAACGCCACAACCAGTGGATCTAATGTTAATCATGGATGCTTTTGAGAGTGAATGTACCCCTGTCACGGCTCAACAAGTTAAGATCTGGACCAGCCAGGACCTGATTTTATCGGTGGTAAAGGGTTGCATCCTCAAAGGGGATTGGTCTGCCATACCTAAGCAAATGTGCAAGGAGGCCAAACTATACATTCGTCGCAAGGACGAACTGTCCATTCAAGCAGATTGCATATTGTGGGGCAATTGCATTGTAATGCCTAAGAAACGGAGAGAGTAGTTCGTGCGTGAGTTACACAGCACACATCCGGGTATAGAGATGATGAAGGCCAGGTCCCATGTATGGTGGCCAGGAATTAATTTTGAGCTGGAAGCATGCATGCATCAGTGCAACACTTGCATGCAGCTCAGGAAAGCACCAGCGGAATCGCCGCTGAGTCTGTGGTCATGGCCATCCAAGCCTTGGTCCAGGATCCATGTAGATTTTGCAGGTCCCTTCCTGGACAAGATGTTTTTAGTGGTGGTGGAAGCTTATTCGAAGTGGATAGAATGCATAATCATGTTATCCAGCACGTCCATGTCAACCATAGAGAACCTCAATGTCATGTTCGCGACATATGGTCTGCCTGACATAGTGGTGAGCGACAATGGGTCGTGCTTCACCAGTCAAGAGTTTCAGGAGTTTGTGATACTTAATGGCATAAAACATGTAAGGTCAGCACCGTTCAAGTCTGCATCCAACGGGCAAGCTGAACATGCAGTACAAATTATCAAGCAAAGCATGAGGAGAGTAACCCAAGGGTCACTGCAGACCCGCTTGTCCTGCATACTGCTGAGTTACAGGACAAGAACCCACGCACTCTCAGGTGTCTTGCCTGCTGAACTCATGATAAAAATAGATCTTAAGGCCAAGCTATCTCTGGTACACCCGGATTTACATAATCATATTGAATATAGAAAACAAAGTCAACAGGGATACCACAATCGCGCAACTGTGTCACGCGAGATTTCTGTTACTGATCCTCTATATGTGTTGAACTATGGTCAGGGTCCCAAATGGATCGCTGGTACGATCATGGCCAAGGAGGGCACCAGAGTATTTGTTATTAAGCTCAAGAATGGGCAAACTTGCAGGAAACGCATGGATCAGACAAAGCTGAGGCACACAGACGAGCCAGAGCAGTCGGACAACGAAACCATCGATGACCAACCACCCTACCAGCAGTCTTCAGAGGACTCCAGGTTCATCAGCGAACCCAGAATTTCCATCACGGACCTGTTCAATAAAAATGGACTTGAAATTCCTGATATGGCCACTGCCACCCCCAACAAGTCAGCCATCCAACCATCAGCCACAACAGACCCCGCACACTCACCCAAGGCTGGAATCGAACTGCGACGGTCAACCCGGGAGTACAAAACACAGGACCATCTCAATCTGTGAAAGACTGTGATAAGATCTCAGAAGGGGGTATTGTCATGTATGTACAGTCTGTTTGTAGCCACCAGATGGCGTCATGGTTGGAGGCCACTGAGCAGCACACACATGGTGCTGCTCAGGTATAAAAGGGCAGCCATCTTGAGAGTCAGGCACTTTGGGCCTAAATAAAGCAGAGCCAAGGTTGTACCTTGCTTAGTTAAACAGTTCTCAGTTTGAACCTTTATTGCATACATAACAATTTTCTTTTATTGTTCAATGTGGGCTTATTAGACAATCTAACAATGATTCAATGTAACAACGCAAGAAGAATGTCTCGCAAATCATTTCAAAACCTTGTACACAAAGGTGGGCACAGTAGTTTGATTAGCCACATATCATCGCATTGCCTTTCACTGCAGATTACACTGAATAAACAGAGTTATAAAACTGAAAATCACATTGGAGAAGATGTTTCCTCTCCAGCAGCTATAGCATCAGTTGTGGCTAACATGCCAGCACGTGAACTGGGGAAAGCACAGGGAAAAAATCATTGGAGTTTAACATGTGGGCTTTTACTGCCACCTTATGAACACATCTACACATTTCAGAAAACATTTTCTGAAACATAACACAATGTGCAAGCTCATTCATTTTCAAAATTCACAAGTCGTTAATTGAGTTTTTACTTTTACACATTGAAAATGTTTGAAAATTGGAGGTATGTTAAAACAAAATAATTGTTGCGTCGTTCATCCAAGTACAACAATTAACGTAAGTACACATTGCAACAACCTAGCCATCTCCGTTGACTCTCAAGTAAGTGTTTGGTGCATCATACAAAAGCAACTAATTTTAAAAGCTCATTTCTTTATGTCAGCATATGTGGCCACCTTCCCACAAGTCTTTACTTTGTCTTAAAGATGGCTTTACCACCCTTCCCTTCTCCCCCCTGCCACGCCTACTGCTCCTCCTCAATGGGGTCTCAGCGCCTTCAGCAAGGTTGGTAGTCAGTTGCTGACTTGGATCAGCATCCACACATGATGGCCTAGCAGGATGCCCGACCAGTTCCAGCCTTGGAAGACCAGGCTGCAGACTGCATAAACTCAGCATGGGTGGAAGAACTCTGTTGTGGATGGGGTGCAGTGAGCAGCAGCTGCGAAGGTGGGAACAAAATATTCAGGGGTATTTGATATTCGGAAGAACAGACAGAAAGGATGGAATCAGAGCATTAATGAGAAATGATATTGGCTCAGAGGATCAAATTAGTTTGGGTGGAGATAAGGAATAATATAGGAAAAAGTGAGCGTAGTCTATAGGCCCCCTAACAGTAGCTACACTGTTCGACAGAGTATAAATCAAGAAATAATGGAGGCTTGTAATAAAGGAATGGCAATAATCATGGGTGATTTTAACCTTCATATTGATTGGACAAAGCAAATTGGCCAGGGTAGCCTTGAGGAGGAGTTCATAGAGTGTATCCGGGATAGTTTCCTTGAAAAGTACGTGGCGGAACCAACCAGGGAACAGGCTATCTTAGATCTGGTACTGTGTAATGAGGCAGGATTAATAAATAATCTTGGAGTAAAAGATCCTCTAGGCATGAGTGACGATAATATGGTTGAATTTCAAATTGAGTTGGAGGATGAGAAAGTGGGTTCTCAAACCAGGGTTCTAGGCTTAAATAAAGGAGACTACAAAGGTATGAGGGCAGAGTTGGCTAAAGTGGACTGGGAAAATAGACTAAAGAATGGGACTGTTGATGAACAGTGGCAGACATTCAATGAGATGTTTCATAACTCGCAACAAAAATATATCCCAATGAGCAGTAAAGACTGTAAGAGAAGGGATAACTATCCATGGTTAACTAAGGAAATAAGGGAGGGTATCAAATTGAAAACAAAGGTATACATAGAAACATAGAAACATAGAAAATAGGTGCAGGAGTAGGCCATTCGGCCCTTTGACTCTGCACCACCATTCAATAAGATCATGGCTGATCATTCACCTCAGTACCCCTTTCCTGCTTTCTCTCCATACCCCTTGATCCCTTTAGCCATAAGGGCCATATCTAACTCCCTCTTGAATATATCCAATGAACTGGCATCAACAACTCTCTGCAGTAGGGAATTTTACAGGTTAACAACTCTCTGAGTGAAGAAGTTTCTCCTCATCTTAGTCCTAAATGGCTTACCCCTTATCTTTAGACTATGTCGCCTGGTTCTGGACTTCCCCAACATTGGGAACATTCTTCCTGCATCTAATCTGTCCAGTCCCGTCAGAATTTTATATGTTTCTATGAGATTCCCCCCTTATCCTTCTAAACTCCAGTGAATACAGGCCCAGTCGGTCCAGTCTCTCCTCATACATCAGTCCTGCCATCCCGGGAATCAATCTGATGAACCTTTGCTGCACTTCCTCAATAGCAAGAACGTCCTTCCTCAGATTAGGAGACCAAAACTGAACACAATATTCCAGGTGAGGCCTCACTAAGGCCCTGTACAACTGCAGTAAGACCTCCCTGCTCCTGTACTCAAATCCCCTAGCTATGAAGGCCAACATACATTTGCCTTCTTCACTGCCTGTTGTACCTGCATACCAACTCTCAATGACTGATGAACCATGACACCCAGGTCTCGTTGCACCTCCCTTTTTCCTAATCTGCCACCATTCAGATAATATTCTGCCTTCGTGTTTTTGCCACCAAAGTGGATAACCTCACATTTATCCACATTACACTGCATCTGTCACACTCACCTAACCTGTCCAAGTCACCCTGCAGCCTTTTGGCGTCCACCTCACAACTCACACTGTCACCCAGTTTAGTGTCATCCACAAACTTGGAGATATTACACTCAATTTCCTCATCCAAGTCATTAATGTATATTGCAAAGAGCTGGGGTCCCAGCACTGAGCCCTGCGGCACCCCACTAGTCACTAAAAAGACTAGTGGGAGGCCAGAGGATTGGGAAATTTTTAAAAGCCAGCAGAGAACAACTTTAAAAAATGAATAAGAGAGGGAAGTTAGATTAAGTAAACTAAACTAGCATGAAATATAAAAACAGATATTAAGAGTTCCTACAGGTACATAAAAAGGAAAAGAGTGGCTAAAGTAAATGTTGGTCCCCTGGAGGATGAGACTGGGTAATTAATAATGGAAAACAGGGAAATAGCAGAGATGTTGAACAAATATTTTGTATCGGTCTTCACTGTAGAAGACACTAAAAACATCCCAATAGTGGATAATCAAAGGGCTATAGGGAGGGAGAAACTTAATACTATCACTATCACTAATGAAATAGTACTAGGTAAAATAATGGGACTAAAGGCGGACAAGTCCCCTGGACCTGATGGCTTACATCCTACGGTCTTAAGAGAAGTGGCAGCAGAGATAATGGATGCATTGGTTGTAATCTACCAAAATTCCCTAGATTCTGGGGCAGTCCCAGCATATTGGAAAATTGCAAAAGTAATGCCCCCATTTAAAAAAGAGGCAGACAAAAAGCAGGAAACTATAGACCAGTTAGCCTAACATCTGTCATTGGGAATTGCTGGAGTCCATTATTAAGGAAGCAGTAGCGGGACATTTGGAAAAGCATAATTTAATCAAGCAGAGTCAGCATGGTTTTATGAAAGGGAAATCATGTTTGACAAATTTGCTGGAGTTCTTTGAGGATGTAATGAGTAGAGTGGATAAGGGGGAACCAGTGGATGTGGTGTATTTGGATTTCCGGCAGGCATTCGATAAGGTGCCATATAAGAGGTTACTGCACCAGATAAAAGCTCACTGGGTTGGGGGTAATATATTAGCATGGATAGAGAATTGGCTAATTAACAGAAAACAGAGTCGGGATAAATGGGTCATTTTCTGGTTGGCAAACCGTGACTAGCAGGGTGCTGCAGGGATAGGTGTTGGGTCCTCAACTATTTACAATCTGTATTAATGACTTGTATGAATGGACCGAGTATAATGTAGCCAAGTTTGCTGATGATACAAAGATGGGTGGGAAAGCAAATTGTGAGGAGGACACAAAAAAATCTGCAGAGGGATATAAAAAGGCTAACTATTTGGGCAAAAATTTGGTAGATGGAATATAATGTGGGAAAATGTGAGGTTATCCACTTTGACAGAAATAGTACAAAAGCAAATTATAATTTAAATGGAGAAAAATTGCAAAGTGCTGCAGTACAGAGAGACCTGGGGATCCTTGTGCAAGAAACGCAAAAAGTTAGTATGCAGGTACAGCAAGTAATCAGGAAGGCAAATAGAATGTTGGCCTTTATTGCAAGGGGGATAGAGTATAAAAGCAGAGAAGTCCTGCTATAACTGTATAAGGTATTGATGAGGCCACACCTGGAGTACTGTGTACAGTTTTGGTCTCCGTATTTAAGGAAGGATAAACTTGCATTGGAAGCTGTTCAGAGAAGGTTCACTAGATTGATTCCGGAAATGAGGGGGTTGACTTATGAAGATAGGTTGAGTAGGTTGGGCATATACACATTGGAGTTCAGAAGAATGAGAGGTGATCTTATTGAAACTTATAAGATAATGAGGGGGCTTGACAAGGTGGATGCAGAGAGACTATTTCCATTCATAGGAGAAATTAAAACTAGGGGACATAGTCTCAGAATAAGGGGCCACCCATTTAAAACTGAGATGAGGAGAAATTTCTTCTCTCAGGAGGATTGTAAATCTATGGAATTCTCTGCCCCAGAGAGCTGTGGAGGCTGGGTCATTGAATATATTTAAGGCAGAGATAGACAGATTTTTGAGCGATAAGGGAGTAAAGAGTTCTAGGGAGCAAGCAGGGAAGTGGAGCTGAGTCCATGATCAGATCAGCCATGATCTTATTGAATGGCGGAGCAGGCTCGAAAGGCCAAATGGCCTACTCCTGCTCCTATTTCTTATGTTCTTATGTTCTTTGTCTGGGAACAACATCATGGTCCAATTGGCCCAACAGGCTGATACTCCCCCAGGGCAGAGCATCATCATCTGCAGAGATCTGGGTGAGGTCAGATTCCTGCCCTGGTTCAGCAAGGTTAGGTCCCCATTCAACTGATGGGGGTCCAGACCGGATGGCAGTAGTCAGTGCATGCACTGAATCTATTTGCCTCTGGATCAAGAATGTCTGCGACTGCAGTATACCAGAGAGCTGACTCAGGACACCATGCACTGATGACATTTGAGCATGGAGGCCTACAATAGCATTGGCCTGGTGCTCAATGGGCACTGCAACATCAGCCATAGTCCATGCCACCATGTCTGGAACCCCATGGTCACTGTTTGCATCCAGCATCCATCAGTATCTACCAAGGATGGGCTCGGTGGGCTGCTGAGAGACAAAAGCAATAGTTGAGATGGACTTCTCCTTCCTCACAGCTAGTGTTTCGAAACTCTGGGGCACCTTTGCTAGTGTACCCAGCAGATCACTGTGCAA